>NC_080389.1:48816000-49152727 GCF_028751815.1 Salvia miltiorrhiza
AATATTATTTGGGTTGTTTTGGATAGGATATGTGGACTTTGGGCTTTTATTTTAAATTATTAATTTTGTATATTGAATCATTGATAATTTACATATAATTTGCTCCAATCATATGTATTTGAAATTGTATTTACTTTATTATGTACCACAATTTCTTTTATATATGTGTAGAAAAAGTTATTCTTCAGTTTATTTATTCATCCTAATATATTCATATACATATTAATTGGAGTACTAGTGTGTAACCCGTCGAATTTCGACGGGTATAATTTGAAGTTATAATTTATATAAAAAAAACCTAAAAATTATTTCTTAATATATTTATAAATTATGGATATTATTCACTAAAAAAACTGTTAATATGATATAGGTCTGCGTTACACATCAAACTAAAATGAAAAAATAAATTAAAGATGACTTTCAACATTAACATGACTTGGCGAAACGTATATTCGAACAAATTATTTGCCAGTCACTACTATTTGCCATTCATACCTGCAAACCCGCGGATACCCGCCACCCGTCGAGTATCCGCCACCTGCTACCCGTCGGATACCCACCACCCACTACCCGTTGGATACCCGCCGTGGCTTAAGAGGTAAGGGCGATGCTGCTTTTGGACGTCGACATTTTGCAATCAACCACCCAACAAATAAATCACCACAAAACAGCAGCAAATTTTAGAGAAAATTTTAACTTCTTATACACTACTATTTGCCACCCATACCCGCAACATGCGAATATCCGCCACCCGTCGGATATCCATCAACCCGCTACCCGTCAGATACCTACCACCCGCTATCACAATTACAACTCTGTCTATCCCAAATTACGCTTAATTAATTGACTAATTATCTGCCTAAATAAACCCCTCCCTAATTACGCCTCTTTCTCTCTCATTCTCTCTCTAAGCTTACGGCTCCTCCATTTCTCTCTACCTCTCTTCTCTCTACCATCTCCTAAACCCTAGCGCTGCCTCCACCCTCTAGTGCCTCCACACCCTCACCGCTAGGGATGGCAATCGGGTACGACGGGTACGGATAGTGACTATCCGTACCCATACCCACAAACTAAATGGATAGTGGTTTTTAACCACGAAACTATCCATAGATATCAATGGTATCCAAACCCGCTACCCGCGGATACCCGCTACCCGTCGAGTATCCACGAACCCGCTATCCGGCGGGTATCCGTCACCCGCTATTCGCCGGATACCCGCCACCTACTATCTGCCGGATACTCACGAAATAAAATTTAAATATAAATTTACAACAAATTTAATAGAAAAAAAAATCAACACAAATAACATAGTTCAAATCCATATGTTGAAATCCACAAAGAACAATGTTTAAATTCAAATTCATCAACTAAAATATAAAATCCAACAAAATTCTATAATTGCTCAACAAAATTCAAATTTAAATTAGACTATAAGAATTTGGGTCTTAGTTCAGTTTCTGTTTAGGCATATTTTAAGATATAATATGCTAGCCCATAATCTCAAAATATATATTCAAAGCCCATATTTTATGGAATTTTTTGTGGATATTTGACGGGTAATTCACGGATAATTGACGGGTAATTGGCGGATATTTTCGCGGGTAAACGGGTTTCGCGGGTATGGATAGTAAGTATCCAAACCCATACTCACGAACTAAATAGATAGTGAATTGCAACCACGAAACTATCCGTGGATATCAAATGGTATCCAAACCCACCCTAATAGGTTCGGATTTTCGCGGATATCCGTTACCCACGGGTAGATTGCCATCCCTACTCACCGCCTACACCCTCCACCGTCTCCACACCCTCGCCGCCTCAACTCTTCGACCCAAACTCAAGCTCGACCCCTACCAGTCGCCGCCTGCCTCCCTTCTCTCTTCAAACACCACCGCCCGTCGCCTCCACCGCCCTCGCGCCCCCACCACCCGGTCGCACCGGCGTCGCCACCGCCTGCCTTCGCGTCTCCACCGCCTCAACCCTTAGCCGCCGTCCACTAATTTTTGTGGGTTTCCGAAGCTCATCCCCTCGACCTCCACCTAGCGCCAACTCAACTCTTCAAGCTCATTTGAATCGAAACCCTTGAAGACCTCCTGCAATGGCGGCGCGATTCCCTGCCTCCACTGCCTCTTAGTTCAGCGTCGTCGTCCCCGCCACCTCCACCATAGCGCCATCGGCCACCCCCTCGAGTTCCGGATTCTCTCTGGGTTTGGGATCTGATTAATTTTGGGTTTGTGAGAAATTTTAATTTTTGTTTTGTTAATTTGATTTTAGAAATTTTGAATTTCGATCTTGCTTGGAATTTGGTTGTGGAATCTTATTTAGTGAATTTAGTTCTTGAATTTGTTGATTTTGGTCTTGAATTTCGTTCTTGGATATTTGAATTTGGTTCTTGAATTTATTAATTTTAATGAATTTGTTCTGAAATTTGTTGATTTTTGCTGAATTGTGGTTCTTGAATTTTCGTTGAATTTGGTTCTGGAATTTTGGTTTTAAAATTGTCGATTTTTAATTAATCACCTAATGAATACCTTTATCTCATCTCTATTTCATAATCTTGTTCTTCTTAATCTTCGAGCCCAAAAGCATTGTCCCATAAATAATGGGACGGAGGGAGTATTGATTATGGATTATATACTTTTGTCTCCAATTCCTATTACACCCTTGAATATATTTACATTTACTTCTCCTTTTATATGTAGATATATAGATATATAGATATAGATTAAGAAAGACACGCACAATCCCTAACGTTCACCGCTTTGAGTTTTAAATCCGCCGCCCTGCGTTCACCTCCGCCTGAGTTTCCACCGTCCGCCGTCGTCGTGGTTGTGTTTCCCCTCCCCTGAGTTGTAACTGTCCGCCCGCACCGCCTGCCCTCATCGGCCTTGCGTGAGTTTCCGCTGGCCGCCCTCGTCGATCTCGCCTGAGTTTCCACCGTCCGCCATCACCTTTCTTTCTTCTTCCTTTCGCTTTCCTCGTCGTCTGAATCTACAATTTTCCAGGTACGTTCTAATTTTCTGTCTAATTTTTTGATTGTATGCAAATTCGTCGCACTATCTTGTTAAATCTACTAAATCAATCAGCATTTTTATATTCAATATTGGTTTATTAGAATAATTGTATGTGTATGATGTAACCACTCATTTGTGGTTGACTTTGGTGAGCATTATCTTTTGATTTGAAAATAAAAGGACGAACCATAGATAGATTGTTATCACCTATGAACATTGTAGTGATTAAATTGAATCTATTAGTTTGTTATTCAGATTATGCGTTTTATTAATTTTAAGAATGGGATTCTGATTGTAAATTTTAAAAATATATAGGGGAATATGTACCTTCTTCTTCTGGGAACAAAAACACTCAGTCTTGCAAGTGCTTTCAGTATTCTAACTTCCTTAAGAAACCTATAGCTACTTTAATCTAAAATGGTGTCATTTAATTTCTGCTCTTCACATATGTTCTGCTTTATATTGGTGTTAAAGATCTTTTATGCAATATCATAGTAATTCAAATAAGGTAGCTATCTGACTTGAGTATAGCTGTTAGCCTGTTATGGATAAAGTTTATGGCCGCTAGAAGGAGAAGGCGCAAGCATATGTCTGTGTTTGCTGTCTTGCTGTTTTCTTTCTTTCTTTATCAGGCCACGGGCTCCAGTTATGGCTTGCTTCTGCCTAAGTATTACAAAGGGTTCACTCTTCTTTTGGGAGGGGTGTCGAGGATTTTATCTGCAATAGTTGTATGTGTATTGAGCAGTATGGCCAATAATAATTTTTAACTCGAAATAGTTGAAGAAGTAATGAGCTCAATGTTTATAACAGATTACTTGTATTGCTTGAGAAAAGATTGTTTAAAATCCACTACCCAATTGACCTCAATCTTGGATTAATCCCCAAGTAACACATGTTCGTTGGGGCTTTCTTGGTGAAACCTATATATATATATATATAATTATTCTATATATATATATATATAGAATAATTATATATATATAGTCATAACACACCTTATACCACATATAAATACATACATGACATATTTTTGAGTTAGTTTGGAGTCCTATTTTGTATATCAAAGTCCGAATTTGATCGAATTCTTCACTAGCCAATAGTCAAGTTTGGTTCAGTTATTTTGTATATCATGTTCAGTATATTAAGGTGTAATTTTTAAAGTCATAGCTCTTATATTTTTCTGAATTTTGTGGCAGCTAACGAGACGCGACTTCGCCCTCTTGTCTGTGCTGGACTAGTCGCGCCCTGTGGTCGTGCTCGCCACGACTTATCCTCCTACCTCGCCGCACTCTGTCTATCCCACTTGGTTCATCTTTCCTAGTAAGCCACATATCTACGCTAGCTTATATTTTTGCTCAGTTGCTTTCCTGTTGTGTCTGGATGGTGGAATCATAGGTATATGATATGAATTGCTTTTGATATTTTTTTCTCAGTTGCCTTGTTGCTGTGCTGGATGATTCGGATGAATATGATATGAATTTCTTTTGGATATATATATGTTAGTCTTGATAAAAGTGTCTTTCTTCACCTTTTTATTCTTTTGATAAATTTTATTGTGCTTGTCTTATAGAAAGATATTGCAGGGGAACATCAAATAATGAATAAATAAATTAATTCAAAAATTCTATTGGAGTATATATAAATATTTTATCTGACTGAGATATTTATTTGGCATCTTATATGCAATGCACCATTTGTGTGTTAAATTGCCCAAAAAATAGTGCGTTTTTGCAACGTCCTAGGCTATGTAGGTAATTTCTCTACCGGCGCTGCTAAATTTAACACTATATATTGTCATTTAGGTTCATAATGGACAAAACATGGATGTTAAAGAATAGATTGACTGATGAGTATAAGGTTGGAGTAGAGTCTTTCATGCAATTTGCCATGCAAAATGCACCTAATCATGAATTATGTCCTGTCCATGTTCAAAATGTGGAAATCTAATTAGAAAGAAGATTGATCTGGTAAGATTGCATTTGTTGAGTAACGGTATGGATCTAACATACCATGCTTGGACATTTGTTGAGTAACGGTATGAATCGTGAAGAGAAATTCGGACATCGTGAACACAATTTTGACTATGAAGAACCAATTGACATGGTACATGTTGCATATGAAGAAACTAATGATCCATGTGAATTCAAAAAATTACTTGAGGATGCAGAAAAACCTTTATATGTTGGATGTATCAAATTCACCAAGTTATCTGCAATTGTGAAATTATACAACCTAAAGGCCAAACACACAGCTGGAGTGACAAGAGTTTTTCTGACCTTCTCACTATCTTGAGAGATATGCTGCCTTCACCTAATGAATTGCCCCCAACAATATATGATGCAAAAAAAACTCTAGCTTCTTTAGGTATGGAATATGAGAAAATCCATGCATGCCCCAATGATTGTATTCTATACCTGAGGGAGTATGAAGATTGTACTAGTTGTCCAACGTGTGCCGCCTCCAGATGGAAAGAGTGTAGGAATTCTTCTTCCAGAAACTCAATTCCTGCAAAGGTCTTATGGTATTTTCCACCTATTCCGAGATTTCAAAGAATGTTCCGTAATAAGGATATCTCCAAAGGAATTAACTAGGCATGCTGATAAAAGGGTTAATGATGGTCTTCTACGTCATCCAGGTGATTCTCCATCTTGGAAGGTTGTGGATCATAGGTGGCGAGAATTTCAAGATGAACCAAGACATCTTAGACTAGCTTTGTCTACTGACGGGATCAATCCTCATAGTTTGATGACCTCCTCATATAGTTGTTGGCCAGTTTTATAGGTAATGTTAATGTGATATTTAAGCTATTGTTTTTGTTTATAAATATTAATTTATTTGGAAATTGCTGCTACAGGGGCTGAAATAGCAAAAAAAAAAAAAATTGTATACCTACGACAACAGTTTTTTTTTCCCCATCGAAATGGTTACGATAACCGTTGTCATATAATTCTACGACAACGTTTTCATGTTGCCTACAAAAATGGTTAAAAACCATTGTCATTAAGACCTACAACAACGGTTTTAAACCGTTGTCTTTGAGCGAAAATAACAGACAACGAAACTTACGACAACTGATTTTTAAATACATACGACAACGGTGTTTGACCGTTGTTGTAAACATCTACGACAACGGAGAAAAACCGTTGTCTATTAGCGCATTTTTCAATTCCCCTACGACAACACATGATATGACAACAGTGTTTTATAGGCTACGACAACATTTTTAAACTCTTGTCTATTAGCATATTTGTTGTAGTGATAGCATAGTCCATGTTTACTGTTCCATTTTTTAAAATCCTTAGTGGGAAAAATACTGATGTGCTGGCGGTTTGGACATTATGATCAGCTTGGTTTGTGCAAAATGTTATGATGAAATATCAAGTGTGGTGAAAGGGGAACCTATTTTTGATCTGTTTCTGATGAACCTCCGTGCATAGATATTATATAGTGCTATCTTCTTTATCCCCTTGCCTATTATACATCATGGCCTTATTCAACTAAAGTAGCTTGCTATGGGTGTTTCTTCCCCCTTTCAGAGACAGATTGTTTCGTCTTGTGAGATTCTTTTCAATTTTGTAATCTGTTGAATATTAACTAAAATCTATCATGGATAAATAGCTTGTAATGTTTCATCCACATTATTTGTGTCAAGTTCTAATTTTTCTTTTTACTGGGATAACAAGTTAGTGTTCTCAATTACATATCAGAGAATGACGTAAATTTGGCATCCTTGTGAAGGGAGTAGCAGTCAGTGAAATTCATTTTCGGGCAACTTTGTTTCTGGTCTTGTTCGTGATCTTTTAAATTCATTTAAGTTTTCTATGGTACCCGCAATGAGGCTATATTGGAAGTACTTTTAGTCCTTAAACATCATTTCACCATTGTTATAGCAATTGTCTGTCTAATGTTAAAACTTGTCATACTTGTATTTGTTGATATTGACTAACACATTTTCACAGAATATTTCAGATACAGCATCTCGAAGGTAATCCTGCAATCAAGTGAAAATTGTTTAACAAGAAACGATTGACATTGAGGACAGTGCAAAACTGATGTCTGGACTCATTGAAGGTCTTCCTGATGCTGTGGTGTTAAGGTGCCTTGCACGGGTTCCTTTTCATCTTCATCCCAAGCTGGAACTTGTTTCACGTTCCTGGCGGGAAGCCATTCGCAGCGCCGAACTCTTCAGAGCCCGTCGAGAGGTAAATGCAACCGAGGATTTCATATGTGTGTGTGCATACGACCCCGACAATCTGTGGCAACTTTATGATCCTCAACATGACCTCTGGATCACTCTTCCTGTACTTCCCTCGAGCATCCGCCACCTTGCACACTTTGGCGTTGTCTCGGCCGCAGGAAAGTTGTTTGTGCTCGGTGGTGGTAGTGATGCTGTAGATCCTTTAACTGGTGATCAGGACGGGTGTTTTGCAACTGATGAGGTTTGGTCGTATGACCCGATGACCAGGGAATGGACCCTACGCGCGTCCATGATCGTTCCTCGTGCCATGTTCGCTTGCTGCGTGCTGGACGAGAAGATAATTGTTGCTGGTGGTTTTACTAACTGCAGGAAATCAATAACTAAAGCCGAAATATACGACCCGGAAAAGGATACGTGGCTTTCGATACCAGATCTCCATCAATCGCACAACTCTGCGTGTACGGGGGTGGTTATCGAAGGTAAGGTTCATATCTTGCACAAGGGTTTATCAACTGTGCAAGTGTTGGAAAACATCAAGCAGGGATGGACTGTTCATGACTTCAGTTGGCTACAAGGTCCCATGGCAGTTGTGAAAGGAAAGCTCTATATAATGAGCCACGCCCAGATTTGCAAGCAGGAGAGAGATTCAAATAAGCTGATTGTTTCAGCGTCCGAGTTCCGCAGGAGGATTGGCTTTGCGATGATAGGGTTGGGAGACGACATTTATGTCATCGGAGGCGTGATCGGGCCGGATAGACTCAACTGGGACATCAAGGTGACGTCTGACGTGGATGTGCTGACGCTCGGGAACGAGAGGTTGGTGTGGCGTGGGGTGGCCCCGATGACAAGGTGTCGGGGGACGATTCTTGGGTGCACACACCTGAGGATTTAGGGGCAGTAATGGTGTTGTTGAAAGAGAAGAAGAGCCTGTAAACAAAACGTATAATGATGCTTCTCAGTAACGTTGGGTGTTTGGACATACTTTTTTTGGGTTGTCCAATACTTGTTGAATATGAGGCATTGCATTACATTACATTACATTGCCTTACCTGCTTTTTAGTTTAGATTTAGATATATTGACATCAATGGATATCTATTCATTCATGTTTTCGCTTTTTTCTGTTGCTCTAATTCTGTTGCTTCTCTTGATCACATGCATTAACTACTCTACCTTCGATCAACCCACACATTTCTCTTAATTTGTTTAGTTTTAGGATGTGTTCTAATTGGCTGATAATTTTATTATAAAAATACAAATGATAACAAAAATTTCTCCCTTTAAATTCATTCATTCTTTTGCCTCATTTTTTATAAAATAAAGTTATACCCCATCTAATCTATTTTTTCATTTTAAAGATGGATAATATTATCACACAAAAAATGGACAGATAATATTATCCCTCATTAAAGTGAAAAAAAAAGGATGAAAAAAGGTATAATTATCTTTTTGTAGAAAATGAGGGGGAAAATGAAGGAATTTGAAGAGAGAAATTTTTATTTTCCTTATTTTTCATGTTAAATTTATCAATAAAGTAGAACACATCTTTCGTTGCCAAATAAATTATTCACTCCATCCATTCGGTAGCTGTGGACTGAATAAGGCTCTACTTATGTGGTTCAAACTCTTTGCACAGGAGCATGGAATGTCATTTTTCGTGAAGGCAAATATAGTACACAAAAATTTGACTACAATCGGGTGTACCGTACAATCAGGTTGCACTTGTACTCAGAATCTAATCTGCACCCTAATCTAAACCTGCATCTTGACCCAAATCGTGTAAATGAAATTATTCTAGGTGCGGGTGCAATCCAGTTGTACCCAAGACCACCTCAATATAGTATTAGTAGCTACTTCCTATCAACACATGTTAGCAAAAACTTATTGTGACATTTTCCCCATAGTGATATTGTTATGTTGGTTTTGAAGTATATGTATACTACTTTTATGTTAAATCTTCAATATATTGGAATTTTTTTCTCTCAAATGAGCACTTTTGTTTTTCTATTCGAGTATTTTTTTTCATTGGATTTAATGAGGTTCGACTCTGTGTGATTTGTGAATTTCATTGAGTTTAGCTTAAGTTGTATTCATTTCTTTCTATATATTAGTATAAAATTTCTAGCAGACAGGAGTTTTTCGTAAACATATTTCGCTGAAAGAAATTGGAAGCGTCTAAATTACTAACAAATCAAAACATTCTAAAACGGATATTTATTTTACAACAAACCCTTATTTTTATGTATGGGCGATTGATAAACACTCATTTTGCATGATTTTTATGGTTTATATTCTGTAGTTTAAGTCGATTTTACGCCCGTTTTATTATCGTTTGGAGTTCATTGACTATTATTTCATGATTTCACGGTCGGGTGTAGTTTTGACTGTTTGGATGTAGAATTGAGTGTTATTGAAACATGGAGTGTAAGGAACAAGTTGAAGAAAAGAGATATGAGAGAATCGAGCCCAAAAATCGAGAAAAGATGAAGATTCTGAAGTCGGGACGAAAAAAAAGGCATTTCGGCGGTCAAAGGTGTTGACCGCCGAATTTGGGCATTTTAAAGAGCAAAAACGGCGACCAACTCGGCGATCGCCGAAATCCCTGATTGAAATTTGGCTTAGGGGCGAAAAAACGGCGATCGTCGTTTTTGTGAAGATTTCAGGCCATTTTCGGCAACCAGTTCGGCGATCGCCGAACGGGTCGCCGTTTTGACGCGTGTTTTTAATTCTTCCTCGTTTTACGTTTTTCCAAGTTATTTTCGGTTTAGAACTTTGTTTTTGACCCTAAGACTATAAATAGGTCATCTTTTGACCTATCTAGGGTTCCCAGAATTCATATTTCAGTTTTATAGCTTTAGAATATTTTTGCTTTCCAGTTTTCAAGGCTTGGATCGAGATTGAAGATTCAAGCCGCTACAATCATTCCTATTCGGTTTTTATACAATTTGTTTTTACAATTGCGTTATTTTTAATTATGTTTATGCTTTATTTTATGATGTCTGGCTAGTTCTTTTAGTCTGAACCTAGGGTTTGTATATAGCTGATTAATTATGTATTTTTGATTTATTGATATCAATTTGCCTTCCGACTTGTGATTCATGATTCCTGGTGCCTGTTTTCTTGTGAATTACCTGATCAATAATTTACATGTCTAGCTGTTCAGTTTGAGTCTTGAATGCGATAATTGTTCAGCTGATTCAGGAATGCATGATATAGTGTTAGCCTTGAGTCTTGAATGCGATAGGTGAAGCTGTAGGAAGCTATTCTTTATGTGCTACTTGGAGTTAGTTTATTCCTTGGAATCTTGAATGTGAAGGGGGATAAATTAATCTACTTTCATAGGTGTTCGTTAGAGAAGCTTGTGAATAATTTAGTGATCTTTCATCAGGGTTGGATTAAATTGGTAATTGAATTGATAGATTAAATGCATGTAGTTGATTAGTAAAAGTACATCCCTAGGGTCAGAGTTTTCCTTACATTTGAGTTAGTTATCGTTATTTATATGCTCTTTAGTTTTTATTTGGTTAAATTTTAGTTCGTAATTCGCCTTCATTATTGTTTTACCTGTCTACTGTTAGAGTTTGTTTAGGAAATAGATAGAGCAATTTCGTTTTACAGTCTCTGTGGATACGATACTCTGCTTGCTGTTTTCGTGCTACAATTACACTGTTTAGTTGCAGTTTTTGTTGCTATAAAAATAGTGATCAACTTTTTGGCGCCGTTGCCGGGGACTGTTAAGAAGTTGCTTTAATATTTTCGATAGGACTTTATAGCACTACAGGTTTTATATTGTTTTTATTTTTCTGTTCTGATTTTTAAAAGGTGTGTTTCTGTAGGTTGCGTATGAACACTAGATCTCACGAAAATCCTCTTCTTAAGTTGGACCCTGAAATCAACAAGACCTTGCGCAATCTTAAGAAGCAGAAGAATCAAGTTGAGACAGATACGATGGCTACTCCTGAGCAAATCCAAATTCGAGCTCTGCAAGAACAGTTGAAGAAGCTGATTGATAAAACGGAGGCTGAAGAGGCTCAGAAGCAACCAGCCATCAATGAAGCGTTCATACCACAGTATGTGTACCAGGAGCCCCCACGAGTGAACGTTAACAACTTTGAGCTGAAAACGGGTTTGATCACAATGGTCCAACAGAGCCAATACGGTGGACATGCGATTGAAGACCCTAATGCGCACCTGGCGCATTTCCTGGAGCTGTGTAGTACGGTGAAGATGAATGGTGTCCCCGATGACATTATCCGTCTTCGTCTTTTTCCCTTCTCACTGCGGGATAAGGCGAAGTCGTGGTATCATACGTTGCAGCTGGGAGATAATATCATGTGGGAGGACTTAGCTCATGCGTTCCTGCGCAAGTTTCATCCGCCTGGCCTTACGTTGAAATTGAAGATGGACATCGTGCAGTTTCAACAGTACGAGGGAGAAAAGCTAGCGGAAACTTGGGAGCGGTATCAGGAGAAGCTCAGAAAGTGCCCAGGCCATGGATTTGATGAAGGCACACTCGTGATAATGTTCTACAATGCCTGCGGGGAGCGTACAAGGATGCACATGGATACAGCTGCAGGTGGCTCTCTACTCCAGAAAAGCAGCTCTGAAGCATGGAGCATTATTGATAGTATGGCTTCTACGAGCTACTAATGGCCATCTGAGCGAATTCAATTGAAGAAGGTTGCAGCTGCGTCAAGTTCTGATCCTATTGCAGCAATGGTTACTCAACAGGCAGCGATGGCTACACAACAGACAACGATGGCTACACAGCTGGCAGAGCTGACTACAAAAATTGGTGAGTTGAATGTTGGACGTCCTGAGCAAGCTGAGATAGACCCATCAGGCATGGAAGATGTCAATTATGTGAATGGCAGAAACTATGGGAATTTCCAGCGAGGACAACCAGGAATGTATGGCAGAGGTCAGCAATATCAGCAGGGTCAGCAGCAGTTCCAGCCAGGAGCACGCCCGCATCCGAATCTTTCTTACAGCAATCCAAACAATGCTTTGCAGCCTCCACCTGGATTTTCTGTGTCTAGCGGAAGAGTTATAAATGAGCCGAAGAAGGGATCATTGGAGGATATGATGCAGCAGGTTTTAACAGAGGTGTCTAGCATGAAGACAACTGTTAATTCAAGGATGACTAATTTGGAGTCTCAAGTGGGTAATATTGGAAATAATTTTTTATCACTCTCCAAGCAAGTGCAGATTTTGGAGACTCAAGTTGGTCAGATTGCCAACCAAGCAGCTGCGCAGCACACACCAGGAAAGTTTCCTAGCAACACTGAGATCAATCCTAAAAATCAGTGTAATGCGATTCATTTAAGGAGCGGGACTCAGTATCAAAATCATCCAGAGCTGCAGGATGACAAGGAAAAAGGTGTAGAGATTGTTGAGGAGGACGACTTGGAGACGATTGTATGTGACTCGCCGCCTACTTCTAAGGCGTCGAGTTCTTCTGCTGTTAAGGAGCCCATTCCTACTCCTACGTTTCCCAGGCCAGAGTACAAGCCTGTAGCGCCTTTCCCGAATCGCCTGGCAAAGCCAAAGATGGATGAGAAGTTAGCCAAGTTCATGGAGATGTTTTCAAAGCTTCACATCAACATCCCTTTACTTGATGCTTTGAGAGATATGCCAGGCTATGCCAAGTTCCTCAAGGATGCAGTCTCCAACAAGAAGAAGTTGGGAAAATATGAGACGACAAATCTTTCCGAGGAATGTAGTGCTGTGCTACAAAGGAAGCTACCATTGAAGCAAAAGGATCCTAGCAGCTTTACTATCGCTTGTGTGATTGGAGGGCAGAATTTCTCCCGCGTTCTTTGTGATTTAGGGGCAAGCATCAATTTGATGCCTCTCTCTATTTTCAACCGTTTGGAGATTGGAGATATCAAGCCTACTTCCATTGCATTGCAGATGGCAGATCGTTCCCTTACATATCCCAAGGGAATAGTGGAGGATGTTCTAGTGCAGGTGGAACAGTTTATTTTTCCTGCAGATTTCGTAGTGTTGGACATGCCGGAGGACAAGGATACTCCATTGATCTTGGGGCGTCCGTTTCTAGCTACGGGCCGTGCGTTGATAGATGTGCAAGAGGGAGATCTGACCTTTCGTGTCAATGATGAAAAGATGACGTTGTCCATTTATGATGCGATGAAAAAGCCAGCTGAGCCACAAATTGAGGATTGCAATTCAATTGAGTCTGTAGTGGATTTTCCTGCAGCTATAGAGGATCCTTTGGAGGAGTGCATCTGTCGCGGCCGCGCCCGCTAAGGATAGCAAACTCGGGGAACCCGCGACGAGGGGAGGGGATTTAGGAGCGGGGTTAGAAACGGGGCATGCTTGACTTCTTGAAGACTCGACTATATAAAAATGAAACAAACGAAATGACTAGATATTAATCAAGGGCCGAAAAGGGCCGTACATAATTATCCAAGAGGGTACTCGAAGAGTTTGGGAATATTGTTAAATGATACATATTGTTCAACGAAAGACATGATAACTTAGCAACATCAGTGTACGCAGCGGAAAAACAAACATCAACTCGAGCATATGTGTGGAGACATATACTCCTGCTCTGAGGTTCTCGTCCTAGCTTGACAAAAGCTCCGCTTGCACACCACATCCCCGATCACCGCTCAACCTGCACATTTAGAAATATATGCAGGGCTAAGTACGGAAGTACTTAGTGGACACATGCCGAAATATACATACATACATAAAAGCATTATATTGTCAAGCCGTCATAGGTAGTAAGACACGAGGGTTTTCCTTTAAAGACTCGTACTTACTACAAAACAATATCATTTCTGTTCATAAATATCTCGAGCCGGCAGTTTAATATTATTAATCACCATATCAGTAACTCGTGCCGAGAGGTAGGCCTCCCTCTACGGACACTATGATCGGCCAACCCGCTAGATGACTCACGATCACAAGGGTGTACACTAATTCCGAAGGGATTTGCGGTCCCATCCAGAATCTGAATTCGATTAGCATCAGATAGGTAATTAACAACAAAACATAAAGCATTTAGGCATTGACAATATCATTTAAAATCATAAGCATAAAGTCATAACAATTCCATAATATGGTTTTAGTTTTCGTAAGAAAGCCCACCTGGTAATGGTGACTCACGGCTAAGCCTTAGACTCTTGCGTTCAACCTTGATTCGGGAAAGAACAACGTAAGGTCTTAGTCCGCGGAAATTCTAACATAAATGAGGATGCGTGATGCAATTATGCATGGCTCATATTCCTTTTTATTAACCAATTAACCCAACTAGGTTCGTCCCATGAAGTCAAGTGGTTAACTACAGTGATTCATTCTCATTAGGGCGTTCTAATTGTCAGTGAAGCATAATAATCCCTCTTTGTGCAAGCAAGGGAAGGAAAAAAAAAAAAAGGATTTGAAACACCCTAGGTTCTCTGTTTTCTCTCGCGGTCCGCTCTGCTTCGTCGCTCTCTGCTCTGGAGGTCAGCCCTGGTCTCTATGTCAGCTCTGGCTGAGTTAGTCCTGCGGCAAAGTGATCCCTCGGGGCGGAACGATTTCCTCTGATAAAAGTGATTTCTCTGGCGAGGAACGATTCCTCTGGCGAGGTGATTCCTCTGGCGAGGTGATCCCTCTGGCGGTGTGATTCCTCTGGCGAAGCGACTCCTCTGGCGAGGCGGTTTCTCTGGCGGAGTGATTCCTCTGGCGACGCGACTCCTCTGGCGAAGCGATTCCTCTGGCGACGCGACTCCTCTGGCGAAGCGATTCCTCTGGCGACGCGACTCCTCTGGCGAAGCGGTTCCTCTGGCGAAGTGATTCCTCTGGCGACGCGATTCCTCTGGCGACGCGACTCCTCTGGCGAAGCGATTCCTCTGGCGACGCGACTCCTCTGGCGAAGCGATTCCTCTGGCGACGCGACTCTTCTGGCGAAGCGATTCCTCTGGCGACGTGACTTCTCTGGCCATTTCTCTGGCCATTCCTCTGGCGACGCGATTCCTCTGGCGACACGATTCCTCTGGCGACGCGACTCCTCTGGACTTGTCCTTGCTGGACTCGTCCTCTCTGGACTAGTCCTTGCGGGACTCGTCCCCTCTGGACTAGCGATGGGGACTCCAGTTTTCAAAGCCAGACATCTCCGTTCTTATCTCGTCTCGATTCTCACTCGCATACAGACCTTAATCTCTACCTATGTGAGCATGCTGTGATTATCTATGTTCGTCTACGCTTAAAGCTAAAGTTCTCGTCGTTCGTCAAGGTCTCAAGTCATAGATTCTAACAAGTCGTAACTTAACATGCTTTTCGTTCATTCGTTTACAGCCCTTAAAACATGATTTCTGGAGTGTGATGCATGCTGATTGGAGTAGCAACAAGGGTCGATGATTACCTTGGTATAGCGTGCTTTGGTCGGGTAAAGAATGATGGTTTCTCGCTTTTTCGAGCGTCGAGGTGCAAACTGGAAATGAAATGGCTGCTGTTCTTAGGTCGAAAAATAAGTGGAAAGAATTATGGCGAAGGGAGGAAAAATAAGCCGAGTTTTTACCTTGTTCAAGGCGGAAGCAAGAATCTCGATCCACTCCCTTCGTGCAAGGCGTCGAGAGAGATGAACTCCTTGCTGCTGCTGCTGAAATTTCTAAGTGTTCGAAGTGGAGAAGGGGTGGCTCAAGGATTGAAGAGTGAATTTATAGGAAGAGCTCGACTGTGTGCACCTGAGTGCCGAAGGAAGAGTATAGGCTGAGATAGGGTACAGCAGGAGAGGTAGCGTGAGGCCTTTCGGTTTCCCGGCCAATGGGAGGAGCTGTTGTTGCAGTCTGCAGCTTTGCGTGGGAGTCCCTTCGGCTGCCTAGCCAATGGGAGGAGAGCTGCTGCTGCCGCTGGTTTGCGTGGGAGTCCCTTCGGCTGCCTAGCCAATGGGAGGAGCTGCTGCTGCTGCAGCACCTTATCCACCCTTTTCTCTCTTCCCTTTTTCCCTCTTTTCCTTACATGTGGCGTTAGCAGGTGGCGGGTAGGGTGGCGTATAGGGCGGTGGTGTGATCTTAAAGGATCTAAGTAAAAATCCTTCAGGGTCGGTCTCTCTCTTAGTATTAGAAATATTGGTTCTGCGTTTCTGCTAAAGTCGATACTTGCTAAATTAAATCCGTAGATTTAATTCATTTGTTATTCTAATACTTAAATTAAATCCGTAGATTTAATTAGCATCAAAGTCGGAAATAATTCACGACTTAAGTAGCAATGTGACAGTAAACTCCACTTTGATAAATAACACAACTTAGCTAAGTTGGTTATAACTCGGATTATTAATCATTCATCAACTCAAAGATTCTCATTGCGGTCTTAAACGCGCGAAAAAAATAAATAAAGCATACTGTTAGCTAAGCAACTTTGTTACCGAGATAAATAAATTCAGGAACATAATAGAAAACATAGAACTTCAATTACTGGCAGATAGGTAAATAAACACACAATACTGTAATTAAAATACTGATAAAAGAGTGGGTTACTACAGCATCACACAGTCATTATATCCTTATTCCGATCTTGATGAGGCGTGTGATGAGATTTTGGATTTTATTGCAGAGCTTGAAGCCGTAGAGAGCCATCCCATCGATCATGTGCCTTACATGGATATTCACAAACCTGTTGATGGGGGAAACAAGTCGATGGAAAAGGGAGCTGATTTTCCTGCGCCAGCTGCAGCTGTAGCTGCACCCAAACTTGAGCTGAAGCCACTTCCCGAGTGATCACTATTTTATTAGCAACAAAAATACCGCAACTAACACGGTGTAATTGTAGTATAAACAGCAATCGAGTATCGTATCCACAGAGACTGTAAAACGAAATCACTCTATCTATTTCCTACACAGACTCTCACAGTATGCAAGTGAAACGATTATGAATGTGAATTAAGAACTAAGATTAACTAAATAAAACTAAAGAGCATGTAAATTATGATAATTAACTCAAATATAAGGAAAGTTCTGACCCTAGGGATGTACTTTCACTAATCAACTACATGCATTCAACCTATTGATTCAATTACCAATTTTAATCCAACCTTGATGAAAGATCACTATATTATTCACAAGCGTCTCTAACGACCACCTATGAACGTAGATTAATTAATCCATTTTCGCATTCAAGACTCCAAGGAATAAATTAACTCCCAATAGCACATAAAGAATAGCTTCCTATAGCTTCACCTATCGCATTCAAGACTCAAGGCTAACACTATATCATGCATTCCTGAATCGGCTGAACAATTATCGCATTCAAGACTCAAACTGAACAGCTAAACATGTAAATCATTGATCAGATAATTCACAAGAGATTAAGCACCAGGAATCATGAATCATAAGTTGGAGGGCAAATTGATATCAATAAATCAAAAACACATAATCAATCAGCTATATACAAACCATAGGTTCAGATTAAAAGAACTAGCCAAACATAATAAAAGAAAGCAAAAACATAATTAATGAGAACGCAATTGAAAGAACTGAATTAAATAAAACTCTGAATAAAATAATTGTAGCGGCTTGAATCTTCAATCTTGTGGAAATCCAATCCAAGCTGTAAAAACTGGAAAGCAATAATAATCTAAAGCTATGAAACTGAGAAAATAAAGTTGGAAACTGAAAAAATAAAGCTGGGAACCCTAAATAGGTCAAAAGAAGACCTATTTATAGTCTTAGGGTGAAAAACCAAGTTCTAAACCGAAAATAACTTGAAAAATCGAAAAAACGCGGAAGGAAACGGAAACACGCCTAAAAACGGCGACCCGTTCGGCGATCGCCGAACTGGTCGCCGTTTTCAAGGCAAAATCTGCTCAAAAACGGCGACCGCCGTTTTTCTTCACTCAGGCCAATATCTGAACAGGGATTTCGGCGACCAACTCGGCGGTCGCCGTTTAGGTCGCCGAATTTCTTCTTTAAAATGCCAATTTTCGGCGGTCGCCGTTTAGGTCGCCGAATTTTGACTGCTGCGCGCAACATTTTTGTTTCGGCCATAACTTTCTCGTCCGAACTCCGATTTATGATCTGTTTGCGCTCACGAACTCGTATCGAGACAATCTACAACTTCTATTCAGAACATTGTTCCAAATTCGAATTCAATAAATCTGCAAATTCCTTCAAAGTTCGAGTAAGAATCATGTTTCACAAGATAAAGCAAATTAAGCACAAAACAACTATCAAACACTCAATTTCCTATAAAATTACCAACATATGAACATTAAAAACCATGGAAATATGAGTGTTATCAACTCCCCCAAACTTAAGCCATTGTTCGTCCTCGAATAATGAGAAGAACACAATCAATAACACGAATGGGTAAGAAATCTAGCTCATCGATGCCTCCGAAAAATAAAGGATAATGGAATTATCAAATCTTCAATAATCAAGCACAAAATTTACCAATAAACACAAGCTATAGCAAAATCAACCTTGACATTCCAAACAATTGAATCTCACAAGGTATGTGTATCACTCAACTCTCAATTTGATGGAACGGGACGTGTATACTCTCATCGAATTCAATGCAATATAGATCACTTACCATAAGCTTGCCAATCGTCTACAATCTCCATCGCTAAAAGTGTGCCAAGACTAAGATCAAATAGGTCTTTATTTTTGGGTTATAATGTAGGGACATTGGTTCAGGTAGGGAAATATAGGCTAAGTGACTCAAATAGATCAAGAACACCAACCTTATGACTACACTAATCAAGCATGGAATAAATTCCATCTTCCACCAACTATATCACCATAATCAACACAACTCAAGGGATTTAATCATCACAAAACAGAACTAAACACTCTTTTATGCTCTCCATTTATTTCCAACAAACAAAGTCGATTTTCTAACAAATTTCTCAATAAACACTCGACTTCACACTTTTTCACTTTTTTTTTCTTTTTTTTTTCTTTTCTCAACAATTTTTTTTTTCTTTTCTTTCCACATCTTTTCTAGAGCTTATAAGAGTAAATAGTAACACAAAATCATCCCTTCTTTTTCACAACCCACTATGAATATTCACCACACGAAGATCCCCATATACTACATCACCCCTATCATCCGGCTAAAGAATAAAAGCTAAATAGGCTCAAAGTAGATAACAAAGGATAATTTTTCGTTAAGGACAGTGTTTGGGAAAATAATGTGGCTAACAAAAGATGGCCTAAAATCATCTCCTAATCCTGGGCACAACAGCAACCTCGACACAGAAACCATGGCAAGTTCTAGAAGATCACCACATGCATGACAAAACTCACAACAAATAATAAACTGTGTATGATAAACAGTTACGGCCCAAAATCTCACAGGTTTATTCAACGTCCAAAAGTCAAGGTTAAAATCACTCTAGAATTATGCAAATTAGTTCCAATTATGCTCAAATCATCAAAGAAAATCAAATTCAATATTTTTTTTCACAGAAATCATCATTGACATCTCACCAGAAATCTAATGGAGCAATAAACACACACCACCAACTAAGCAAGATAAAACAATAAAGCCAACAAAAAGATAAAAGTGATACACATATCTACTCTCACCCCCCTCCCCCAAACTTATTACAGAACATAAGTTCGAAAATAAGTTTGGAGGGATGATGATATGTGTATCACTACTCACAGAAAAACGTGCTCCATGGTGGTGGTATGAACAAGGCGCGTGTTCCCGCATCTTCCAAGCTCAACACTACACTAAACCCCAAACAAAACAAAGAAAACAAAGAAACTAAAAGAAAGAAAAATAAAACAAAGAAAAAAAACAGTTGGGTTACCTCCCAACAAGTGCTTAATTTAACGTCTAGAGCTCGACGATACCTCATGGTCTCAATGAACATCAAACGCAGCGGGCGTGACATACTGCCTAACACGAACAGAGATAGAAGACTCATGCGCATCAGCTGCGTGAAAAACGACACTTCCATTCGGCACATCTATCATAGCTCTCCCCGTAGCTAAGAATGATCGACCAAGAATCAACGGCGGATTTGCATCTTCAGGAATATCGAGGACCAAGAAATCCGTAGAAAAGACGAGCTTGTCAACCTTCACAAAGATGTCTTCAAGCTTTCCTCTCAGCTTCACTCTTGATCTATCCGCCATTTGAATCTCCATCGAGGTCGGTTTGAGATCTCCAATTCCCAACCGCTTGAAAACAGAGATGGGCATCACATTGACACTAGCCCCTAAATCGCAAAGAGCCTCGGGAAAGAGCTCTCCTCCAATCTCGCACTCAATGGTGAAGCTACCCGGATCTTTCTTCTTCGAAAGTAGCTTCATTGGCAGCTCAGTGCACACAGCTGTTGCCTGCGGGATTTTCTTATCCTCATCTCCCATCTTCTTGGTGTGAACAACTATATTTTCTTCTTTTTCCTTGGGATCCTGCAATTTTGAGAGAGTTTGAGGTTGTGCACGTCGGTCCGATTCTTCAAGTAGTCTCTCAAGCTCATCCACTATACGTCTATGCTCCATCTCCTCGAGATTGGCAACTTTTTTCTCATTCTTGCAATGGGAGATCTCCAGCTTGATTTCCTTGGCATCCACCTTTTTGCTTGGCTGCACAGCACATTGCTCTTCAAGCACCTCCCTCTTCATCAGCCTACGGGGGAATGGAGCCTTTGGGATGTATTTCCTAAGTGGAACAAGAGCTTTGTATGGTTCCTCAATCAGAGATTCATGCTCCTTGCTCATCCTCCTATCCTTTGGAGACAGAATACCATCGAAAATAGCATTGCATTGGCCCCTAGGATTGACAGTAGTGTTGCTCGGGAATTGGCCAGGCTTATGCTGCGCAGCTGCTTGGTTGGCAATCTGACCAACTTGAGTCTCCAAAATCTGCACTTGTTTGGACAGTGATGAAAAATTGTTCCCAATATTTCCCACTTGAGACTCCAAATTAGTCATCCTTGAACTAACAGTTGTTTCCATTCCAGTCATCTTCATTAACATCTGCTGCATCATATCCTCCATTGATACCTTCTTCGGCTCATTTATAACTCCTCCGCTAGACACAGAAAATCCAGGTGGAGGCTGCAAAGCATTTTGCGGATTGCCATAAGAAAGGTTAGGATGCGGGCGTGCTCCTGGCTGGAACTGCTGATGACCCTGCTGAAATTGTTGTTGTCTGCCATACATTCCTGGCTGTGGTCGCTGGAAATTCCCATAATTTCTTCCATTCACAAAATTTACATCTTCCATGACTGACGGATCTATCACAGCTTGCTCAGGACGTCCAACATTCAACTCACCAAGTTTTGTAGTCAACTCTGCCAGCTGTGTAGCCATTGCTGTCTGCTGTGTAGCCATCGCCGCTTGTTGAGTAACCATTGCTGCAATAGGATCAGAACTGGAAGCAGCTGCAACCTTCTTCAATTGTATTTGCTCAGATGGCCATTGGTAGCTTGTAGAAGCCATACTATCAATAATGTTCCATGCATCAGAACTGCTCTTCTGAAGTAGAGAGCCGCCTGCAGCTGTATCCATGTGCATCCTCGTACGCTCCCCGCAGGCATTGTAGAACATTATCACGAGCGTGCCTTCATCAAAACCATGGCTTGGGCACTTTCTGAGCTTCTCCTGGTACCTCTCCCAAGTCTCCGCTAGCTTTTCTCCATCGTACTGTTGAAACTGCACGATGTCCATCTTCAACTTCAACGTAAGGCCAGGCGGATGAAACTTGCGTAGAAATGCATGAGCCAAGTCCTCCCACACGATATTGTCTCCCAGCTGCAGCGTATGATACCACGACTTCGCCTTATCCCGCAATGAGAAGGGAAAAAGACGAAGACGGATAATGTCATCAGGGACACCATTCATCTTCACCGTGCTACACAGCTCCAAGAAATGCGCCAGGTGCGCATTAGGATCTTCGATCGCTTGTCCACCATATTGGCTCTGTTGGACCATCGTGATCAATCCCGTTTTCAGCTCAAAATTGTTAACGTTCACTCTTGGGGGCTCCTGGTACACATACTGTGGTATGAACGCTTCATTGATGGCTGGTTGCTTTTGAGCCTCTCTCGTCTCCTGTGCATCAAGCAGCTTCTTCAACTGCTCTTGTAGAGCTCGAATTTGGATTTGCTCTGGAGTAGCCATCGTTTCTGTCTCAACTTGATCGTTCTGCTTCTTTAGGTTGCGCAAGGTCTTGTTGATTTCAGGGTCAAACTCAAAGAGAGGATTTTTGCGAGATCGTGTGTTCATATGCAACCTACAGAAACAGCAAAAAGATCAGAAAAGAAAAATAAAAACAAATAAAACTTGCAGTACTATTAAGTCCTATTGGAAATATTAAAGCAAAATCTAAACAGTCCCCGGCAACGGCGCCAAAAAGTTGATCACTATTTTATTAGCAACAAAAATACCACAACTAACACGGTGTAATTGTAGTATAAACAGCAATCGAGTATCGTATCCACAGAGACTGTAAAACGAAATCACTCTATCTATTTCCTACACAGACTCTCACAGTATGCAAGTGAAACGATTATGAATGTGAATTAAGAACTAAGATTAACTAAATAAAACTAAAGAGCATGTAAATTATGATAATTAACTCAAATATAAGGAAAGTTCTGACCCTAGGGATGTACTTTCACTAATCAACTACATGCATTCAACCTATTGATTCAATTACCAATTTTAATCCAACCTTGATGAAAGATCACTATATTATTCACAAGCGTCTCTAACGACCACCTATGAACGTAGATTAATTAATCCATTTTCGCATTCAAGACTCCAAGGAATAAATTAACTCCCAATAGCACATAAAGAATAGCTTCCTATAGCTTCACCTATCGCATTCAAGACTCAAGGCTAACACTATATCATGCATTCCTGAATCGGCTGAACAATTATCGCATTCAAGACTCAAACTGAACAGCTAAACATGTAAATCATTGATCAGATAATTCACAAGAGATTAAGCACCAGGAATCATGAATCATAAGTTGGAGGGCAAATTGATATCAATAAATCAAAAACACATAATCAATCAGCTATATACAAACCCTAGGTTCAGATTAAAAGAACTAGCCAAACATAATAAAAGAAAGCAAAAACATAATTAATGAGAACGCAATTGAAAGAACTGAATTAAATAAAACTCTGAATAAAATAATTGTAGCGGCTTGAATCTTCAATCTTGTGGAAATCCAATCCAAGCTGTAAAAACTGGAAAGCAATAATAATCTAAAGCTATGAAACTGAGAAAATAAAGTTGGAAACTGAAAAACTAAAGTTGGGAACCCTAAATAGGTCAAAAGAAGACCTATTTATAGTCTTAGGGTGAAAAACCAAGTTCTAAACCGAAAATAACTTGAAAAATAAAAAAAACGCGGAAGGAAACGGAAACACGCCTAAAAACGGCGACCCGTTCGGCGATCGCCGAACTGGTCGCCGTTTTCAAGGCAAAATCTGCTCAAAAACGGCGACCGCCGTTTTTCTTCACTCAGGCCAATATCTGAACAGGGATTTCGGCGACCAACTCGGCGGTCGCCGTTTAGGTCGCCGAATTTCTTCTTTAAAATGCCAATTTTCGGCGGTCGCCGTTTAGGTCGCCGAATTTTGACTGCTGCGCGCGACATTTTTGTTTCGGCCATAACTTTCTCGTCCGAACTCCGATTTATGATCCGTTTGTGCTCACGAACTCGTATCGAGACAATCTACAACTTCTATTTCAGAACATTGTTCCAAATTCAAACTCAATAAATCTGCAAATTCCTTCAAAGTTCGAGTAAGAATCATGTTTCACAAGATAAAGCAAATTAAGCACAAAACAACTATCAAACACTCAATTTCCTATAAAATTACCAACATATGAACATTAAAAACCATGGAAATATGAGTGTTATCACCGAGCACTTGAGGTATCAATTTTTGGGTGAGAATGAAACTTTTCCTGCTATTGTGTCTGCCTATTTATCTCCGTTGGAGTTGGAGAAGTTGATGCGAGTTTTGAGAAAATACAAGTCTGCTATAGGATGGTCTATTTCTGACATCAAAGGAATTAGTCCTTCTATTTGCATGCATCGTATTTTATTGGAGCAGGAATACAAGCCTAAGGTGCAGCCGCAGCGACGTTTGAATCCGGCTATGCAAGAAGTTGTGAGGAAGGAGGTGCTCAAATGGTTGGATGCATGAATCATATATGCCATCTCTGATAGTGAGTGGGTGAGCCCAACTCAAGTTGTCTCTAAGAAGGGAGGCATGACTGTGGTTAAGGATGAGAGAGATGAGCTTATAGCTACGAGGCTGGTCACAGGATGGCGCGTGTGCATTGATTATCGAGCTTTGAATGCAGCCACACGTAAGGATCACTTTCCGTTATCATTTATTGATCAGATGCTTGACCGTTTGGCAGGATATGAGTACTACTATTTCTTGGATGGGTACTCGGGCTACAATCAGATTATGATAGCCCCGGAGGATCAGCATAAGACCGCTTTTACTTGTCCCTACGGCATCTTTGATTTTAGGAGGATTTCTTTTGGTTTTTGCAATGCTCCTGCCACTTTTCAACGCTGCATGATGGCGATTTTCCATGGGCTGATTGAGAACATTATGGAGGTATTCATGGATGACTTTTCTGTTTTTGGCTCCTCCTTTGATAATTGTTTGGACAATCTTGCTCAAGTGTTGCAGCGTTGTGAGGAGACGACACTCGTGCTCAATTGGGAAAAGTGCCACTTCATGGTTCGTGAGGGCATTGTTTTGGGGCATAAAGTTTCTGCCCAAGGTTTGGAGGTGGATCGTGCTAAGATCGTGGCTATTGAAAAGTTGCCGCCGCCTACTTCTGTGAAATCTGTGCGGAGCTTCCTTGGTCATGCAGGATTTTATAGGCGCTTCATCAAAGATTTCTCCAAGCTGTCCAAGCTACTTTGTGCTTTGCTAGAGAAGGATGTGAAGTTTATCTTCACCGATGAGTGCCTCGTTTCCTTTGAGAAGTTGAAAGCTGCACTGACTTCTACGCCAGTACTGATCACGCCGGATTGGAGTGCTCCATTTGAGTTGATGTGCGATGCTAGCGATTGGGCCGTGGGAGCTGTGTTCGAGCAAATGAGAGATAAGTTGTTCAAGGTAATTTACTACACTAGTAAAACCTTGGATTCTACGCAGATGAATTACACTACCACGGAGAAGAGCTGCTAGCTGTGGTGTATGCCTTTGATAAGTTCCATTCTTATTTGATTGGAACTCATTCAATTGTCTACACTGATCATGCCGCCATCCGCTACTTGTTCACGAAGAAGGACTCCAAACCCCACTTGATTCGTTGGATCTTATTGCTACAAGAGTTTGATATGGAGATCCGAGATCGAAAGGGATGTGAGAACGTGGTAGCTGACCACTTATCTCGTTTGGAGAATCCGATCGAGGGAGATGATCCGAAGATGGCCATCAATGAGTCTTTTCCCGATGAGCAGATTTGGGCGGTGCTATTTAAGGATCCTTGGTATGCCGATTTCGTCAATTACTTGGTTATTGGAGCTCTTCCCGAGGGGATGTCGCACTATCAAAAGAAGAAGTTCCTCCATGATGTCAAGTTCTATTATTGGGAGGATCCATACTTGTACCGGAGGTGCGCCGATGGCTTTATTCGGCGATGTGTTAGAGAGCACGAATGGCCAAAGATCATTGAGGAGTGTCATAGCTCACCTAGTGGAGGTCACTTCGCTGCCAACCGCACTGCCATGAAGGTAAATCATAGTGGATTCTATTGGCCTTCAATTTTCGCAGATTGCCATGCTTTTGTGAAGTCTTGTGATCGATGCCAGCGCATGGGCAACATTACCAAGCGGGATGAGATGCCACAAAACATCATTGTAGAGGTGGAGCTGTTTGATGTGTAGGGAATTGACTTCATGGGTCCTTTCCCTCCTTCATGTGGTTTTTCCTACATATTGCTTGCTGTGGAGTATGTGTCTCGATGGGTGGAGGCGATCCCAACTGTCACCAATGATTCTAAGGTAGTCATTAAATTATTGCAAAAGAATATTTTGACTCGGTTCGGAGCACCGAGAGCGTTGCTTAGTGATGGGGGTTCGCACTTCAACAACAAATTGCTAGCAAGCGTTTTGGCAAAGTATGGAGTAAAGCACAAGGTGACGACTCCATATCATCCTCAAGCCAATGGGCAAGCAGAGTTGGCAAATCGAGAGATCAAGCAGATTTTGGAGAAGAGCGTCGCCAACAAGAAAGATTGGGCAAATCACTTGGATGATGCTCTTTGGGCGTATCGCACTGCCTACAAGACTCCAATTGGTATGTCTCTCTATCAACTTGTTTTTGGCAAATCCTGTCATTTACCTGTTGAGATTGAGCACAAGGCATATTGGGCGACGAGGAGAATCAATTTGGAGTTCAAGGAGGCCGGTCATACAAGGCGCGATTTGTTGACAGAATTGGATGAGTGGAGAAATGAAGCGTATGAGAGTTCCCGTATCTACAAGGAAAGGGCAAAGAAGTTCCATGATTTGAGCATCCGCACAAAGGAATTCAAGCCGGGACATGAGGTACTCTTGTATGATTCTAAGCTTCGTCTATTTCCTGGCAAGCTGCAGTCTAGATGGAGAGGTCCATATGTGGTCCACAAGAGCAATTGGAATGGGACTTATGAATTGCTTGCTTCGAATGGATCCACTTTCACTGTTAATGGCCATCGCCTTAAACCGTACTTCAAAGCAGAGTTGGACCGCGATGTGGAAGTGGTCAACTTCGTTGATCCGTGATTGTGAGGTATCGTCAAGCTATAGACGTTAATTTTAGCACTTGTTGGGAGGTAACCCAATTTTACTTGCTTTGTTAGTGTTTGCTTGTTTCCCTTCTTTTCGTTTGTCGTTGTTTTCTTCTCGTTTTTGTTATTTTTACCTTGTTAGTTTATGTTCGTTTTTGATGTTTTTCCTAGTGTTTTTCGTTTTTGCAGTATAAAAAAAGGTGAAAATTGGAATTCGGCGATCAACACTCAAATTCGGCGACCTAGCTTCAAAAACGGCGACCAACTTGGCTATCGCCGAGTAGGTCGCCGAAAACCCTGAACGCAAATTACACCTTGGGACGGAAATTCGGCGATCGCCGAATTTGTGCAGAAAATCGCCGAAAAACGGCGACCAACTCGACGATCGCCGAGTGGGTCGCCGAGTTGCCCAGGTAAGGTTAAAATTCGATTTTTCACCTAATTTTCATACTCTACACCTAAAACACACACTCAGCACACATAGTGGCGAAAATTCCAAATTTTCATCTTTAGATTTCTTCCAAACGGCTTTGAATCGTCTCAATTCCTTCCATACATCTACTACCCACATCATTAGCTTCCATTCCATCCGATTACTTCGAGTTTTCATCCACCACATTGGGAGATTCACGATTTTGGGGGTTTTGCTCAAGAACTTTTGAATTTTCGATTTTTGCTCCTAAAATCTTCAAGGTAAGTGCTTCCAACTCTTAATCTAGTGTTATTCCTATGCTACTACTACGTTTCTTTGGCTTGATTGTGGAATTTTTGATGGGTTAGTAGAGCTAGGGTTTATGCTAGAACTTTTTGTGAGCTTAATTGTTTAAGGAGTTTGAATCGTATGCTTTGTGTTGGTGTTTGAGCTTATTGATAAATGCTTCTTGGTGATGATGATATTAGTTGAATTCAAAAGAGCATGCTAGTGATAGAATTGTTAAGTCTCAAGAGGTTCTTATCTTTGCCTTACTTTCACTTGGTTTTTGTTTGATGATTATATGTGATGGTGATTGTAGCATTGATAAAATCCATGAGGCTTTGTATATTTGGGGAGATTAAGCATGTTATGGGGGATTATGATAGACAAAGGAGGTTGGATTTGTGGAGGGAGTTTGATAGGGGGTGCTAGTTAGCTTGTTTTACAATCTTGTGGATGATTAAATGGTTTCTAACTAGCAATTAATCCAGGTACAATGGTCCCAAAGAAACGTAGAGCTACCGGCGCCTCAAGCTCTCGCCAACCGGCCGAATACACACGTGAGGACCCCGAGTTTCATGGGGTAGTCCTTATATCAGACGATGATCGGAGTCGGTTTAGAAAGCTTGCAAGGAAGGGGGTCGAGATAACACGTTATGCCGATCATGACCTTCTTAGGGAGATGGGAATCTATGAAGACGTGCGTGACCTGTTCTACCATGTTGGGTGGACCTACATCTTCAATGGTGGATGGCCCACCTACGAACGAGCAACGTTGGAGATTCTAAGCTCTTTGGATCAGTCGGTCTTCACTCAAACCAGACCGAGAACCATCTCATTCCAGCTCAACAACATATGGGAGGGGGATACCCCGGTGACCGAAATCACCACGGCGCTTAACTGCAGAGTAGGGGGCTACACCGTGCACACAATTGGTGCAGAGTTCAACGCTGCAGCATTCTGGAGAGAAATAGCCCTACCAAGCGCCGGTGCATTCGTGTCGGGAACATCAAATGCGGCGAACATCAGAAATCCTGTCCTAAGGATGGCACACCGCATCTTGGCTTATACGGTGCTTGCACGGAAGGACAACACCCACGTGACGCAACATGAGCTGTTCATCATTTAGGGGATGCTCACACGCACCCCAATGGACTTGACTCACATCCTCCTCAAGCAGTTGTTCAAGGCATCAATGGCCACCGCATGAGTGATTACAATTGGAGGGATGCTTACACCCCTTGCACGCCGTATTTGTCCCGCAGTTGCTCAATGGGATGCTTTAGCAGGTGATAAGCTACTCAATGGTCGCCGGATGGTCCACATGAGATTCTTGACGAGAGCCCAACCACCATTTAAGTTGGTGCAAAGTGAAGGAGACCACTTCCCCCTGCCGAACCCGCCTCTCACCCGTGTGGGCGAGAGTTTTGAGACCCAGAACTGGCTAATGAACACAGACGCCCACTTGAGGGCTATAGCAGGGGAGCAGGTTGAAGAGCAGGAACCTCAGCAGGTGAATGAGGAGGAAGAAGAGCAGGAGGAGCCCGCAGCAGAAGCAGCAGGAGAACAATGGGGACCGAGAGTCCATTTTGATGTGACTGAGCTCACCGAGAGGATGCAGCGGTTGCAGGCCTTTGCCGAGCAACAAGAGGCGCAGCTCACTATAATGCGCACTGACGTCACAGCGGTTCGCCTGCAGCAGCAAGCTATGGATGCGTATCAGTGCGAGCAGTTTGCTCATTATGGCGCTTTTGAGACCTATGCCCGGGATGATTTCAATCGGCAGGCGACCTTTGAGGCTTGGCAGCGGGCAGAGATGGAGAGGCAGCAACAAGAATATGTTAGGCAGATGGCTATGCAGGAGGAGCTCCTACGATAGTTTCAGGAGTTCCAGAGGAGACAGGGAGGACCGCCATCTTGAGTGATTTGTAAGTATGCTCACCATAACTTTTATCTATTTTTCCCTCCAAACTTATTTTCGAGCATTCGCTCCTTAATAAGTTTGGGGGAGAGGGATGGAGATTAGTTATGGTTTGCATTTTTAGCCTAGTATATTTTTGTTTTTTTTTTTGCTGTTTTTGAGGAGATTTTTCTTAGTCTTTTATTTGTGGGCCTGTAACTAAATTGATATACTCTCAGACATACTCCATAGTTTCTTTGCTATTTGAATGTTTGTTGCTCCAGTTAGTTGATTGGTAAGGTGCCTATGACGATTTCTACGAAAAAGAAGGTAATTTCCAATTTTTCTTGATATGGTGACATGATTTGAATTGATGTGTGTGATTGATGAGTATATTTTGCCTTGAATTTTGACGTTGAACAAGCTTGTGAGGAATTGAGCCTTAACTGCCCATATTTGCAGTTTGTTCTTTGTTTTTTAGTGTTGTCATGCATGTAGTGCGCTTCTAGAACTTGCCATGAGTCTTGGTTGAGGTTGCTTGTTGTGTCCAAGAGTTTGAGATGATTTTAGGCCATCTTTTGTAAGCCACGTTATATTCCAAACACTTTCCTGAATACATTATTCCCTTATTAACCGTGTTTGAGCCTTTTTAAGCTTTAATTCATTAACCGGATGATAGGGTGTTAGTTTGGTCGAAACAAATTTTGGCGCCGTTGCCGGGGAAGGCTTTAGGCTTTTGATTGTGTTGCATTGTTTTCCGTGTTTATTTTCGTTTACTTCTTTTGACTCGGTTATTTTCTCCCTCCGGTGCGTTTGATTTGGTTTGCTAGTGTTGTGTATGCAAGGTCGCCGCAGCTTGAAGAGAAAGCTAGTACCTTACTTTGACAACATTCACTGACCTAGAGAGGTCCTTTATAGCCTGGAGGAGGAGTCCGAGTCCAGTTCGAGAAGCCTTGTGGAATCACAGTTTCGGGAGGAAAACTGTGAAGAGAGAATCGCTTCCAACCCCATTCTGGAAGCCGTTGAGGATACACATCTAGTGCATCCGGAAGAAGAAGAAGCTCGGCCCAATCCTGACCAAGAAGCCATGGCGGAGCAGAATGTGCAGTACATGGGAGACTTCTCCAGGCCGATTATTGGAAACGCTAACACTTCAGCGATAGTGCTCCCCGCAGCAGTCCGGAATTATAATCTGAAGCCTAACGATTCAAACCTGCTGCCGCTCTTTTATGGGATGCCGAGTGAGGATGCTCTACAATTCATCCGGGACTTCTGCACGCAAGTACAGACCTTCCCACTGTTGGAGCTCACCGAGGATCAGCTGAGACTCAAGTGCTTACCCTATGCACTCAAAGACCGGGCGAGGACGTGGTTGCTGTCCCTGCCGCCAAACTCCATAACCACGTGGAGCGAGGCATGTGAGAAGTTCATGCTCAAATATTACCCTAATCACAAGACTCAGGAGATTAGGAGCCAAATTATGAACTTCATGCAAGGAGCTGACGAGCCTCTCCACGAGGCTTGGGAGAGATTTCAAGAGCTCCTCCGCCAGTGCCCACAGCACCAGTTAGCACCCGTCATGTTGATGCAGTTCTTCTATGACGGATTGATTCAGACGGCACAATTTATGGTGGACAGTACAGCAGGGGGCAACATTGCCCGGAAGACAGCTGATGAGCTCAAGGAGATTTTCAACACACTTGCAGCGAGTTCTCAACAGAAATCAGTTAGAGGAAGGAGGGTTGAAGTCAATGCAATAGCTCCCAACAATGAGCTTCAGAAGCAAGTAGCGGACCTGATGAGGCAAGTACAACACCTCACGATGAACCAGGTGAAGGCTCCACCAGTTCACGCGCCACCAGCAGAAGGATGTGGCATATGTGGCGATTTTGGTCATGGAACCAACGCGTGCCATCGCATGGGGGAATGCACACCTGAAGGAGGAGCAGAGGTCTATGCTGCTCAAGGCTATCCGGGGAGGCCTCAATTTGAGCAGAGAACCAACTTGAATCAAGGGCAACAAAACTCCAACTCGGGGTGGAGAAATGAGCAGAATTCGGGATGGAGAAACCAAGGTCCTGGCCAAGGGTCGGGATCAAACCAAGGCAATCAGTTTCTCCGACCTCCACAGCAATACCCATATCAGCAACAACAGCAGTTCTACCCACCTCAGCAGCACCAACCTCCAGGCCCCTTATTTGAAGATCAGATGCAAGCTTTCATGCAAGCTAGCAAACAGGCGATGGAGGCTCAGAGTGCTACCATCAAGCGCCTCGAGACTACAGTTGAGCAACTTACAGGAGCCCTGAATCAGCTGCAGCAAGAGCAGCCAACTGGGAAGTTCCCAAACCAGGACCAACAGCCGCATCAAGCTCATGCCGTGGCGGTAATCAATGAGAATGCCCCAATAACCACGGGGAAATGGAGAAGCAAAGCCGTGCAAGCAATCAAGGCTACCCAATGCCCCAGTGAGCCACTGCCACCCGTCACAGTTGCACTAGACCAACCGCCACCCAAGCAAGGAGATCCAGGTAGCTTCATTTTTGATATTAGCTTAGGTGGGGTTGAAGAGGTGTTTGGGATGCTTGATTTGGGCGCGGCAGTCAATTTGATGCCGTTTGACATTTTTGAAAAATTGGGTAATAAAAGGCTGAAATGCACAAATATGAAGATAGAGCTAGCTGACGGCTCTATTAGTAGCCCACGGGGCCTGGTTGAGGATGTTGAGGTTGTTGTGAGGGGGATTAGAGTCTTGGTTGATTTTGTCGTCCTTGATGTGGGAAAAGGGATTAGAGGCGAGAATGGGCATCTCGTGCTACTTGGCCGACCCTTTATGGCTACCACCTGTACTCGCATCGATGTGGGTACGGGAACTGTCAATATGGTAGGGGCGGGTAGAGCGGTAACTTTCTCTGTTTTTGATAAAAAAACCCACTACCCCCACTTCCTTAATTCAAATCTGCTCTTATGTTGAAACATTTGATGCTTTGGATGAGGATTATATTGTGCAGGAATTCCTTAATCAGTTGCAGAAGGAGGACGAGATCGAGGAGGAATCCCTTGCTAACCTGCAGGATGGGGCTGACATTGAGCAGGAGTTTATCGATAAGCTGCAAGAGGATGAGGATGTAGAGCAGGGCTTTCTGCTTGCCCTGCCACTGGAAGAGAAGTTTGATGAGGTAGTTCCACTCGGTCCCCAAGAATGTGTGGACAGGAGATCATCTTATGATATGAGCGTTGAACGCTCACCTGGAGGGCCCGCAGCTGCGATCGAAAGAGATATGTGTACAAAGATGCTAAGGCAGATGGAGCTTCAATGGGGTTTTGGTTAAGGACCCATCTTAGTCGGGCTGGCGACTTTAAAACTAGCGCTGCATGGGAGGCAACCCATGTTTTTCTTGCTTTATTCTTTGCTCTTGTTTTTCTCTTGCTTTGTTTGAGTTGTGTTTCTCTTGTTTCTTGTGTTTGTGCAGGTTGGTGCTTGGGAATGATAGTTTGTGTGGATAGAGACAGGCAGACATCGTGGGACACTATAGACTCACCACTGGATTGGTATTTAGGGAAGTTTCCTCTTTCACCCCTCTTTTTGTTGCACTGAGGACAGTGCCAGATTTTAAGTGTGGGGGGGGGTGTTTGTTGGTATTTGTTATTCCTGTGGGTGTTTTTCTTGTTGTGTTCTTGGGCTTTATTGTGTTGGGGCGAATGGTCCCCTTCTTTTATTTTCTTGCCTGTTTTTAAGTACATCGCATGATTGATGGTAGTTCATTGGCGATTCTGGATTGTGTCTGTGTTGTTTGTTATCCTCGTTTTTCTTGATTGTTTTGTTCCCAATGAAGTGTAATTAGTTTAAGGTTTTGGTGCAACACCCTGATGAGCAACTTTTGACGTGATTTGTCCGGTAGAAGCTAGGGGGAGTGTTTTCAGTGCAAATTCCTAATATCATTCTCTGTGTTGAAGTGTTTGGTTGGTTGTTGAGTTTTTGATAGCTCTGGGTCTCTGCTCCTCTAATGGCTTCATTATGAGTATGGGAAACCACACGAGAACATCTCGGATAACCTCCAAAAGTTCAATCTCGTGAATTTTGGCCCATCTATTAAGAGCGAAAATAACTTGACCCAAAAATAAAAAATAAAAATGAAAGAACATGAAAAAGGAATGAGATATGATTATAAAGGAAATTGCATTAGGAAATTCACCCTTAGCGGAGAATTGGGTCTGATCGGATTTAGTTGTATCACCTTGTTGTTGCATTTTTAAATTTTAGCTTTGAACACTTGATTGGGGGAACATTGATATCTTGAAAGACTTGGATTGGTTTGTGTTTGTTTGGAGAGAAGAATCGCTGGTGGATTTTCTGTCGATGTTGTGATTGTTGCTTGAGGACAAGCAAGGAATTAAGTGTGGGGGGGTTGTTTAGCCCTATTTTGTGATGGTTTTTGCTAGTGTTTCTACTGTTCATGCGAGCTCATTTCGTACCCTTGTGATTTATTTTGCACGTGCTCGATGACTTTTTGGGTGTACTACTGTTGTGTGCAGGATTCGGGAGTTGATGAGCGGTTTGGCATCATTTCGAGCAATTTTTGGAGTCAGGCTCACGGCCGCCGCCGCTAGGCGGCGGCCGTCGTCGAGACGGCGGCCGCGGCCCCACGGCGCGGGCCGTGCTTTACTTGGAGAAGAGCAGCGAAAGGGCTCCCACGGCGGCGCCGCCCCACGGCGGCCGCCGTCCACAGCGCCGCCGTGTCACGGCGGGCGCCGCCAGCCATAAACCAGCCCAAGTCCCACAAATCAAGAAAAGGCCGAAAGGGGGGGACGGCGCCGCCGTACCACGGCGGCCGCCGTCCACGGCGCCGCCGCCTCACGGCGGCCGCCGCCCCTGTGCAAATCCGGCAGTTACGAAAGTTGCTATAAAATCCGATTTTGAGGGTTTCATTGGGATCCAACCTTTCTCCCAGCCTCCACCTGCGATTTTATGCATTTTCCCTTAGTTTAGGTAGATAGAAACATCTTAGATACTTGTGGATTCCGCTAGATCGTTGTTTCCATTGAATCGATTGTAAGTTCTTCATTTTGATTAGTTAATCTTTACAAGCTTTCTTGTTTTTGCATTGCCTAGATAATCGAGCACTTAGATAATGATATTTGATTTATGCTTTTGATGTTTTCATCGCCTAGATAATTGTTTCTTTATGCGCCTAGATAAATATTGCTTTATGTTTTTAGGTTATTTATCGCTTCAAGATTAATTAGCTTAGAACCCTAGTTTTTATGCTTGATCTATTGCTTCATGTTTATTTCTTGCCTAGATAATTTTACTGCTTTCTTTCTATTACGCGCTAGTCAACCCAAGTCAACCTAAACACTCTAATCAGAAGCACTCTCTCCGATTAACTAGCGCGTAATAGAAAGAAAGCAGTAAATTTATCTAGGCAAGAAATAAACATGAAGCAATAGATAAAGCATAAAAACTAGGGTTCTAAGCTAATTAATCTAGAAGCGATAAATAACCTAAAAACATAAAGCAATATTTATCTAGGCGCATAAAGAAACAATTATCTTGGCGATGAAAACATCAAAAGCATAAATCAAATATCATTATCTAAGTGCTCGATTATCTAGGCAATGCAAAAACAAGAAAGCTTGTAAAGATTAACTAATCAAAATGAAGAACTTACAATCGATTCAATGGAAACAACGATCTAGCGGAATCCACAAGTATCTAAGATGTTTCTATCTACCTAAACTAAGGGAAAATGCATAAAATCGCAGGTGGAGGCTGGGAGAAAGGTTGGATCCCAATGAAACCCTCAAAATCGGATTTTATAGCAACTTTCGTAACTGCCGGATTTGCACAGGGGCGGTGGCCGCCGTGGACGGCGGCCGCCGTGGTACGGCGGCGCCGTCCCCCCCTTTCGGCCTTTTCTTGATTTGTGGGACTTGGGCTGGTTTATGGCTGGCGGCGCCCGCCGTGACACGGCGGCGCTGTGGACGGCGGCCGCCGTGGGGCGGCGCCGCCGTGGGAGCCCTTTCGCTGCTCTTCTCCAAGTAAAGCACGGCCCGCGCCGTGGGGCCGCGGCCGCCGTCTCGACGACGGCCGCCGCCTAGCGGCGGCGGCCGTGAGCCTGACTCCAAAAATTGCTCGAAATGATGCCAAACCGCTCATCAACTCCCGAATCCTGCACACAACAGTAGTACACCCAAAAAGTCATCGAGCACGTGCAAAATAAATCACAAGGGTACGAAATGAGCTCGCATGAACAGTAGAAACACTAGCAAAAACCATCACAAAATAGGGCTAAACAGGGGTGATGGAGTATATGGGGATCATCGTGTGGTATTGGCTGTGGGTTGATTGAAATAAGGGGTGAAACATGATTCTAGTCATTCTTATAAGCTCTAGAAAAAGAAAAAAAAATGAAAAGGAAAAAAAAGAGAAAAAGAATGAAGTTTTGATGAAAGTTGGTTGAAAAAGTCGAGTGATAATTGAAAAGTTCATGGATAGTCGACTTTGTTATTACTAGAAAAGTGAGAGCATAAAAGAATGTCTAGTTTTGTTTTATGATGATTATATCCCTTGGTGTGTGGTGATTATGGAGATGTTGTTAGGTGGAAGATGGAATTGATTCCATGCTCGAATGGTGAAGTCATAAGGTTGGTGTAATCAATTTACTTTGAGTCACTTAGCCAAATTTCCCTACCTAATCCAATGTCCCTACATTAGAACCCAAATTTAAGACCTATTTGATCTTACCCTTGGCACACTTTTTGCGATGGAGATTTGAGACAATTGGCAAGCCTATGGTAAGTAATCTGCATTGCATGAGTTTCGATGAGAGATACACGTCTTTTTTCCATCAATTGAGAGTTGAGTGAAACACTTTTATCTTGAGAGTCAATTGTTGGAATGTCAAGGTTGAATTTGCCGTTGATTATGCTTGTTGGTGATTATTGCGTTCATATGTTAAGAATTTGAGGGAATTTGAAAGGTTTTATTTTTCTGAGGCATCGATGATCCAATCATCTTACCCATTCGTGTTTATTGTTTTGTTCTTCTCTGGTGAAACATATAAGGATGGGTATCTATTTAATCGGTGGATTATTAAGGAATCGTGGACTATACCTAGTTTTGATCGGAGAAGACAAAGAGAGTAATCGGAATTCTAGAACACGAGAATAAAGTTGCTGCTTGATAGTAAAAGATAGCGTAGGTTACAAAGGAGCACGTATGCCACTATTTATAGATTACATATGAAGGGCAAAATAGTAAAATCAGCTCTGGAGCATGCGTCTTCCGTGGTCGGGGGCATAATAGTAAAGTCGCCTTTATGCGGGAGATTTCCCCGCGTTTCTGGTGATTCCTCTGGTGAAGACCATTCCTCTGGCGAAAGCGGCTTCTCTGGCGAAGGTGGTTCCTCTGGCGAGCGTGATTCCTCTGGCGAGTGTGATTCCTCTAGCGAGTGTGATTCCTATGGCGAGTGCGATTCCTCTGGCGATTGTGATTTCTCTGGCGAGTGTGATTCCTCTGGCGAGGATGATTCCTCTGCCGAGTGCGATTCCTCAGGCGATGATGATTCCTCTGCTGAGTGCGATTCCTCTGCCGAGTGCGATTCCTCTGGCGAGGATGATTCCTCTGCCGAGTGCGATTTCTCTGGCGAGGATGATTTCTCTGGCGAGGATGATTCCTCTGATGAAAGCTACCTCGCTGCTCCCTGTGATTCCACTGGTAAAGACATTCCTCTGTTCCGCATATATTACTCCTCATCAGCTACTCCCCCTAGTCTGGTTGAACCGGGTATTCTTCGTGTTCAACCAGCGAAGTATTGTTAAAGCCAGTGTTGTGCTGTTTTCCTTGATCCCTGCAAATCATGAAGACATAAGAGTTCCAATATTGTAGGAAAGCAAAGATAAACATTTTCCCCTTGACTTTGGAATTGTAATTCCAAGTTAGATTTCCTTATCGTGAAATGGCGTGTTTATCCCTTTAATCAAAGTGCTGAGATTTTTCTTTAGAATTTTTGCTACTCCCCCCTTTGGTCTGACTAGTTCGCTCTGGAACGGTGCAACTAGTCAGAGGATTCGCCCGCGCAGATGACGTTATCAGCATTAAATGCCTGCCCTTTCTACAGTGGTTTTTCCGTATCCCGAGGTTACTTTTTCAGCCTTCGCGTCCCTTTGCCTCCCCGCAGAAATCCTCGTCCGTCAATTGCTTTTTTAGGGCCACGTGTCCTTCATCCCGTATGGTGATAGTTGCCCGCGTACGTTACTTAATTAGTTTTGAATTTTTATCCCTTCATCTTCTTCATTATGTTTCCGCACTTACTCATTTTTTCTCTCACTTCCAGCGATTTCCTTCTTACTATTTCGGCGATTTTTCTGCGACCCCACCGTTCCAGTCCTTTCCGTCGACCTTAAAGAACTCCTGACTTTAGGTAAATCGCGTGCTCCCTTTCCTGGTACTTGTAATTTACAGCGTAGTTGTGTAATTGTTGGTGCTCTGACTGAGCGTGTTAGAAACCCTAGACTTAGAAATTCCGACAATGGCTTCCACTTCCACTTCCCAAGGTTCTTCGTCTTCCTCCTCCCAGTCCCGGGATCCTATAAACCTTCCTAAGCCCTCGAAAAGAACCAAGAAAGCACCCCAGCCTCCTAAACCTGTTCCCGAATCCCGCCTTGGTGTCGCGGCGATGGAGAAGATGAGGAAGAAGTGTCTTAGTCCCCCGGACCTAAAATTTGAAGCCTTCTCCAAGGCCTCGCCACCCCCAGAGAGGTTACGCGATCATAAAACAGTGGTCGTTTGGAAAGCCCAGATAGATGCTGGCTTAAGGCTTCCTCCCCCTGCTCTCCTGGTTGAAGTCTGCAACCATTACCGCATCCCCTTTTATCAAGTCACCCCCTCTGCCATCCGGAGGTTATACTCCTTCCACATTCTATGCCGAGCCCACGGTGTTGGAGATACCTTCAAATTATTTTTTCAGACCCAGTCTCTCCGTATGCAGGGCAGTCCTCTGTATAGCTTTGCCGATCTTAAGAAATATCCCACCACCTTCCTTTCTTCCCTGAATTCTTTTGATAAAGATTTTTTATTTCAATATTGTTACGTGCGCACCCTTATTGGTTCCTGGCGCGATCACGGCGCTCTGGAGCTGGAATGGCACAGCCCTCGGACCACTTATAAACCAGCCTCTCCAGATGCCCCCTCCACCTTTGACCTGGGGTCATAACCCGTCTCAACGCCATGAACAACGCCCAGCCCTTAGACTGTAGGTACCTCGCCGAAAACAATTCGGCTTTGGCAGCCAATGGTCTATTTCCCCTGTATCCAAAGACATTGATAGGTAAAAATATGTGTTAAAAAACATATTGACTTTTGTTACCCTGATTCCAACAGTGTGGAATTTCTTGTTTGCAGACATGGCTTGGAGAGCAAAGTGCGGCATCGATCTAACTGCCACTGCTTCTCCCTCTCGCAGCGAGGGGCGTGGCTCGGGAGGCTCTAACTCTCGTACGGGCCCTTCAGAGCAACCAATCGGGCCCGAGGTGGACACCTCTCACCCGGTGTCAGAGTCCCCTGGGATGGTCACCCCTACCCAAGGCTTTCGCCCTGGTAAGGGGAAGAATGTGGAGGTTTTGCGCACACTCAGCCCGGAGGGTCCGGAGGTTGATGTCGGCGGCCTTATTCATAGGCGCAGACGTTCCGGCGCCGGTGAGGTATCCGGTGCTGGTGGAGAAGATGTCATTGTTGTGGACATTACTGATGAAGTCCCCTCTCCTGACTCAGTCCAAGACATCGCCACTCCCGGGTTCACGAAGAAGAGGAAGAGGGGCCTGATTTCTGTGGGCGAGAAAGAAAAACAAGAAAGCCTGAAGAAGGCCAGCAAGACTGTGGGTCCAGTAAGGAAGTCTGCTGGTGGTGCGGGGGCTCTCTCCTCTGCTGCCCAAAAGGGCAAAGGCAAAATTTCGGCCCCTCCTGTTGAAGAGTCGGAAGTGGCTGTGTCCTGGTCCGATTGCACGTCTGTCGGGGTAGGAGTTTGTTGAGGCCCTATCTGCCCGTGTTCACCCGAAGGACAAGGAGCTGACAACGAAATTGAAACGAGAGGTTTTGACCAGCCAGCTTGGCCAGTTGGCTCTTCAGGTATCCTGCATTTAGTATTTTTATTTAAAGATTAAATTACTAACCTCTTGATTTCTTTGTTGTGACATTACCCGCCTTATTTCTTTGCAGATGGAGTCCCGACTCTGGGTGGCCGTCCAATGCATTAATAATTATGATGCATTGGAGAAGGAGAGAGCAAATGAGCAGGAAGAGATGTCCAAGCGGGACGACGACGTCGTTGGTGTAGTGGAGCGTCTCAGCAAAGCTGAGGCGGAGGCTGCGGCTTTTCAAGCTCGCATCGCCGAGCTAGAGGTGGAGAAGGCGTCCCTGGTCTCTGAACTGGCCAGGGCTAAAAAGGAGGGTTATGATAACCTTACCCGATTCCGGGAGACGTACCAGCGGGAGCATCAAGACGCCTGCCGTCAGTGGAAAAAGGCATGTGAAGGTGTCCAGGCGCGGTGTTATGTATTAGGGGCCAGGGACCAGCACCGGGAATTTTTTGTCTCTCTCCAAGGCCAGCGGTTCCTGGACTTCATGTTGGAGGGCACTCTGGCGGCTTTTCAGAAGCACCCCGACTATCTGGAGGGGTTTGCACCCATCTTCGCCCATATTATACGAGAGATATCCACGAAAGCGGCGGAGATGGTATGAGCGTCAGAGGAGCAGATCGCGACTCTGGACATGAAGGCCTTGATGGATCATATCAAGGACGAGGATCTCAACAGGATATTGGGGATTGATGCTAAGGCCCCGGCGAAGCCCGCATGGTGGTACCCGATTTTGAATAAAGCCATTCCCCAATTCGCCTTTGGGGTCTATCCTGGTCCAGCGTTCCCCTCCCCGAAGTATCAGCCCTCCTTCTGTGCTACTTTGGCCAAATTTGTGGAAAAACTGAGGGGTGGGTCTGGCGCTGGCCCCCACAAGCTCTCCCAGTTCACTATGGAGCCCCCACTGCCCTCTGGCTTGAATACCTCGGCCTTCGAGGACACTGCCTCTGCTGCAGACGCCGTGAGACAACTTTATGCCTTATTTCAAAACAAAGACGTGTACATTTCTGAGGCAACAAAGTTGTTGAACATGAAGCAATGTCTGCCCCCAGTGCACTTCTCTGAGGCATTGCCGGTGCTAGAGGTAGGTGGTTCCTCTGGAGGAGCTTCCACCGTTCCCGAGTCTTCTGCTGTCCCTGCCCTTGTCCCGGATCCCTCTGCTGCTGCTGCCTCCAAGCTCCCTGATACTGCTCCTCTACCTTGATTATGCATTTTTTGTAAACTTGTATCTTTGTGAATACTTTGACTTTCATTTTGGCTGTTGTTGAGGGATGGTTTTTCCCCTTTGGTTGTCAATATTATCCACCCATCTTTTGTAGTAGCCCGCTCTTTTATTTATGATTAAGATTAGTAAATGCGATATTTAATTATTGCATCCTCCAGTAATGTTAATCCAGCTGAGATTCTGAATTAGATATTTCCACGTGAAATGATCGTGATTTATTCATTGAGCAGACAATTATTTATTTTTCAGAATGATAACTGACTTAGCAAAATCAGGTTATTAATTTTATATGCTATAGAATATTATTTCCATCTATTATTGTTATTCAAGTCGTGGATTATTTCGGCTTGTGAAGCGAATTAAATCTACGGATCCAATTTAGATTCATTCTACGAGTATCACGATATTAGTAAGGCAGGAAATCAAATATCGAATAACAAGATTTATTAGAGTATTCAGTATAGTAGCAAACTAGAGATTGTATTACATTTTCAGATACCCAAATACACCATTAAATAGCAAGACTAGAATTAGTATTGCAGATACTAATAGTAAGATATAAAATGACCATGACCAACACTGAAGAATTTCATTAGTCACACCCACAACTCTACACTATCTATTACAAACATCACTCAATTCCTAGCCTACTCCCTACATTCCTATTATTACGGCAGCAACAAGAAAGAAAAGGAAAGGCATGCGTGTGGGAACAAACAAGCTGTCAATCAGCCACAACTTTACCTATTCTCTCTCAAGGCTTTCACATGGCATAGAGGACTAGATATTCAAGATTAGCTACCAAATTCACTCCTTTAATAATTCAGCAGCAAACTTCCTTCATACCACTCCCATTCTACACTAAAAACTTCACCAAAAGAAAGAAAGACTTCATTTACTGCTGCCGACTTCAAAGGATGTAAGCTTTGGCTTTAATTCCTCCACTTCCTCCCTGAATTTCAGCCTGCATTTAATAGGGAAACAATACACAATTCATTTCAGCTATCTTCTCATTGAGACCAATTCAATGGCAATAGACAGCCACCGACACCAAGCATTTGCAGGTGAATACTAAACTCAGCTCTTCATGCATCATACCATCACATACATGTTTGAATAGAAATATAGAGGTGTAAACATTTATATATGCTTATGGACCCAGCAGTCACACGTAAAGAAATCAGTTTGTATATAAATCTTCTTAAAATCAAATATACACACTCTTATATTCAATTCAAAGATCTAATCTTTGAATTGATTTTAATACTTTTGACTATTGATTCTTATTTTCAACACCTACAGCCACCCTACCTCTGTACCATCTCCGTAGAGTGCTCAAGTGTTCAGCCAACAACCATTCCCTCTTAGTCTTAAACCTCCAGCCAGCAATCTCACTTCATTCTCTCCCATTCCACACTAAGGACTTTTGAGAGAGAAACAGAAGAATTTGCTGCTGCAAGACTTCAAATGAGTTTGTCTCCACGAGAATCAATAGCAACACAGCAGCCACCCAACACAAAACAATCAAGGTATTCTTTTTCTCTAATCAGTATGCTTCCTTCCATATTATACATTTCATTTCCCATCAAGCTTGTCCTGTTCATAAGATAGTACAATGAATAAGAGGAAAAGTATGATCATATCATCCACATATAATCTATAGACTAGATACAGACTCTTAAGCCTTATGCTTAGTTTTAGTGGAAGCATAAACTGTGTTAAACCAATAGAACACCAAAGCTATGAGAATTTCCTATTTACATAATAGCATTAAGTTTGAACTTAGCTTCAGCCGGACCAGGGAGAGTGCGACGGCGGCGAAGCTCCCGCCACTCGTCGAAGGCCCAGAGAGACAAGAGGGCGAAAATGGTATTGGCCATCGAACTGGCAGCGGCGATTTATGATGGGAGAGAGAGAGTACCAGCCGGCGCTTGGGCGCTGACCACGCCATAGAACAAACTCAGGCAGCTAAACTTCAGCCGGCCTCGCCGATTCTACAACGGCGGCGGTAGATTCCAAATAAAGGAGGAGAAGGGGAACCTCCTTCGCCGGAAAGAAACCACAGCAGCAACGACGATTGTTGGTAAAGAGCTAGGGCTCAAATTTTTGCAAGAAGGGTGCAAGGTGAATCGAGGAATTAAAAGAAAAGAAGAAAATAAAGAGAGGAGGGCAGATGGAGCGACGACCTCGCCGGAAAATCAGAGTTTCGGCGGCGTGTTATGATGGAGGAGATAGAGCTAGGGCTCGGATTGGGCGTGTGGAAAGGGACGACGCCAGATGGTAGGCAACTACCACGCCTGGAGTAAGACGCGGTGGAAGAACCGACCTCGCCGGAATCTCAGAGCCACGATGAAGGCGGCGGATTTCATGGGTGAGAAATGGAGAAGGAAAATGGATGAGTTTCAGGCGAAAAAAATTGAGAGAGAGAGCCGAAAATTTGAGAGAGGGAGTAGATTTGGGCTGACTTTTCCTTTGGTCTGGGCCCCTCTATTTTTTTTAGTTGGGCCGAAGAAGTCAGTTTTGATTGGGCCGAAAACAGGGTGAATTTCTTGGGCTGAAGCTGTTAATTAATTGGACTAATGCTTTTATTAAGTGGGTTGTCCCTCTTAAATAGTTTCCAGGCCCAGTTTCTTTTATTGATTGGACAGTAGATTACCGCATTATTTATTTAGCCCGATTGTATATTAATTTAGATTAGTCTATTAATTGGACTTAGTTAATTCTATTTATTGAATAATTTAGAATGAGATATTAGCTAATAAGTGGGTTAACAAACCCTGAAGTGAGTGGATTAATTAAGTTTATTAATTCAATCTCCTAAGACGAGTTTTAATCCGATAGTCAAGATTTATAGTAGAATTTCTTGAATTATTATTTCATGATAATAATCACTAGAATAAGAAGTCATGCATAGTTATTTTATACATTCTCGTTCATTTGAGAATTATCATCGAGTTAAAGTCTTATATTATATTCTCGCATTAAAGGTCAGGCGCGAGAGTAAAAGCTATTCAGGAGTAACTAAGCTATAGCAAAGGTTTGCTTATAAGGTGGGCATTACTTTCATATATATCAAATGAGTTTAAATGTTACGTTCAAGCAAGTTATTTCATGATAAAATCTTTGAGTTAAAGTTATTTCAAGTATTGTCTTGCCATAAAATGTTTAAATTTTAGTATGATATCTATCTGCTTTGGCTTTGCCAATGATGCAATCGAATTCGGGTCCTGAGCAGTTGATAGCTATCCTGCTAGGACTAGTGTACACCAATGACCGTGAGTCATCTAGCGGGTTGGCCGGTCAAGTGTTTGTGAGAGGTGGCCACCTCTCCGGCACAAGTTCCAGATATGATAGATTACAAGAGAACTTAGTCTGCAGACGAACTTTAAGAATCACAAATGAACTTAGTAAGCTTGGGCCTATTTAGCTAAAACTCCCTTGCTGTACTGTTTATGATGGCATGACAATTTACAGTTTTACGAAGCATGTTTGTGTTTATACTTAGGCATACGTGCCCACTGAGTACTATCGTACTCAGCCCTGCATATATTTCTAAATGTGTAGGTTGAGCAGTGGCTGATGAAGATGAAGTGAAGAGCGGAGCTTTTGTCAAAAGTTAAATGAATGAACTCTTGGATACATGTCTTCATACATGTAATCAGATTATGTTATTCCGCTGCGTATTCTTAAGTAATAAGTCTTTTGAATTAAGTCGGATTCATCCGAACTTACTAGTTAATTGAATCTTTGTGGCTAAACATAAGATATATTATAAATGTCCCCTTCGCTGTCAAAGATTAAGTTCAATCCTTCATTATATATAATTACCCTTTCTATCCCCGCTTCTAATCTTCCTCCCTTAGTCATGGTTTTTTTTCGGCTTAATTATCCTTAATTAAGTCCGGTCGTGACAGAATGGTATCAGAGCAGTTCGTTTGCTCTGAATCCAAGAGTTACCCAATTAGTCCTAGAATAGATATTAGTATAAAAGTGTCAGTCGACAAAAGCTCAGCACTTCATCACATCGTCATGCTCAACAAGAAAGAAAGCGGTAATGATTTTCAAACGTTGAAAAGTTCACGTTTCATGTGAATGTATTGATGCTTACATTCAAGTTTTATGCTTTATTGATTGATTAGATATCTCAATAAACTTAGATACATTAACAATGCATTATCACTGTTACAAGAAGAACAATACAAATTAGAAACTCAGTTATCTTTCACTATAGCTATAGTGACAAGCCAAGAAAGAGGAAGAGAATCAAATGTCACTTGAGAAGACACGAGAATCCAATGGAAGCAATGCAAGCAGAGTGCCACGTACGAGTCAGTGACACGGGCATAGTGCTTCATTCAGGATGTTCACGCGTGATAGAACACCGAATCGACTATTGCCTTATTTGATGATAGATCACGTGAGTCATTGCTCGTAGCAACAAGTGTGACTTATGTAATCAGTTAGGTATCGCATAATGAGCTAAGACTCATTTCTAACTCTCGATTATCACCAGTTATGGCATGAAGAGAACCTTCATGATTTATGTTCGAACTTCAGAGTCAGACTCACATGCAGTTATAACGCTTTGTGTATGATGTTATAGCATTGCGATTAGAACTGCCAGCTTACAGTTTCAGATATTCGGAACCTTTATGATTACAATTACCTATTACATTACACGTGAGCATGATTTAGAATCCCTATTGATTACGATCACCTGCTACAATTTGAAAGGAGGATAGGTGACATGGGTAACTAAAAGTTACCAACCACTATGACTAGAAAAAAATCTATACAAGTGCGTAAGACGGGAGGAGTTCCTGAAGATGATTTGGAGTTTAACAAGAGCTAGAAATATCGACAACGGTTCGATGCTAAAGTTAAGAGATTGAGATTATGATGAGAGACTAAGTAGGTTAAGTGTGCATACCTTAGTCGATCAGAGACATTCCCCAGTTAGAACATTTTGGATTATTAAACATTCAGTTTAGTAGCCAGAATGCAAGCATTGACTAAGGTCATTCCATGACTTAGTATTTTGTGTAGTGACCCATACCTTGTAAAGATGCTTATAGAAGCAAAATTCATTTCCTGGTGGAAGGTAAGATGATTCGGAAGGTCTTCCGCAAGGGCATGGGAACATGGTTACATTCAAGTGCTATGTGAAAGAACGCTAAGTACTAGAAGTACTACTACCTTAAGATCATTTAGAAGAAGATTGTGGAATAAGTTTGAATACAGATGAAAGGTTTTACGTTGCTTATAGAAGATTTTAAGAAAGGATGTTGATTGTAGAAACCAGACTTCAAGTTTGAGAATCCCCAGAACATTCTCAAGGATATATTTCAAATATTAAGAAGAAAGGAGAGACTTTTAGACCAGAAGCACCTTTTGCAGCCAAAAAAAAAAAAAAAAAAACCCCACCAGGTTCGGAAAAGTATTTCCGTGTGACTGAGAAGTAATTATGTTGGACCTGGCCAGTCCACATGATCAAAATCTCGGTAGTCGTCATATATGGGTTTCTATACCTACATATTTTAAACCTTCATCTGAAAAGCCAATCGGGTTCAGACTATTAGGTCATTTCATTTCGACCTTTAAGCCAATTCATTTCTACCCTATGGTTATTCCTTTTCAATTGTTTGACAAATTATTGAAACACTTCGCCTAATTATCATTCATGATTTCAGTCATTGTGATTTGTTAGCCGTTAGCAGCTTTTCTTTGACCTAAAGACAAAAAGAGTATCCACCAGATTATATCAGTCAGACACTTATGTTTCAACCCAAAGGTTAAGCACGTGATGCAACGAGACCATCTCTTATGTGTTTAGTAGGATGTTATTGTGTATTCCCGGAAATGTTAATTGTTCTGATGCTTTTGTATGCTCCTACGTTGGCTTAGTTATTTTGACTAGTATTAGTACAAAACGTTGGTCCAAAAGGTGTTCCATGACCAAGTTCCTTGTGATAGCTTGCTAGATAGTCAGTTCATCATGTGTAGTACCTGGATAGATCAGCAGATCCAGATTCAGATGTTGATGAAATAGTCTCTATCGAACCAACTTTCCATGTTTATTTAGCGACTTTATCGGTCTTTTGCGACAAGTCACTTCTGCCATGTTTACTTGTATGCTTTCATAAGAGAGAGTGCGAGCAAGATTTGAGGATCCAGAAACAATTTACAGATTGTATGTCAACTCATCAGTATGCCACCAAAACGAGGGCGTCCAAGAAGAGGGGAAAGAATTCCCCAAAACGATGAAAGAGGCCCAGTACCAGGGCCGAACAAAACATAGCCCCACCACCCATACAACCATAATGTAGAATAGAAGAACTATTCTACGATATAACCCACTTGTCAGCTTCAGTGGAATAGAAGATCCAGCGGAGGCTAAGACTTGGGTACAAGCTATTGAGTGCATCTTCAAATTCTTGTGTTGCACATATTAGGAACGTCTTAGTTGCGTACCCTTTCAACTGACTGGGTCAACTGACTTTTGGCGGGAAGCAAGAAGAAAGACAACGATAGCTGAGCAGTTAGGGAATTTTACACGGGAACTTTTTAAGACGAAAATATATGACAAGTACATACCCAAAAGCTATCACAAGAAGAAGGAAAGTGAGTTTTACCATCTAAAGCAGGAATAGATAACGCTACTTCAGTATGGTAGAATGTTCTACGACATGTCGTGGTATATGCGCCAGAACAAATAGATACAAATGAGAAAGTGACTAAAAAACAAAAATTAAGTACCGGCCTAAGGCACAAGATCAGGATGATTTTGGCAAGCAATTGGGGATTAACTTACACGGAATCGCATAGCAGTGCGATAGACATTGAGGCAACAATGCCGAGAGAAAGACCAATAGCGACACCTATCCTAGCACCTCCATATGCACAACTCAGAACTTTAGAGGAAAGAAAAAAAGAGGGGGAGGGGAGAGATAGCAGTAACTGCAAGCGAAAAAGATGTCATAGCACGGGCAATCATCCCATCAACCGGGGTATGAAAGCTAGGGTACTACTAGACAGATAAAGGATAACCAGCAGAGGATCCTGCCCTTCCCAGAGTGTAACAAGAACCATGAGAGATGCTGCAAGAGTGGCAATGAAGGCTGTTACACAACAGCCAGAAAGGCATTATGCAAATCGTTGCCCGAATAAGCAACAAGAGACGTGTCTAAGGCTGAACCCGCTTGTCCAAGCTCTATATCTGCAAGCAATCCAAGGTTTGCCCCAACCACACCGGGAGTAGTACTTACGACAACAACATCATCATCATCAACAACAACAACATGGATGGCCCCATAATGCTAGGGCTTATGCTATGAAACAAAAGCAATCCGAGAAGAACTAGGGAAAACTTGGCAGGTATGGGCATGCTACAACAATACTCATGTTGTACTTCTGTTTGATACGGGTACTCCACATACTTTCGTAGCAAGCGCGTATGTTGACACTCTAGGACTTAAGCAGGAAGTGCTAATCAGGATTTGAGTATATCTCCACTAATAGGAGGAATGACAATAGTAACACATGGGAGCTCGAACTTAGAATTGATCATAAGATCACTTAAGGTTGTAGTGAATAACTCATATGTTATACAAATAGAAGGCGTGGATATAATCTTAGGAATTGATTGGCTAGTTGGGAACTATGCCCCTATCATTTGCAACGAAAGATAAATTTCTTTTCGACCCCTTGGAAAGGAACTGACACGCTCCTATGGAATCAAAATGGGCAAGAGAGAGACATTCATCTCCACCTTTAAAGAAATAAAGATGACACATTGAGACTGTGTATAGGCTATAGAGAGTTGAACAAGGTGACACTCAAGAACAGGTATCCACTACCGAGGATAGACGACTTGTTCAAGCAGCTTAGAGGAGTGAGTGTGTTCTCAAAGATAGATTTAAGGTCTAGGTACCATCAACTAAATTCGACAAGAAGATGTACCCAAGATGGTCTTTCGAACCAGATATAGAAGCTATGAGTTCGAGTGGTGTCATTTGGATTGACCAATGTACCAGCCGTGTTTGTGGACCTCATGAACTGAGTGTTCCACCCATACTTAGACAAGTTTGCCTTATTTTTTTTATGATATCTTGATCTACTCGAAGAACGAGAAAGACCACGAGGAACACCTGAGAATAGTCTTAGAAACATTGAGAACAAAACATCTTTATGCCAAGATCAACAAGTGCGAATTTAGGCTCCGTGAAGTCACGTTTTTGGGGTATATTGCGTCATGTGAAGGGATAAAAGTGGACCCTGAAAAAAAAAAAAAAATTTGTGTATCCCACACGATGAGAAACTCAAAGAGGAGATAATGAGTGAGGCTCATGACCCGCCATATACTGCCCACCCAGAAAGCACAAAATGTATCAGGACTTGAAAGGAAATTGTTGGCGAAAAGATATGAAGAAAGATATAGCTTCATTTGTGAGAGATGCTTCACATGCCAACAGGTGAAGATTGCACCAAAGACCATATGGAAAGTTACAGCCATTGGAGATTCTGGAATGGAAATGGAAGCACATTACAATGGATTTTGTGACCAGTTTACCCAAGTCGTAAAGGGAAAACATTGCCATTTGGAAAATAGTGAATCGACTCACAAAATACGTTCCTTTTATACCGATACCGATAACATACGGATCGGATAAGCTAGTCCAATAAAATATGTGAGAAATTATGCGTCGCACGGTATACCTGTGTCAACAACTTCAGGCTGAGATTCGAAGTTACGTTTAGATCCTGGATGAACTTGCAAAGGAACTAGGCACAAAGTTAATTTCAGTGTCGCCTTCCACCCACGAACACATGGGTAGTTGAGAGAACAATTCACTCTCGAAAACATGTTAAGAGTAGTTGTACCAGACAGAGTTAGAAGTGAGGAATCAGCGTGGCCATCGATTGAGTTTGCCTACAATAATAGCTATCGGGTAAGTGTCGACATGACGTCTTATGAGGCATTATATGAAAAAAAATGCATATCACCATTTTATTGGGATAATATAGGTGGAATGAGGATTTTAAGACCAGACACTGTCAGTGAGATAATCGAGATAGTCAGAAAAAAAAAAAAAAAAAAAAAGAGGCACAAGATAGATATAAATCTTATGCTAATACGCGCTTAATTGAGTTGCATTTTGAAGTGGGAGACAAGGTCTTCCTAAAGATTTCTCCTTCCAAGGCAATAGTTAGGTTTCACGACAGAGAAAAGCTCAGACCCCGATTTGTGGAACCACATGAGATTTTAGAGAAAATAAGCCTGTAGGACTATAGATTGGCACTACCACCAAGTTTCAGGAATATCCACAATGTTTTACCACATCTCAACTCAGTAAGTATGTTTTCGATCCGAAGCACGTGATCCACCAAAACAAAGTTGTCCTTAGCCCAAATATGAGTTAAAAAAAAAAAAAAAAAAAAAAGCCAAAAACCACCTTGGATCCAAAAGGCGCAATGAATGAGCCTATCAATTAGTGAAAGTCCCATGAAGACACCATGGATAAGAAGAAATTACGTGGGAACTTGAAAGCAAGATGAGAGAAAAATATCATAACTTTTGTGATGATATGCAAATTTCGGGACGAAATTTTTTTTTAAAGGGGTAGTATGTAGTAGCCCGCTCTTTTATTTATGATTAAGATTAGTAAATGCGATATTTAATTATTGCATCCTCCAGTAATGTTAATCCAGCTGAGATTCTGAATTAGATATTTCCACGTGAAATGATCGTGATTTATTCATTGAGCAGACAATTATTTATTTTTCAGAATGATAACTGACTTAGCAAAATCAGGTTATTAATTTTATATGCTATAGAATATTATTTCCATCTATTATTGTTATTCAAGTCGTGGATTATTTCGGCTTGTGAAGCGAATTAAATCTACGGATCCAATTTAGATTCATTCTACGAGTATCACGATATTAGTAAGGCAGGAAATCAAATATCGAATAACAAGATTTATTAGAGTATTCAGTATAGTAGCAAACTAGAGATTGTATTACATTTTCAGATACCCAAATACACCATTAAATAGCAAGACTAGAATTAGTATTGCAGATACTAATAGTAAGATATAAAATGACCATGACCAACACTGAAGAATTTCATTAGTCACACCCACAACTCTACACTATCTATTACAAACATCACTCAATTCCTAGCCTACTCCCTACATTCCTATTATTACGGCAGCAACAAGAAAGAAAAGGAAAGGCATGCGTGTGGGAACAAACAAGCTGTCAATCAGCCACAACTTTACCTATTCTCTCTCAAGGCTTTCACATGGCATAGAGGACTAGATATTCAAGATTAGCTACCAAATTCACTCCTTTAATAATTCAGCAGCAAACTTCCTTCATACCACTCCCATTCTACACTAAAAACTTCACCAAAAGAAAGAAAGACTTCATTTACTGCTGCCGACTTCAAAGGATGTAAGCTTTGGCTTTAATTCCTCCACTTCCTCCCTGAATTTCAGCCTGCATTTAATAGGGAAACAATACACAATTCATTTCAGCTATCTTCTCATTGAGACCAATTCAATGGCAATAGACAGCCACCGACACCAAGCATTTGCAGGTGAATACTAAACTCAGCTCTTCATGCATCATACCATCACATACATGTTTGAATAGAAATATAGAGGTGTAAACATTTATATATGCTTATGGACCCAGCAGTCACACGTAAAGAAATCAGTTTGTATATAAATCTTCTTAAAATCAAATATACACACTCTTATATTCAATTCAAAGATCTAATCTTTGAATTGATTTTAATACTTTTGACTATTGATTCTTATTTTCAACACCTACAGCCACCCTACCTCTGTACCATCTCCGTAGAGTGCTCAAGTGTTCAGCCAACAACCATTCCCTCTTAGTCTTAAACCACCAGCCAGCAATCTCACTTCATTCTCTCCCATTCCACACTAAGGACTTTTGAGAGAGAAACAGAAGAATTTGCTGCTGCAAGACTTCAAATGAGTTTGTCTCCACGAGAATCAATAGCAACACAGCAGCCACCCAACACAAAACAATCAAGGTATTCTTTTTCTCTAATCAGTATGCTTCCTTCCATATTATACATTTCATTTCCCATCAAGCTTGTCCTGTTCATAAGATAGTACAATGAATAAGAGGAAAAGTATGATCATATCATCCACATATAATCTATAGACTAGATACAGACTCTTAAGCCTTATGCTTAGTTTTAGTGGAAGCATAAACTGTGTTAAACCAATAGAACACCAAAGCTATGAGAATTTCCTATTTACATAATAGCATTAAGTTTGAACTTAGCTTCAGCCGGACCAGGGAGAGTGCGACGGCGGCGAAGCTCCCGCCACTCGTCGAAGGCCCAGAGAGACAAGAGGGCGAAAATGGTATTGGCCATCGAACTGGCAGCGGCGATTTATGATGGGAGAGAGAGAGTACCAGCCGGCGCTTGGGCGCTGACCACGCCATAGAACAAACTCAGGCAGCTAAACTTCAGCCGGCCTCGCCGATTCTACAACGGCGGCGGTAGATTCCAAATAAAGGAGGAGAAGGGGAACCTCCTTCGCCGGAAAGAAACCACAGCAGCAACGACGATTGTTGGTAAAGAGCTAGGGCTCAAATTTTTGCAAGAAGGGTGCAAGGTGAATCGAGGAATTAAAAGAAAAGAAGAAAATAAAGAGAGGAGGGCAGATGGAGCGACGACCTCGCCGGAAAATCAGAGTTTCGGCGGCGTGTTATGATGGAGGAGATAGAGCTAGGGCTCGGATTGGGCGTGTGGAAAGGGACGACGCCAGATGGTAGGCAACTACCACGCCTGGAGTAAGACGCGGTGGAAGAACCGACCTCGCCGGAATCTCAGAGCCACGATGAAGGCGGCGGATTTCATGGGTGAGAAATGGAGAAGGAAAATGGATGAGTTTCAGGCGAAAAAAATTGAGAGAGAGAGCCGAAAATTTGAGAGAGGGAGTAGATTTGGGCTGACTTTTCCTTTGGTCTGGGCCCCTCTATTTTTTTTAGTTGGGCCGAAGAAGTCAGTTTTGATTGGGCCGAAAACAGGGTGAATTTCTTGGGCTGAAGCTGTTAATTAATTGGACTAATGCTTTTATTAAGTGGGTTGTCCCTCTTAAATAGTTTCCAGGCCCAGTTTCTTTTATTGATTGGACAGTAGATTACCGCATTATTTATTTAGCCCGATTGTATATTAATTTAGATTAGTCTATTAATTGGACTTAGTTAATTCTATTTATTGAATAATTTAGAATGAGATATTAGCTAATAAGTGGGTTAACAAACCCTGAAGTGAGTGGATTAATTAAGTTTATTAATTCAATCTCCTAAGACGAGTTTTAATCCGATAGTCAAGATTTATAGTAGAATTTCTTGAATTATTATTTCATGATAATAATCACTAGAATAAGAAGTCATGCATAGTTATTTTATACATTCTCGTTCATTTGAGAATTATCATCGAGTTAAAGTCTTATATTATATTCTCGCATTAAAGGTCAGGCGCGAGAGTAAAAGCTATTCAGGAGTAACTAAGCTATAGCAAAGGTTTGCTTATAAGGTGGGCATTACTTTCATATATATCAAATGAGTTTAAATGTTACGTTCAAGCAAGTTATTTCATGATAAAATCTTTGAGTTAAAGTTATTTCAAGTATTGTCTTGCCATAAAATGTTTAAATTTTAGTATGATATCTATCTGCTTTGGCTTTGCCAATGATGCAATCGAATTCGGGTCCTGAGCAGTTGATAGCTATCCTGCTAGGACTAGTGTACACCAATGACCGTGAGTCATCTAGCGGGTTGGCCGGTCAAGTGTTTGTGAGAGGTGGCCACCTCTCCGGCACAAGTTCCAGATATGATAGATTACAAGAGAACTTAGTCTGCAGACGAACTTTAAGAATCACAAATGAACTTAGTAAGCTTGGGCCTATTTAGCTAAAACTCCCTTGCTGTACTGTTTATGATGGCATGACAATTTACAGTTTTACGAAGCATGTTTGTGTTTATACTTAGGCATACGTGCCCACTGAGTACTATCGTACTCAGCCCTGCATATATTTCTAAATGTGTAGGTTGAGCAGTGGCTGATGAAGATGAAGTGAAGAGCGGAGCTTTTGTCAAAAGTTAAATGAATGAACTCTTGGATACATGTCTTCATACATGTAATCAGATTATGTTATTCCGCTGCGTATTCTTAAGTAATAAGTCTTTTGAATTAAGTCGGATTCATCCGAACTTACTAGTTAATTGAATCTTTGTGGCTAAACATAAGATATATTATAAATGTCCCCTTCGCTGTCAAAGATTAAGTTCAATCCTTCATTATATATAATTACCCTTTCTATCCCCGCTTCTAATCTTCCTCCCTTAGTCATGGTTTTTTTTCGGCTTAATTATCCTTAATTAAGTCCGGTCGTGACATCTTTTGATCTGACTTTGCGTTTATTTATTTTTGATGCCTTTCTGTCGCTTTGTCTTTGGAGCTTTGAGATTTTGCTAACTCCTCATTTGATGATTTTGCTGACCCCTTTGATTGGATTTCTCTGACTTTGATATGGTTGATGGTTTCCTTATGACATCCTTGCATTTGTTGACCGGTGCTGTCGTAATTTCTCTGACTCTTCCTTTGTGGATTTCGCTGACTCCTCTGGTGAGGATTTCGCTGAGTGCGATTCCTCTGGCGAGGATGATTCCTCTGCCGAGTGCGATTCCTCTGGCGAGGATGATTCCTCTGACGAAAGCTACCTCGCTGCTCCCTGTGATTCCACTGGTAAAGACATTCCTCTGTTCCGCATATATTACTCCTCATCATTCTCGTTGTTCGAGGACGAGCAAAATCTTAAGTTTGGGGGAGTTGATAAACACTCATTTTGCATGGTTTTTATTGTTTATATTCTGTAGTTTAAGTCGATTTTACGCCCGTTTTATTATCGTTTGGAGTTCATTGACTATTATTTCATGATTTCACGGTCGGGTGTAGTTTTGACTGTTTGGATGTAGAATTGAGTGTTATTGAAGCATGGAGTGTAAGGAACATGTTGAAGTGAAGAGTTATGAGAGAATCGAGCCCAAAAATTGAGAAAAGACGAAGATTTTGAAGTCGGAACGGAAAAAAAGGCATTTCGGCGGTCAAAGGTGTTGACCGCCGAATTTGGGCATTTTAAAGAGCAAAAACGGCGACCAACTCGGCGATCGCCGAGTAGGTCGCTGAAATCCCTGATTGAAATTTGGCTTAGGGGCGAAAAAACGGCGATCGCCGTTTTTGTGAAGATTTCAGGCCATTTTCGGCGATCGCCGAACAGGTCGCTGTTTTGACGCGTGTTTTTAATTCTTCCGCGTTTTACGTTTTTCCAAGTTATTTTCAGTTTAGAACTTTGTTTTTGACCCTAAGATTATAAATAGGTCATCTTTTGACCTATCTAGGGTTCCCAGAATTCATATTTCAGTTTTATAGCTTTAGAATATTTTTGTTTTCCAGTTTTCAAGGCTTGGATCGAGATTGAAGATTCAAGCCGCTACAATCATTCCTATTCAGTTTTTATACAATTTGTTTTTACAATTGCGTTATTTTTAATTATGTTTATGCTTTATTTTATGATGTCTGGCTAGTTCTTTTAATCTGAACCTAGGGTTTGTATATAGCTGATTAATTATGTGTTTTTGATTTATTGATATCAATTTGCCTTCCAACTTGTGATTCATGATTCCCGGTGCCTGTTTTCTTGTGAATTACCTGATCAATAATTTACATGTCTAGCTGTTCAGTTTGAGTCTTGAATGCGATAATTGTTCAGCTGATTCAGAAATGCATGATATAGTGTTAGCCTTGAGTCTTGAATGCGATAGGTGAAGCTATAGGAAGCTATTCCTTATGTGCTACTTGGAGTTAGTTTATTTCTTGGAATCTTGAATGTGAAGGGGGATAAATTAATCTACTTTCATAGGTGTTCGTTAGAGAAGCTTGTGAATAATTTAGTGATCTTTCATCAGGGTTGGATTAAATTGGTAATTGAATTGATAGATTAAATGCATGTAGTTGATTAGTAAAAGTACATCCCTAGGGTCAGAGTTTTCCTTGCATTTGAGTTAGTTATCGTTATTTATATGCTCTTTAGTTTTTATTTGGTTAAATTTTAGTTCGTAATTCGCCTTCATTATTGTTTTACCTGTCTACTGTTAGAGTTTGTTTAGGAAATAGATAGAGCAATTTCGTTTTACAGTCTCTGTGGATACGATACTCTGCTTGCTGTTTTCGTGCTACAATTACACTGTTTAGTTGCAGTTTTTGTTGCTATAAAAATAGTGATCAGCGATTCTATTCATAGTCTACACCCTATTTAATTAATAATTATAAATAATTAAAATTTTACAAATTTACCCTATACAATATAGCCTCCAAATTTGTTATCGCTTGAGTTCTTTGATTTATCCAACAATTTTCTCTCCAAATACTCTGTATCTGAATGGGATCCCCTATACTAATCACGCTCAAATCCCTCTCAAAAACCACCACATCAAACCCCTTCCTCTTTGCCGCCAATGCGAAAACCGACCTGCCGATGCCGCCGCCGGCCACCAGAATCCGCAGCTGCTTCTCCTCTACCCCGCATCTCTCGGAGCCTCCGCCACACTCGCTCTCACCGTCGAAACTCTCTTCGACACCCCACTTCATTCCTTGCAGGAAAACGGCTTCTTGCTCGGCGTCGTGCCGCGGATTTGAGCTAAAAAAATGCTCGAAATTGTTTGTTTACTACAGACGTAAATGATATGTGACAGATCAATTCGCCATGGGACAGTTAGTTGGAGAATCAGTGAGGAGTAGGGGTGAAAATTTGGGTCAGGATGGGTACCCTACCCAATTTTAATCGGGTACCCGACCCGTAAATAAGCTAAAAGTAGCACCCATACCCGCACCGTCTTATAAAATCGGGTACCCTAATACCCGTGTGGATACCCGGTCCAGGTATTCGGGTACCCAATTATTTGATCTAGCTATTAAAATTAATGTTTCATTATAAGTCCTAATTTCTATAGCCCAAGTAGCATGTTTAATTAGAAGGATAAATGGATTGATGGATATTTTGATATTTCAAAACTGATGTTTTTTATTTGTTGATGAGTTTCTTTTATACTAAATAATTTTTATTTCATTGATTACGATTCATGAAGGATGAAATTTACAAAACGAAAAATAAAAAATGAACGATGGGTACTAGGCATTTTTCATAGAAAAGCAATATACAATGTTACAAAAATCAACGACTATTCACTATTTTATTTAAATTGAGATAGTATTTATAATTTAATATATAAAACCTTAAATATACAACCATAAAAAAAATGTTCGTAATCGGGTATACCCAATGGGTACTCGAGTTATCCGTTACCCTGAAAATAGTAGCCTTGTCTATCCGGTAGCGCTCCGCGCCCATAAAGTATCGGGTATTGGGTATCCAATAACCGACCATTTATAGGGTCGGGTCGGGTTCGGGTAATCCGCTACCCAGCAACCCGAATTTCCACCCATACTCGTGTATGATTAAAACAAATTAAAGATTATTAGTAGAGTTTGACTGAGTTACGTAGAAAATATATGCTCCCTCCGTCCCTGAAATAAGTTCATCTTTTTCCATTTTGAGACGTCCCTCAAATAAGTTCCTCTTTCTTTCTTTCTATTTTTGGACAACTACCCCACTACTAATAATACTTTATTTATTCTTACTTTTCACTTTTCACCACTCCCAATACTAATTATAACACTTTTCACCTTTTCACTACTCCCAATACTAATTATAACATATTTTTTCTCCACTATCAATACACTTTACCATTTTCCTTAAAACCCGTGCCGTCCCCAAAGAGGAACTTATTTTGGGGACGGAGGGAGTATTAAGAAAGAAGCTACAAGTTCCTATAAGTAAAGATAAAAATATATTGTAAGAAAGAAACTACAAGTTGCTATAAGTAAAGATAAAAAGGACAAGAAGAGAGAAAATCGTAGAAAAAATATATAAGAGCGTTTGTTTTTAAGGATTAAAATCCCATTTATATAATTATAGATCTATGATTTAGATATTGTTCATTACTCAATACTAAAAAATCTATAAATAAATATTTCTACAACACTTTCCCTTTAATAACATCCCTAAGAAGATGTTGTCTTATTAAAATTTTGTCATGAAAATTCAATAGGCCAAAACGTGGTTGAAGAAAGAAAAGAAAAGTACAATTACTCTCCTAGAAAAATAATCATTGTAGATTTGAGAGTCAGCGCATGACGATCTTGTGTATCATCTTTAAGTCAACTATCATATTGTTGTTGGTAATGTCATTGTAAATAAGTCCGTCAAATTATCACTTAGGTAAATGTGTTGGATGTAAATATCATCAACATAGTTGGTTGTCCTTTAGTGAAACCAGAGTATTAGGATATTCGATCAAGATTTCGGGGTCCGGATTGGATATCTATCCTACCCTATACCGATATACACCCCTAGTTCCGCGCCTTAGCTTATTTTGTTCGTTGGTTCCCTTTGGAATCAACATGCATGCTTTCAGCTATCTCCTCAATTATAGCATGGATCAACTATTCATTTATGTTCAGTAGACTTAGTTTCGTATAAAGTATTTTAAATTTCATTCAATTAAAATCGAATTAAATTTTAATATTTTGATAATTGGTCGAATATGAAAATCTTTTACCGAATTATCGATAATCAATAATCGAATTATATAAATAATATTTATTTATTTTTTAACATTTAAATTTTAACCCTATAACTTTATTTAAAGCCTATTAAAAAGATATTGGGTATTAGCTTGCTTTATTACCCAATATCTTTTTAATAGGCTTTAAATAAAGTTATAGGGTTAAAATTTAAATAATTGTAGTTTATGGCCCGAACTTTGGAGTCATTTGTAAATATGGCCCGAATCCCCTCTGTTCCGTCGGCGCCGCCTAGGGCTGCCACCGGTTCAGGAACCGCCGATTCCGGGCCTGAACCGGCGGTTCAGGTTCGAAAAATTCATGAACCTGAACCGGCCCGCCTAAAATTTGAAGGGCCAGTTTTCGGACCCTGAACCGGCGGTTCTCAGGCTTTTCCTCTTTTTTTTTGTATTCTTTTTTATGAAATTAAATGATTTGTGATGAAATTTCAAAATTTTTTACTTTACAAGTGTTGAATTTTTTTGAAATTACTCAACTTAAATAATATTTTAATTTTAATCAAATGTAGGTTCTCTATTTATAGTGTACTACACATTGTAGAGAATCCTACATTTTTCAATGTGTGATAATTTAAACTTAATGTAGCTTTACTATTTATAGTGTACTACACATTGTAGAGAATCCTACATTTTTCAATGTGGGATAATTTCAACTTAATGTAGCTTCCTATTTATAGTGTACTACACATTGTAGAGAATCCTACATTTTTCAATGTGGGATAATTTTAACTTAATGTAGCTTCACTATTTATAGTGTACTACACATTGTAAATAATCCTATATTTTTCAATGTGAGATCACTCAACTTAAATTATCTATATCATATATAGACTTTCATTCTTAATCATTCATTGGTCTTTTTAATTTGTCTAATGGCGTGAAGGTATAATGGTTACATTTTTTTATTTGAATTGGGAGATGGGGGAAAATGAATTCAAGGCCTCTTTATTAATATATCGAATTTTTATTCGAATGGATGTATCATGGCACACTTATTTAAAATAATGTGTTTTTAGTAGATTTGACATAATTACTTTTACTAATTTTGAAACCCCTCTTCTCTCAATCAAATTGTTGGACTAACATTAAATTATGGGAGAAAACCCATCAAATGAACCATCAGGTATGGCTTTCAAAAAAATATTAGTAATCAAAATCGATTAATATTTTTTTAGGCCCTCAATTAATGATTAATTAATTTTTCTATAGAGTGTTCATAAAAGGGAGTCAAGAATCAACGATGAAAAGTAACATAAAATTAATCAATTGACTCTCTATTACAAAAAATATATGTTTTCAAATGTTTGATATAAGTATATAACTTAGGCACGTTATCAAAGGCATACATATGTCAATTGATGGTGCCAGGTATATTTCTAAATTATAAGTTATATATTTATAAATTATAAGTTATAAGTTATATATTTATAAGTTATAAGTTATAGTATATTACATGAGAATTGAATTGAAATAAAATAAAGGAAAAATAATTAACACATTGAGAACCAAAAATTCAAATGAATTCGTAAAAATAGATATCTTTATTGAATTTATTCTATGTACCAAAAAAATATTACAAGGATACAAATTACATAATCTTTAAAATTGAATAAGTAAACTAACTAATACTAACTAATTGATCCCTAGACCTTATAAGTTATAAGTTATATATTTAGAAGTTATAAGTTATTACATGAATATAAGTTATATATTTATAAGTTAGGTTGAGTGATCCCACATTGAAAAATGTAGGATTCTTTATAATGCGTAGTACATTATAAATAGTGAAGCTACATTATCCCACATTGAAAAATGTAGGATTCTCTACCATGTGTAGTACACTATAAATAGTGAAGCTACATTATCCCACATTGAAAAATGTAGGATTTTCTACCATGTGTAGTACACTATAAATAGTGAAACTACATTTAGTTAAAATTATTAGGATTTGAATATAAAATTAAAAAAAAATAAAAAATTGGCCGGGCCCGGTGGTTCAGGGCCGAACCGGCGGGCCGCGGGCCGCCCTCCCCTTGAACCATAACCGGACCGAGCTCCTTGGCGGGCCGGTCCCGGAACCAGCCCGTGGTCAACGGTCCGGGCCCGAACCGTTGACTTTCGGGCCGGTTCAGGGTCGGCCCGCCGGTCCCGGTTGAACTGTGGCATCACTAGCGCCGCCTCCCACCTTCCCCATCTGTAAATCCGCTCCCTTCTTCCCCCTTTGTAACTCCACAGACACCGCCGCTCCCTTCCCCTCTATTCCGCCGGCGCCACCGCCTCCCTCCTTCCCCCTCTATAAATCCGCTCCCCCAGAAATTAGGGCTCATCGGACTCGTGGTAGTGACAGCGGAGAGTGCCCTCCACCTCTTGCCTCTCTTCCCACGCCGCCTCTCGTCGTCGGGCCGCCTCTTCTCTCCTCCACCGTTCATGGTGCTTCGCCTCTCCTACTCTATTTTTCTCATAAGTGGTGGTTAGTGGCGAATCTCGTCTGGAATTTAGGAATTAAAGAAGAGGGATAGAAGGGGATAGAAATTAGAGATTTTGTTCTTCTGTTCTTGAATTTGCAGAGTGTTCCTTGAATTGGTTTTCTTCTTCTTGTTTACTGAATTTGCAGAGTGTTGATTAGTTCTTCTCCTTGAATTTATTTTTGTTTAATTCATGTTTCATGTTTCTCGTCGAAAAAAAAAAAATCCTTGCCTCTTCTTCACACGAATTAGGAAGACACGAATTGGCAGTGGCTGCTCCGGCTGCTGCTCGGCGGAATCAAAGAGGTGGCTCCGCCTACAGTTGCCGTCGCCGGAGTTAATCATGGTGTCGCCGGCGGGGTAGCGTCTGCATAGTGTATGTTGAGGGAGAGAGTGCCGAGAGAGAGAGACATGTTTGGAAAGGGGGTTAAGCTATACTTACTTTTTCTTAAACATGTGGACCTTCTATTTTTACAACACTAATTTCACACTCCTTAATCTCCGTGCCCAAAAGAAATGTGACAATATTATTGGGACAAAGGGAGTATAAGAATCAAAAATATTTTAAAACTTAAACAATATTGTAAACATAAATTATGAGTATATTATTCTTTTATCTTCTTTCACTGCCCATTTTATTTAATAGATGAACTCATCACTAAATGATACTCCCTCCCTCCCCCATATTTATGCATATATTTCCTTTTTAGTATGTCCCCCAAATTTATGCACATTCTATTTTTGGTTACTACCATATATATAATTTTTACAATTTTACTCTTGTAACTTACACTATTTACGCACAATTAATCTACTTAGAGCATTGGTAACGTACCTACACGATCCACCCTACTCGAGTAAGGGTGATATCGTGTAGGGCGTTGCAGCCTTGAGTCACTCGAGGGCTACACGTTCCATCGTGTATGCCCGATGGCCTTCAAAATTCGGCTCGTGTTTTACACGCGCTATATTTAAAAAAAAATGAAATTTGAAAAATGTGAAAGCTTTGACTACCTCGATTTGCGGTCCTTTTTTACCCGTTTGATATGTTTAATTTTTTTTTTCTTTTTTCTCCTCTTTATCTATTCTTTTCCTTCTTCTTCCTCACTTTCTTCCTTCAACTTTCTATCTTCTCCTCTTAAGATGTGTTATTTAAATTTGAGCAATTAAATTTAAATGAAAAGAATAAAAATCAAAACTAAAAAAATCATGTAGGCTATCATGTAACCCCAATGCGGCCTCCTTACTTAATGTGGTCCCCCTCATCAAGTAAGCTATCATGTAACCCCAATGGGGATGCTCTTAACAATACTCTCAATGTGATACAATTTCTCAACTATCAATACTTTAAATAATTTTTTTATTAACGTTCCGTACCATGGTCAATTATGCATATTTATGGGGGACGGAGGAAATATAAAATATACTTTTAAGATATTTTTATTTATCTATTAATATAGTATTTGATGGATAGCAATCATGATCTATTAATCAATAGTTAAAAATATAAATCTAATATTTATTAGATAAATCAATGATAGTTTTGGAGAGAAATTTTTGCAACTAAAACCTTTACTTTAATATATATAGATTATTGTTTGTAGATATTTTTCTTTTGTAAGGGTTAGTAGTATATTTTTACTCTAATAGGATTCAATATAGTATCTTTCTTTAAGAAAAAATGGAATTCAGTATATCTTTTGATATTACATGCAAGATACAATAATCCTCACGAAATACAAAAAGTGCAATTTTGTTCTTATATTATCGTCGTTTTCTAATTGAGGTTTTATATTTATTGTTCATTATCTTTGAGTTTCTATACTATTATTTGCTTTAAATAAATTATTTACTATATATAGTTTTTTTTTTAATTACTACTTAACTACTTATTTTTATAAAGAATATATAATTTGTGTATAATACTTCAAATCATATATGTATATGTTTCAAATAACACATCCATAATAACTACCGAAATTTAAATAATAATTAAGAATACATTACATTGTACATAAACTGTAATTTTAATTTTATTAAATTATACAAAAAATAATTGTACTAATACTTTTGGACTATGTCATTTCTTGAAAGCTCAATAAATATTCTAATTCAAATTTAATTAAAGGGTGATTCTAAACATAGCCCCCATTTTACTCATTATAGCCTCTTGATTAAAAAAATAATAAAAATATTAATACATATACTTTTTTTTTTTTTTGATCAGAAAAAAGGCAATTTATTAAGAAAGAAGAAGGTACCAGAGGTACCAAAGACAACTTACAACATAAAGCTATAGAGCTGTGAAGAACACCATTCCAGGATGGGTGGCTCCCACGCAAAAAAACCAAAAATCTTGTTCCAACTCCACATTCTAGTTTTAATCTCCATGATAATGCTCTTAAGCTCCCACACCTTGTCTTCGAATCTGCTTTCATTCCTCTTTCTCCAGATCACCCAAATAGTGCACATCCACAGTGCCTTAAGAAGCTGAGTACTGTTCTTGCCATTTGCCAAATACACAAAAGAAGAGAAATGTTCGGGAATACCTCGCGGTCGAGCCCAGCTGTAACCCGTCCAATTAAGAATCTGATCCCAAATCATTGCAGATTTCGGGCAGTCGAGGAACAGATGAATCGCCGACTCTTGCGGAAAAAAACAAGCAACGCAGCTCTTTTCCACCTCTCCCACTTGAATATTTCTTCGAATAAGATTGTCACAAGTTGGAAGTCGGTTTCTCAAGACACGCCAAGTTGTCACGCGAACTTTCTGTGGGGCTGTTGAATTCCACAAATCACTGAAAAGATTCATCTCTTCCGGCTCAACTCTTCTTTCCTCAATTTGGTCTCTAATTGCTTGATAGGCCGAGTTTGCAGTGTAAACTCCATTCTTTTGGGCTCTCCAAAACCATTTATCCACTGAACCTACACAAGGAGAGAAACCAGATAACTGACCAAGTAGAGATTGAGTTTGCTCGACCTCCCTGTCAAGAAGCACCCTTCGCCAATTGAGAGACCACATCCAACTCTCATCAATCCATTCCCCCATATCACAAATATTCCCATTCTTATTATTACTGAGGAGGAAAAGACGTGGGAACAAGACTTTAAGGGGCTGCTCTCCCTTCCATGCTTGATGCCAAAATTTTGTATTACCTCCGTCTCCGATCTTCCTTTTCAAGTTTTTTGCAAACCAAGAGCTTGCTTTCCCAACACCTAGATTCACAAGAAATGGGGCCGAGCCGAAAGAGGCCCATTTACCTTTTGTCAGCCCAGATGCACAAGGTATGGGGCGAGAGCTTCAAGAGGCAAGGAACCCCAAATCGCAGATACCTAATCAAAGTGACTTCCGAGATTCTGTTGGCTCCTCCCAGAGATCTTTTCCACCAACTCCAGAAAGTGACGAGATTCCACTGGTCTCGAAAGAAAGTGTGCGGTCTTCGCCGGTAACTTCGAAGAGGGACGAGCTTCGCAAGAAGGTTTCTTGGGCAAAAGGGAATCATGAAAACAGAACAATATCTTAGAAAGGTAGACAAAAGCTCTCCAAAAAACAAAGAAGAGCAGAAATTAAAGGAAAGGAACTTCAGAATTGGGGAAGCTTCATTGCCGATCTGGAGGAAGATGTGGTCGCCGGAGAGGATGCTAATTTGTATAAAGTTCGACACGCCGAGAGTCCGACTTCCAGAAAAAGGATTGATGAGATGGAAGAAGGGTCAAAAATCTGGAATCTTGGAAAAGAACTGGGATTCTCTAGCAACCTACAAGATGAGGAGATTGCAGAACAGATCGTTTCACATCAATTGAAGGAAAACGGTGAAGGAAAGCTGGGAGAGACTGACAAAGTTTTTTTATGAAGATTCTTTCTTATAACATTAGAGGGCTGGGAAGTGTGGCGAAGCAAAAGGAAGTGGGAGATCAGATCAGATTGCAGAATATCGATTTGTGCTTCGTGCAAGAAACAAAATTGGAATCCTTCTCCAATAATGTTTGCAACGGTTGGTGGGGATCTAATAATTTCGGGATGGCTTTTCGGAATTCTGATGGGCGATCAGGCGGTATTTTGAGCATCTGGGACAGAAGGAAATTCACAGCTTCAAGCAGCTGGGACATCCCAGGTGCGGTGATCGTCAACGGAACTTGGGTCTCAGGTAATCAAGAGTGTTGTTTTATTAACGTGTATGCCCCTATGGTTGCCTCAGAGAAGTTGGTGTTGTGGGATTTAATTCAGTCAATTGTTGAGCAAAATGGTGATAAATGTGTTTGTGTTCTGGGGGACTTTAACGCTATTAGGGATAAAAGGGAAAGGGTAGGGAGAGGAGGGCCTTTCTGTGTTTCTGAAGCAAGAGCTTTTGATTCCTTTATCCGTGATTGTGAGCTGATGGAATTAAGAACTCAAGAAAGAAAGTTCACGTGGTACCAACCGAATGGAGGATGTAAAAGTAAATTAGACAGATTCTTGATTAATAATCGATGGCTCTCTGTTTGGCCTGCTTCTTACGGTCGTGGACTCCAACGGTCTATCTCGGATCATTGCCCTATCCTCTTATCCACAAAAGATGTTGATTGGGGCCCGAAACCGTTTCGCTTCATCAATGCTTGGACAACACACGGGGAATTCTTGGAAGTTGTTCGGAAAATTTGGGAAGATCAGTCTATCTCAGGGTGGAGTTTCTATGTTTTCAAAGAAAAATTAAAAAGGGTAAAGCTGGCTCTTAAGGAATGGAACAAGTGCACTTTTGGTAATTTAGAGCACTCAATCACAGCTTTGAAGGATGAGCTTGAAGCCTTGGATTTGATCGACGATACTCTTGGTTTAGATGAAGGGGAATTCATTAAAAGGAATGAGATCAAAGCAAAGTTGTTTCTCCAGTCAACAAATAGAGTCAGCCTTCTTCAACAAAAAGCTAAAACCAGTTGGGCTAGAGAGGGTGATCTGAACTCAAAACTTTATCACAAAGCTATCAGTGGAAGAAGAAAGAAGAATGAGATTTCTGGTATGTATTTTAAGAATCAATGGATTGAGGACCCGAAGGAATTAAAGGAAAAGGTGAAAAACTATTTCGAGAATTTTTTCAGAAGAAAGAACAGAGTCCTACCGTCATTCCCTCCTGATTTCGTTGCCAAAAAACTCACAAATGAAGATAAGTCTTGGCTGATCCGTCCTTTCTCTGAAGAAGAAATTAAGGAAGCAATCTGGAGTTGCGATGCAAACAAGAGCCCAGGCCCCGACGGCTTCAATATTCATTTCTGGAAAAAAACTTGGGAGATTATTAAGATGGACTTCTTAAAGGTGATGAATGAGTTCCATGCTAATGGCAAGATTCCTCGAGGAGGCAATCCTTCTTTCATTGTGCTCATTCCCAAGAAAGAAGAAGCGAGCAAAATCGAGGATTTTCGACCAATTTCCCTTATCGGCAGCTTGTATAAGATCATTGCCAAAATTCTGGCGGAGAGAATGAAGGTTGTGATGGATATGATCATCTCGGAGAATCAAAGTGCTTTTATTGGTGGCAGATACATTTTGGATGGGGTCGTCGTCTTGAATGAAGCAATTTCGGAAGCAAAGAAAAAGAGGAAACAAAGATTGATTTTCAAAATTGATTTTGCGAAAGCATACGACTCGGTTGAGTGGGACTTCATTGATATCATGCTGGAAAAATTTAATTTCGACCCCAAATGGAGATGTTAGATCAATGGCTGCCTGTCTTCGACAACAGCGAACGTTCTTTTGAATGGTTCACCAGCAGGCGAGTTCAAATTAGAGAGGGGTCTCCGGCAGGGAGATCCCCTGTCTCCTTTTCTGTTTTTACTTATGGCGGAAGACCTTCATCTTTTGGTGACACGAGCGGTGGAGAGGGGTTTTCTGATTCCAGCGGAGATTGGAATTGATAAGGTTAAGGTGTCGCATCTCCAATATGCGGACGACACGATTTTTATTCTTGACAATGATGATAGAAATGTGGAAACAATCAAGCTTGTTTTGTGTTTTTTTCAATGGATTTCAGGTCTGGCAGTTAATTTCAGTAAGAGCTCCCTCATGGGGATTGGGATAGACGCCCAACATCTTCAACAGAAAGTTGGCTCGCTGCATTGTTCAGTTGGCACCTTTCCTTTCAGCTATCTGGGTATTAAGGTCGGAGGGCATTTGAACAAAATTGTGGATTGGGATTATCTGGTTGAAAAAGTTAGGAAGAAGATACAGGGATGGAGGAACAAGAATCTTTCGTTGGCTGGTCGCATCACCCTTGCAAAAGCAGTGCTCCAGGCAATTCCCATCTATCAGCTTTCCTTCTCTCCAATCCCAAAAGCAATTGTCAGAAAGTTCAATTCTCTTTTGGGAAATTTTGTGTGGGGAGGAGATGAGTCCAAAAGTCAGATTACTTGGGTGAAATGGCAGGATGTTTGTCTCCCAAAAAGGGAAGGGGGACTCGGTTTGAAAAACATTGAATTATTAATACATATACTATTACACCCTTATAGCCCTAATTTATCTTTTCAATATTTAAATCCTTTTTGTCGTCATTAACAAACCCTTATAATCCATTTTCCATTCTGCAAATTCATCTTATTGCTCTCGAAATTTTCGACAAACACATAAGTACAAATAAAATTGAATTCTAGAAACAAGTGAGTATCGCCAACAATTTAATGGAACATGCGAATGTTTGAAGCGATGGTAAAGGGCAATGACTAATGACTATTAAGGAGAATTTGAGAAAGACGATCCCCATTCATGTTATATCAGATAATCAGAAGTGGTTTATTTCCCAAGGTTTTTATGAAAGTCTTATTCAGGGGGATAGTGTCTATGGAATTATTGCGGCAGAAAGAGCAACGAAAGTAAAATGAAGATTAAGAGGGTGGAAACAAGGTAATAAGAATAAGAAGATAAAGAGAACAAAAAGTGAATATAACAATCAACAATGCCCGTAAATTCTTTTTCTGTTTATTTTCTCCAATTCCAAAGCGCGACAGATCTTGTAAATTTACAGTTGGCTGATAAAGCGAGAATAAAAATTGTGTGGGTTTTTATTCAGTAAAGTCACAAATTTCAGAGTACTTGATCTTTTGCGCTACAAAGATGAAATTATACTCCATTTATTAAAGAATTTAAATTATGATTACAAGGGCGAGATAGTAACTTTATTAATATATATTTATTTATTTTAATTAAGAGGCTACAAGGAGTAAAATAGGGACTATGAATAGAATTACCCTTAATTAAATTGAAAGCCTAACACACCAAAAAGCCCATTTGTTTTTTTGAAGTGGAACCAAAAAGCCCAAAATTTGATTTACTAATTCCGAAGAAGGGTTAATTGCCCATAAAATACCAAACTTTCATCCAATTTTGGTTTTGCATACAAACTTTAAACTGTGGCGTGATAATTACTAAACTTTTGATTTTATCTGATTTTGCTACTAATATAAATTTCAGCCAAATTTCGTCCAAATTCCATGCCAATATTCGACTAATTTGATTTGTACATGTTATTTGCAATAAAATATTTAAAGAAAGCAAATGAGTCGAACTACTTGGCACACAAGAATAAATACGACACGTCAAATATTGGCATGGAATTTGGACGAAATTTGGCCGGAATTTAGATTAGTAGCAAAATCAGATAAAATCAAAAGTTTAGTAATTATCACGCCACAGTTTAAAGTTTGTATGCAAAACCAGAATTGGATGAAAGTTTGGTATTTTATGGGCAATTAACCCTTCGAAGAATGATGATAAAGTAGCAGTACTTGACTTAGTACCCTTTTTTTTTTCTATGCGCCTCTCTTCACTTTCTCTAATCTCTCAAACTCTGCAAATTATACTGTCGTCTCCAACTCGTCAACTCCCTCTGAACGACTTCATCTAGGCCACACAGAATCACCGTCTATTTGTTGTTTTCACTCTTTCCCGGTCTCTCTCTCTCGTCCGACGGTAGCCGCCGCCTAGCCCTCGCCGGCTTGCCCCGTCTCCTTCGATCCAGAGTCGGAGACAAGGGGGTGGCTGGCAGTGGCCACCGCCCCCCCTCAAAATTTTAAATTTTTCTATGTACATATATGCATAAATATATAAATGTATATGAATGTTTATTTAAATATATATGTGTATACAATTTTTTTAGTGGCCCATTCTATGATCGATCCCAATATAATTTCTACTTAAAATCTAATTTAATAATTTGAACTAAACAAAATTCATTTAATAAAGGGTAAATTGGTATAAAACCTTAATAAATTTTCAAATTTTAGTTTTTCCCACAATCTTTCATTTTTGTTTTAAAATTCATAATAAATTATTTTTTTTGGAATTTCCCACGATGACAGATTCCAATAAAAAATTTAAATAACGTGTCAATACAATGTAATTACATGGAAATTATGTGACATGACAATCTAATTGCCCCTGGCGTTTTAACGGTGCTTGATCCCGTTAGAGCCGCGCTTGGGGCGACCGTTAAAACGTGGGGGCGTTTTTCTTCAGTTTTGAAATGTTGAGGTGGTAAACAGCGCCAACTTTGATGTTAGGATGTTAAAGACGATAGGGGTGTCAACATTGAGGGGGAAAGTGATACTTAACCCTTAAATATGCCACATCATTCAAGTTCGGCGCCACGTCATTTAAAAAATTTGCTGAAAATCCGCTGGAAAGTCACACTATGGGAAATTTTAAAAAAAGTGATTTATTATGTATTTTGAAACAAGAATGAAATTTTGTGGGAAAAACCAAAATTTGAAAATTTATTATGGTTTTAAACCAAATTTACTCTTTAATAAAATATAGTGAAACTTGGTTATACAAAAATTGATTTGCTTGTTATATTCACTCATATATACTTAACTTAAGGATAATCGTGTTATTTAAAACTATATAATCTATGAAAATATTGTTCATTATTATTATTACTATTATTATTATACTTGCCTTTTAATAGAAAATGTATGAAATGCCCAAAAAAAAATTGTTTGTTATTTAGACTATACTTGTCTTTTAATAAAAAAATGCCTAAAATATACGAAATGTTCAAAAAAAAAATTGTAATGTATTGAAACTAATTTGTAATATATTGAAACTATATAATCTATGAAAATGTTGTTTGTTATTATTACTATTATGCTCGTATTTTAGTAAAAAAATGCCTTAAATATACAGAAGCCCAAAAAAAATTTCTTGGGGGCGGTAGCCCCCCCTGAACTTAATTACTGGCTCCGTCCCTGCTTCGATCAACGACAAAAGTGAGGTAAAGCGGCAGCCTATTAGGGTGTTTTCGAAGTTTGAGTTTTTTTTTTTTTTTTTTTTTCGCCTTACTGAAGAATCCATGGATTAAGTCGAAGATTTTGTAGATATACAGAAATACTTGAATATTTTGTAAATCTCCAAATAATCAGACATTAGACAAATACTTGATGCTCATGGCTTTTATTCATGGATAATGTTAAGATGTATGAAATAATTTGTTGAAGACAAAAAAACAATATAAAGCAGCCCTAATTTTATTTCTAAATTATGCCGTTTCTTCATCTTGACTCTATTTTTTGTTTTAATTCTTTCATCATAGCTCTGCTTCTCTATGCGCCTCCTTTTTCTTCTCTTCTTATTCTTTCTTGTTGCTGGCAGAATGTTTCCTTCTCTTTTCTTCAGTTCCTTCTTGTTCTTTTATTCTTTCTTTTTGTTGGCAGAATGTTACCTTCTTTTTGGTCTCTTTTCTTCAGTTATCACGGGTAATAGTAGTGTTGGTAGTGGCGATGACAATGAAGGATGATTGTTGGTAAATTTGAAAGTGTGGATATAGAGAGTCAAAACGTGAACCACACAAGAGAGAGGGAATTACAACAAAATTTACCAAACCCGAACCGTTTCTAAAACCACACAAATTATAAAAATGAAATGAATAGCAAAAGCAAGGTGTAAAATCCCACGACTGACGTTTATCGCATCGCATTTTCCAATAGGTATTTTATCTCTGAAAGTGGAAAACACTTGACGCTGCATTCAACTGGTTTCGTGTGTGTTGCTTGCTATATTAGTATACTAGTGTTGTATTCCGTGTCATACACGTAAGAATATTATTTATAAAAAATTATGTATAATAAAATATTGATAAAATAATTACTAACAAAACTAATATCAAGAGAGAGAAAATAATTGTATTAAATATTATATTATCAAAAAATTAGGTTTATTAAACTCTAATAGGGGTCATATATAGCCTAGAATGTCCAAACAAGTAAAAAGGAAGAAATTAAAATTTATAAATAATATTGTAATAGTAAAATTAATAAATTAAAGTTCATTTTATGATCTTTCGTTAAAGTTTTATATTGCATATTTTATCCTAGATATAATTACATGAAAATAGAATAATGTGCCCTATCTATAAAATGAGAAGAAAAAGGAAGAAATTAAAATTTATAATTAATATTTTCGGTGGTTTTGTATTTAATTTGTTGTCAACAATTTTTATTTTTTATTTTGAAGTGTATTGAAATTTGTTACTTTTGTATTTAATTGTAAATTATTATTTTTTTTGTCAATTTCAATTTACTCTTCTAGTTGAATTTATTTACACTCTTATTATATATATATATATATATATATATATATATATATATAATATGATTATATATGTAACATTTTATATTTTTTCAATTTTACCTATATATTTTCCTAAATTATATATTAGTCCATAAAACTTGTTAATTTTATTTAACTTAATTATGTAATTTATATCGTTGTTACGTTTATCATATTTGGACCCTAGTTATAATATATGAAATTAACTATGATAGATAAGAAATAAAGTTAATAATAGTATATGAATAATGTAATAACTTATGGAGTAGTATTTTTTTTCTATAGGAATCAACAATCTATGTTTAATATGAAAATTTTGAACACTTAATTGGATTAAGTAACTTTAAATTAAAAGTCCAACTATTATTAAATCATCATCCAATACATAAAAAAAAAACAATTAAATTTAACAAAATAGGTCACCCTTAATTTTATAATTTTGGCATTTATAAAACAAAATTAATAGCCCATACTTCATATTAAAATTTGGGGTGGAATTAAATCTACCCACTTCAATAAAACATCTTACAAAACTACCCACTTTGAAAGTCAAAACCGAAAAGTACACTTGATGGTGATGGATTGCTTTGTTTTTTGTAAAAGTTCTTACACTTTTCTTACACAAGTACAATTGTGTAAGAAAATGTGTAAGATAGGTAGTTAAAAATGCGCAAAAGCAGATAAATGTGCAATTATTGTAAGATGATTGACGTATAATGCCCTAAGTTTGAAAATAATGAAGGTAAGTTTGTGTATAATAAAACAGTAATACGAGGATGTAAAAAATTGTACTTTAAGTATATTTGGAAACAAAAAAAAATTCTAAACCTAATGTATACATTATCCGCCAGTAAACAATAGCCGTTCGCAATAGCCGCCGGGTTTTTTTATCCTGGCGGCTATTGTTTACTGGCGGATAATGTATACATTAGGTTCAGAATTGTTTTTTGTTTCCAAATATACTTAACGTACAATTTTTTACATCCTCCTATTACTTTTTTATTATACACAAACTCCGTTTAATTTTGTATTCTTTTTTAAAAATATATTCTATGAAGTAGAAATATATAATAGGCTTGTATTTAGACAAATTTGGATCATAGTGGTGTAATAAGTCTCGAATTTTTGATTTTATTTTATTTAACATGAATTAATATAGCCTAACACATAAAATAATAGAAAATATTGGATAAAAAAAATGTATAATCATATATTATGAAACAGTAAAATATTAGAGAGCCTACCACATACGTATCCGCCAGTAATTCGTATCCGCTAGAATTAGCCGCGTGAAAGAAACCCTAAGCGGCTACTTCTAGCGGATACTTTTTACTGGCGGATATAAGTACCATGTCATTTATAACTGGTTTTTATATCACAATATATATAAATCTTATTTATTAGAGTTCATATTAATGGTTGTTGTATTTTTTTTCAATTTTGAAGAACTAAAGCTAGTTCAATTGTGATTGGACAATTCAACCGGCAACTCTAGTATGGGAATCTATAGGCTTTGCAGAAAAGTGTAATTCACGGGTATTGGAACTTGGGCACAGCTTTTGTGGGTTTCTTTGACCACATTGAAGATTTGATAAGGCCGAAATCTTGGGTAGGGCCCATTAGGCTAACTTTTTATGTTAAATTAGGGTAGAATTTTTTAGAAGCAGCCGCACCATCACCACATTCAAGCGGATACTGAATTTTTTCGTGTGAGAGTGAGAAGCAGCCGCTGCTTCATTTTTTCAAACGAGGAGTTCATTCGGTCTTTCATCAAATCCATTCACGCCATGGCTTCTTCTTCATACCAAGTAAGTATACTACATTTTTAAAATAATCACGTTTTTAAAATTCACGGTTTACTGTATTATGCATAAAATAATAATGTTTTTTAGGTTATTCAGAATTTAAAAATTTATAGCATATTAATTAAAAAATATAGAACCATAATTAAGTAATATCCGCCAGTAATTAAGTTTTTTAAGAAGTAGCCGCCGGGTTTTTTCAAACCCAGCGGCTACTTCTTAAACATATTATTTACTGGCGGATATTACTTAATAGTGGATCTATATTTTTTTATTTATGTTTGTAGTAATTTAATAGTTAATTATTCATTATTATTAGTTGATGTTCGTTAATTCATTATGTTTTGTAAATTGAGTTATTCATTATGTTTATAGTATTGAATTTTGTTTTGTACTTGTAAGATAATGTTAGATATATATGTTAGTTATATATGTTTTGTATGTGTTAGATACGCCTGTTGAATTTATTTGTTTTGTATTTGTATAGTATTGAATTTTGATTTAGATATATAGTATTTATATAGTGTAGTTGAGGGTTGTTACAAGTTTGAGTATAGTTTCAGTGTTGTTAGAATTTTTATTTAGTTGAAGCATATTTAGATATATTTAATCGTCTATTTAGATCATTAGGCTAATTTTACTGTATTACGCATAAAATAATAACGTTGTTTGGGTTATTCAGAATTTAAAAATTGATAACATACTAATAAAAACATATAGAACCATAATTACCTGATATCCGCCAGTAATTAATTGTTTTAAGAAGTAGCCGCCGGGTTTGAAAAAACCCAGCGACTACTTCTTAAAACAATTAATTACTGGCGGATACTTGTTTATTGTGGTTTTATATTTTTTTATTTATGTTTCTAGTAATTTAATAGTTAATTATGCGTTATTATTAGTTGATGTTTGTTAATTCATTATGTTTTGTAAATTGAGTTATTTTTTGTATTGAATAGGTCCGTTATTCGAGGCCCGAGCAAATCAATCGTCCAACAGTTGAGATCAGTTCGTACAACAATATCAGTTACCTATCGACAGTAGTCCAGAGACTAAACGACATTGGCGGTTTTGCACTGGAGAATACGTTCAGGCAGGGGTGCTTTGGGGATATGTTGGATTGGCAGCCGGGCCAGAAGTGCAATGCTGCATTGCACCATATTGTCTCTCGTCATCTTCAGATCACGGCCTTCGATGAGGATGATGAGATCTCCTTCTACATCAACGGGAGGAAGGTTGAGTTTACTCCGAGAGATTTCGCTCTCGTGACAGGATTGTCCTTTGGGGATGATCCTTTTGACCCCGAGGCTGAGCACGATCTGAGCGAGGCACGGACATTTAGAAAATTTTGCCGCTCTAAGGCGGTGTCAGTGCGGGACCTGGCGGCTATATATTTCGACACCGGCAATCTAGTAAATGACCCCGACGGCGGGTTGTACCTCCGTGTGGCCCACTTGTTGGTGCTACACGCATTTGTATTAGGAGCGTGCGACGACCCGTGCAGTCCTGGACTTGGAAGTTGGTGGATGATTTGCCGGCCTTTTCCAGATTTCCTTGGGGATCGTGCGCGTATAGGAGCTTGAACTACAGGTTGAAGCACAGCACAATCAAAAAGGATTGTAAAAAGTATCACTTCTACGGTCCTTCTTGGGCCCTATTCATTTGGGGTCTTGAGAAAATTCCCGGATTGGGCCCAGCCATAGCCATATGCAATGCGGGGGTTTACCCCAGATTTCGGAGGTGGACGTTCGTGAAGACCAAGTTGGATGGGTTACAGAGTTTTTTTGAGTCTCCGGTAATAATTTAGTTGTTTATTTGTTAATATTATTTTATTTTATGAATATTAATGTTTAACTACATTTTTTTTGTTTCTAGGAGAACGGGATATTGGAGATGATCCCCGATGAGTACGAGGCCACGACATCTTACTGGCTATCGGTGGCAGGCGGCAATGCCGGGATAGGGGTTCGAGTACCAGAGCCGGCAGTCTTTGGTCATAGGCAGCCTCAGGCGCGCTACACTGGTGGGGACCACAACGAGGATGCTCCTGAGCATCAACCTCGGCGTCGCAGTATGAGACAGGATACTGGCAAGCGCCCGAGGGGACAAATAGTGGACACCTCATCGAGCAGCAGCCATCACGATCAGAGCATTGGGGGCGATCACCCCGTTGATTCTGGTCGAAGGTCTCACAGTCACAGAGCCCCGAGGCCTAGGCACGAGGATGCTCCTGCACCATCACAGTGGAGCGAGGAGGATTGGCAGCGCATGCAGCACATGATGCGCGAGAGTGAGGGTCGGATAGCGAGGAACGTGGAGGACAGCCTGTTCAGGAGGCTTAAGAATTGGTTCGAGGACAAGTTGGATGCTATGCGTTGCCGATGCTCGCATAGCACTGATGTTCACGTGCCCAGAGCTGCTCCACGATCTCACTCTGACAGGAGACGCGAGCCCCAGCCCGAGCCCGACTCCGATCCGGCGCAGCCTACATCCTCAGAGGCCCCATCGCATCACCGATCCCCTGCACACGAGTCTCCTGCACGAGAGGTGGGACAGACTACTGGTGATGCCATGCACACCCCGCAGTGGCAGCATGATCCGTTTGGACACCCGACTAGCTTTGGGCATGTGCAGACTCCGCACATGGGTGTCCACCACATGCCCCTATTCGAGGCGTCCAGTTCTTATGGTGGGCCACGCTACTCGTGGGCTGAGCCGGGCACGAGTTCAGCATACCCTTTTGAGCCGGCCCGTTCTTCGGCTCCGATCATGACTCGAGATGAGATGAACGAGTATTGGAAGCAGTTTACAGGGGTATGTTGTCGTTGAACTTTTTAAGCGTATTTTAATACTATATTTTATGTGGTTTTATAGATGGAATTCGTGAGATACATATATGTGAGATACAACGGAGTCGTCGATGGTATATACTATGTTGGCGGGGCTACGGAGGTCCTTCCCCTCTTAAATGAAACAGTTGCGAGCCTGATATACAGCATCAACAATGTAATGACAACGCATTCGTTGAGCCCGAACTATCAATTGTATTATTTGGCGACCAATCGATTTGGAAGGGAGACGAAATGCGTAATAAGTGACGACGATGATGTGCAAGGCTTGTTGGAAACTGCCGAATATCCCATGGTGTACGTTGAGCAGAACAATGACCCGGTCGAAGAAGCGTACATCCCTACTTTTGATTTTGGCCAGGCTTCGGGATACGGAGATGATGAAGCACAATCTAGTCAGTATGAGACGTCGTATCATGCTCGCGAGAGCGCGCCTCCAACACAGTACTTTTCATGGGATGGGCAACCGTTGGACGAATCCGCATGGAATCTGAATAAAATGTGCGGGAGATTCAACCAGGTGCGGACGGATGAAGCCGTACAACCTGAAGACGAAGCCGAAGAACCTGATGACGATTCCGATGAAGAAGACGAAGAATACGATCCAACGAACGAGTCGGGCACAGATTCTGCCGCCTCTGAGGATTTATTAGACGATGATCTGATAGAGTTCACGGCGACCGAGCGAGCAGGTTGGATCCGACAAAGTAGAACCCGTCACGGAAATCCGACGGACTCGACCGGTGATCTATCTAATTGGATAGTTCCGTTGATTCCAGTGGACGCCACGACTTCGCTCGTTGCTCGCGAGAGTGAGCTGTCCAGAGTTGCTGATTTGGGGAAGAACTCTTTTTACAACAGTAAAGAAGAATTGGTCCTTGCTGTTGGCTTCTGGAATATGAAGCAAGGGGCTGAGGCAAAAGTTGTACGCTCAGATCAGGGACGCCTCTATTACAAGTGCAAGCACTCTGATAAGTGCAAGTTCGACCTGCGTGCATCTTGTCACGCCTGAGTTTACCGAAGAACGGGCCGGCTTAAACAATGTTGACATAATTTAAATTAAATGACTTGTAAATTTAATGCAACGACAACATACCCCTGTAAACTGCTTCCAATACTCGTTCATCTCATCTCGAGTCATGATCGGAGCCGAAGAACGGGCCGGCTCAAAAGGGTATGCTGAACTCGTGCCCGGCTCAGTCCACGAGTAGCGTGGCCCACCATAAGAACTGGACGCCTCGAATAGGGGCATGTGGTGGACACCCATGTGCGGAGTCTGCACATGCCCAAAGCTAGTCGGGTGTCCAAAAGGATCATGCTGCCACTGCGGGGTGTGCATGGCATCACCAGTAGTCTGTCCCACCTCTCGTGCAGGAGACTCGTGTGCAGGGGATCGGTGATGCGATGGGGCCTCTGAGGATGTAGGCTGCGCCGGATCGGAGTCGGGCTCGGGCTGGGGCTCACGTCTCCTGTCAGAGTGAGATCGTGGAGCAGCTCTAGGCACGTGAACATCAGTGCTATACGAGCATCGGCAACGCATAGCATCCAACTTGTCCTCGAACCAATTCTTAAGCCTCCTGAACAGGCTGTCCTCCACGTTCCTCGCTATCCGACCCTCACTCTCGCGCATCATGTGCTGCATGCGCTGCCAATCCTCCTCGCTCCACTGTGATGGTGCAGGAGCATCCTCGTGCCTAGGCCTCGGGGCTCTGTGACTGTGAGACCTTCGACCAGAATCAACGGGGTGATCGCCCCCAATGCTCTGATCGTGATGGCTGCTGCTCGATGAGGTGTCCACTATTTGTCCCCTCGGGCGCTTGCCAGTATCCTGTCTCATACTGCGACGCCGAGGTTGATGCTCAGGAGCATCCTCGTTGTGGTCCCCACCAGTGTAGCGCGCCTGAGGCTGCCTATGACCAAAGACTGCCGGCTCTGGTACTCGAACCCCTATCCCGGCATTGCCGCCTGCCACCGATAGCCAGTAAGATGTCGTGGCCTCGTACTCATCGGGGATCATCTCCAATATCCCGTTCTCCTAGAAACAAAAAAAATGTAGTTAAACATTAATATTCATAAAATAAAATAATATTAACAAATAAACAACTAAATTATTACCGGAGACTCAAAAAAACTCTGTAACCCATCCAACTTGGTCTTCACGAACGTCCACCTCCGAAATCTGGGGTAAACCCCCGCATTGCATATGGCTATGGCTGGGCCCAATCCGGGAATTTTCTCAAGACCCCAAATGAATAGGGCCCAAAAAGGACCGTAGAAGTGATACTTTTTACAATCCTTTTTGATTGTGCTGTGATTCAACCTGTAGTTCAAGCTCCTATACGCGCACGATCCCCAAGGAAATCTGGAAAAGGCCGGCAAATCATCCACCAGCTTCCAAGTCCAGGACTGCACGGGTCGTCGCACGTCCACTCCTAATACAAATGCGTGTAGCACCAACAAGTGGGCCACACGGAGGTACAACCCGCCGTCGGGGTCATTTACTAGATTGCCGGTGTCGAAATATATAGCCGCCAGGTCCCGCACTGACACCGCCTTAGAGCGGCAAAATTTTCTAAATGTCCGTGCCTCGCTCAGATCGTGCTCAGCCTCGGGGTCAAAAGGATCATCCCCAAAGGACAATCCTGTCACGAGAGCGAAATCTCTCGGAGTAAACTCAACCTTCCTCCCGTTGATGTAGAAGGAGATCTCATCATCCTCATCGAAGGCCGTGATCTGAAGATGACGAGAGACAATATGGTGCAATGCAGCATTGCACTTCTGGCCCGGCTGCCAATCCAACATATCCCCAAAGCACCCCTGCCTGAACGTATTCTCCAGTGCAAAACCGCCAATGTCGTTTAGTCTCTGGACTACTGTCGATAGGTAACTGATATTGTTGTACGAACTGATCTCAACTGTTGGACGATTGATTTGCTCGGGCCTCGAATAACGGACCTATTCAATACAAAAAATAACTCAATTTACAAAACATAATGAATTAACAAACATCAACTAATAATAACGCATAATTAACTATTAAATTACTAGAAACATAAATAAAAAAATATAAAACCACAATAAACAAGTATCCGCCAGTAATTAATTGTTTTAAGAAGTAGCCGCTGGGTTTTTTCAAACCCGGCGGCTACTTCTTAAAACAATTAATTACTGGCGGATATCAGGTAATTATGGTTCTATATGTTTTTATTAGTATGTTATCAATTTTTAAATTCTGAATAACCCAAACAACGTTATTATTTTATGCGTAATACAGTAAAATTAGCCTAATGATCTAAATAGACGATTAAATATATCTAAATATGCTTCAACTAAATAAAAATTCTAACAACACTGAAACTATACTCAAACTTGTAACAATCCTCAACTACACTATATAAATACTATATATCTAAATCAAAATTCAATACTATACAAATACAAAACAAATAAATTCAACAGGCGTATCTAACACATACAAAACATATATAACTAACATATATATCTAACATTATCTTACAAGTACAAAACAAAATTCAATACTATAAACATAATGAATAACTCAATTTACAAAACATAATGAATTAACGAACATCAACTAATAATAATGAATAATTAACTATTAAATTACTACAAACATAAATAAAAAAATATAGATCCACTATTAAGTAATATCCGCCAGTAAATAATATGTTTAAGAAGTAGCCGCTGGGTTTGAAAAAACCCGGCGGCTACTTCTTAAAAAACTTAATTACTGGCGGATATTACTTAATTATGGTTCTATATTTTTTAATTAATATGCTATAAATTTTTAAATTCTGAATAACCTAAAAAACATTATTATTTTATGCATAATACAGTAAACCGTGAATTTTAAAAACGTGATTATTTTAAAAATGTAGTATACTTACTTGGTATGAAGAAGAAGCCATGGCGTGAATGGATTTGATGAAAGACCGAATGAACTCCTCGTTTGAAAAAATGAAGCAGCGGCTGCTTCTCACTCTCACACGAAAAAATTCAGTATCTGTCACGACCGGACTTAATTAAGGATAATTAAGCCGAAAAAAAACCATGACTAAGGGAGGAAGATTAGAAGCGGGGATAGAAAGGGTAATTATATATAATGAAGGATTGAACTTAATCTTTGACAGCGAAGGGGACATTTATAATATATCTTATGTTTAGCCACAAAGATTCAATTAACTAGTAAGTTCGGATGAATCCGACTTAATTCAAAAGACTTATTACTTAAGAATACGCAGCGGAATAACATAATCTGATTACATGTATGAAGACATGTATCCAAGAGTTCATTCATTTAACTTTTGACAAAAGCTCCGCTCTTCACTTCATCTTCATCAGCCACTGCTCAACCTACACATTTAGAAATATATGCAGGGCTGAGTACGATAGTACTCAGTGGGCACGTATGCCTAAGTATAAACACAAACATGCTTCGTAAAACTGTAAATTGTCATGCCATCATAAACAGTACAGCAAGGGAGTTTTAGCTAAATAGGCCCAAGCTTACTAAGTTCATTTGTGATTCTTAAAGTTCGTCTGCAGACTAAGTTCTCTTGTAATCTATCATATCTGGAACTTATGCCGGAGAGGTGGCCACCTCTCACAAACACTTGACCGGCCAACCCGCTAGATGACTCACGGTCATTGGTGTACACTAGTCCTAGCAGGATAGCTATCAACTGCTCAGGACCCGAATTCGATTGCATCATTGGCAAAGCCAAAGCAGATAGATATCATACTAAAATTTAAACATTTTATGGCAAGACAATACTTGAAATAACTTTAACTCAAAGATTTTATCATGAAATAACTTGCTTGAACGTAACATTTAAACTCATTTGATATATATGAAAGTAATGCCCACCTTATAAGCAAACCTTTGCTATAGCTTAGTTACTCCTGAATAGCTTTTACTCTCGCGCCTGACCTTTAATGCGAGAATATAATATAAGACTTTAACTCGATGATAATTCTCAAATGAACGAGAATGTATAAAATAACTATGCATGACTTCTTATTCTAGTGATTATTATCATGAAATAATAATTCAAGAAATTCTACTATAAATCTTGACTATCGGATTAAAACTCGTCTTAGGAGATTGAATTAATAAACTTAATTAATCCACTCACTTCAGGGTTTGTTAACCCACTTATTAGCTAATATCTCATTCTAAATTATTCAATAAATAGAATTAACTAAGTCCAATTAATAGACTAATCTAAATTAATATACAATCGGGCTAAATAAATAATGCGGTAATCTACTGTCCAATCAATAAAAGAAACTGGGCCTGGAAACTATTTAAGAGGGACAACCCACTTAATAAAAGCATTAGTCCAATTAATTAACAGCTTCAGCCCAAGAAATTCACCCTGTTTTCGGCCCAATCAAAACTGACTTCTTCGGCCCAACTAAAAAAAATAGAGGGGCCCAGACCAAAGGAAAAGTCAGCCCAAATCTACTCCCTCTCTCAAATTTTCGGCTCTCTCTCTCAATTTTTTTCGCCTGAAACTCATCCATTTTCCTTCTCCATTTCTCACCCATGAAATCCGCCGCCTTCATCGTGGCTCTGAGATTCCGGCGAGGTCGGTTCTTCCACCGCGTCTTACTCCAGGCGTGGTAGTTGCCTACCATCTGGCGTCGTCCCTTTCCACACGCCCAATCCGAGCCCTAGCTCTATCTCCTCCATCATAACACGCCGCCGAAACTCTGATTTTCCGGCGAGGTCGTCGCTCCATCTGCCCTCCTCTCTTTATTTTCTTCTTTTCTTTTAATTCCTCGATTCACCTTGCACCCTTCTTGCAAAAATTTGAGCCCTAGCTCTTTACCAACAATCGTCGTTGCTGCTGTGGTTTCTTTCCGGCGAAGGAGGTTCCCCTTCTCCTCCTTTATTTGGAATCTACCGCCGCCGTTGTAGAATCGGCGAGGCCGGCTGAAGTTTAGCTGCCTGAGTTTGTTCTATGGCGTGGTCAGCGCCCAAGCGCCGGCTGGTACTCTCTCTCTCCCATCATAAATCGCCGCTGCCAGTTCGATGGCCAATACCATTTTCGCCCTCTTGTCTCTCTGGGCCTTCGACGAGTGGCGGGAGCTTCGCCGCCGTCGCACTCTCCCTGGTCCGGCTGAAGCTAAGTTCAAACTTAATGCTATTATGTAAATAGGAAATTCTCATAGCTTTGGTGTTCTATTGGTTTAACACAGTTTATGCTTCCACTAAAACTAAGCATAAGGCTTAAGAGTCTGTATCTAGTCTATAGATTATATGTGGATGATATGATCATACTTTTCCTCTTATTCATTGTACTATCTTATGAACAGGACAAGCTTGATGGGAAATGAAATGTATAATATGGAAGGAAGCATACTGATTAGAGAAAAAGAATACCTTGATTGTTTTGTGTTGGGTGGCTGCTGTGTTGCTATTGATTCTCGTGGAGACAAACTCATTTGAAGTCTTGCAGCAGCAAATTCTTCTGTTTCTCTCTCAAAAGTCCTTAGTGTGGAATGGGAGAGAATGAAGTGAGATTGCTGGCTGGAGGTTTAAGACTAAGAGGGAATGGTTGTTGGCTGAACACTTGAGCACTCTACGGAGATGGTACAGAGGTAGGGTGGCTGTAGGTGTTGAAAATAAGAATCAATAGTCAAAAGTATTAAAATCAATTCAAAGATTAGATCTTTGAATTGAATATAAGAGTGTGTATATTTGATTTTAAGAAGATTTATATACAAACTGATTTCTTTACGTGTGACTGCTGGGTCCATAAGCATATATAAATGTTTACACCTCTATATTTCTATTCAAACATGTATGTGATGGTATGATGCATGAAGAGCTGAGTTTAGTATTCACCTGCAAATGCTTGGTGTCGGTGGCTGTCTATTGCCATTGAATTGGTCTCAATGAGAAGATAGCTGAAATGAATTGTGTATTGTTTCCCTATTAAATGCAGGCTGAAATTCAGGGAGGAAGTGGAGGAATTAAAGCCAAAGCTTACATCCTTTGAAGTCGGCAGCAGTAAATGAAGTCTTTCTTTCTTTTGGTGAAGTTTTTAGTGTAGAATGGGAGTGGTATGAAGGAAGTTTGCTGCTGAATTATTAAAGGAGTGAATTTGGTAGCTAATCTTGAATATCTAGTCCTCTATGCCATGTGAAAGCCTTGAGAGAGAATAGGTAAAGTTGTGGCTGATTGACAGCTTGTTTGTTCCCACACGCATGCCTTTCCTTTTCTTTCTTGTTGCTGCCGTAATAATAGGAATGTAGGGAGTAGGCTAGGAATTGAGTGATGTTTGTAATAGATAGTGTAGAGTTGTGGGTGTGACTAATGAAATTCTTCAGTGTTGGTCATGGTCATTTTATATCTTACTATTAGTATCTGCAATACTAATTCTAGTCTTGCTATTTAATGGTGTATTTGGGTATCTGAAAATGTAATACAATCTCTAGTTTGCTACTATACTGAATACTCTAATAAATCTTGTTATTCGATATTTGATTTCCTGCCTTACTAATATCGTGATACTCGTAGAATGAATCTAAATTGGATCCGTAGATTTAATTCGCTTCACAAGCCGAAATAATCCACGACTTGAATAACAATAATAGATGGAAATAATATTCTATAGCATATAAAATTAATAACCTGATTTTGCTAAGTCAGTTATCATTCTGAAAAATAAATAATTGTCTGCTCAATGAATAAATCACGATCATTTCACGTGGTAATATCTAATTCAGAATCTCAGCTGGATTAACATTACTGGAGGATGCAATAATTAAATATCGCATTTACTAATCTTAATCATAAATAAAAGAGCGGGCTACTACATACTACCCCTCTTAAAAAAAATTTCGTCCCGAAATTTGCATATCATCACAAAAGTTATGATATTTTTCTCTCATCTTGCTTTCAAGTTCCCACGTAATTTCTTCTTATCCATGGTGTCTTCATGGGACTTTCACTAATTGATAGGCTCATTCATTGCGCCTTTTGGATCCAAGGTGGCTTTTGGCTTTTTTTTTTTTTTTTTTTTTTTAACTCATATTTGGGCTAAGGACAACTTTGTTTTGGTGGATCACGTGCTTCGGATCGAAAACATACTTACTGAGTTGAGATGTGGTAAAACATTGTGGATATTCCTGAAACTTGGTGGTAGTGCCAATCTATAGTCCTACAGGCTTATTTTCTCTAAAATCTCATGTGGTTCCACAAATCGGGGTCTGAGCTTTTCTCTGTCGTGAAACCTAACTATTGCCTTGGAAGGAGAAATCTTTAGGAAGACCTTGTCTCCCACTTCAAAATGCAACTCAATTAAGCGCGTATTAGCATAAGATTTATATCTATCTTGTGCCTCTTTTTTTTTTTTTTTTTTTTTCTGACTATCTCGATTATCTCATTGACAGTGTCTGGTCTTAAAATCCTCATTCCACCTATATTATCCCAATAAAATGGTGATATGCATTTTTTTTCATATAATGCCTCATAAGACGTCATGTCGACACTTACCCGATAGCTATTATTGTAGGCAAACTCAATCGATGGCCACGCTGATTCCTCACTTCTAACTCTGTCTGGTACAACTACTCTTAACATGTTTTCGAGAGTGAATTGTTCTCTCAACTACCCATGTGTTCGTGGGTGGAAGGCGACACTGAAATTAACTTTGTGCCTAGTTCCTTTGCATGTTCATCCAGGATCTAAACGTAACTTCGAATCTCAGCCTGAAGTTGTTGACACAGGTATACCGTGCGACGCATAATTTCTCACATATTTTATTGGACTAGCTTATCCGATCCGTATGTTATCGGTATCGGTATAAAAGGAACGTATTTTGTGAGTCGATTCACTATTTTCCAAATGGCAATGTTTTCCCTTTACGACTTGGGTAAACTGGTCACAAAATCCATTGTAATGTGCTTCCATTTCCATTCCAGAATCTCCAATGGCTGTAACTTTCCATATGGTCTTTGGTGCAATCTTCACCTGTTGGCATGTTAAGCATCTCTCACAAATGAAGCTATATCTTTCTTCATATCTTTTCGCCAACAATTTCCTTTCAAGTCCTGATACATTTTGTGCTTTCTGGGTGGGCAGTATATGGCGGGTCATGAGCCTCACTCATTATCTCCTCTTTGAGTTTCTCATCGTGTGGGATACACAAAATTTTTTTTTTTTTTTTCAGGGTCCACTTTTATCCCTTCACATGACGCAATATACCCCAAAAACGTGACTTCACGGAGCCTAAATTCGCACTTGTTGATCTTGGCATAAAGATGTTTTGTTCTCAATGTTTCTAAGACTATTCTCAGGTGTTCCTCGTGGTCTTTCTCGTTCTTCGAGTAGATCAAGATATCATAAAAAAAAATAAGGCAAACTTGTCTAAGTATGGGTGGAACACTCAGTTCATGAGGTCCACAAACACGGCTGGTACATTGGTCAATCCAAATGACACCACTCGAACTCATAGCTTCTATATCTGGTTCGAAAGACCATCTTGGGTACATCTTCTTGTCGAATTTAGTTGATGGTACCTAGACCTTAAATCTATCTTTGAGAACACACTCACTCCTCTAAGCTGCTTGAACAAGTCGTCTATCCTCGGTAGTGGATACCTGTTCTTGAGTGTCACCTTGTTCAACTCTCTATAGCCTATACACATTCTCAATGTGTCATCTTTATTTCTTTAAAGGTGGAGATGAATGTCTCTCTCTTGCCCATTTTGATTCCATAGGAGCGTGTCAGTTCCTTTCCAAGGGGTCGAAAAGAAATTTATCTTTCGTTGCAAATGATAGGGGCATAGTTCCCAACTAGCCAATCAATTCCTAAGATTATATCCACGCCTTCTATTTGTATAACATATGAGTTATTCACTACAACCTTAAGTGATCTTATGATCAATTCTAAGTTCGAGCTCCCATGTGTTACTATTGTCATTCCTCCTATTAGTGGAGATATACTCAAATCCTGATTAGCACTTCCTGCTTAAGTCCTAGAGTGTCAACATACGCGCTTGCTACGAAAGTATGTGGAGTACCCGTATCAAACAGAAGTACAACATGAGTATTGTTGTAGCATGCCCATACCTGCCAAGTTTTCCCTAGTTCTTCTCGGATTGCTTTTGTTTCATAGCATAAGCCCTAGCATTATGGGGCCATCCATGTTGTTGTTGTTGATGATGATGATGTTGTTGTCGTAAGTACTACTCCCGGTGTGGTTGGGGCAAACCTTGGATTGCTTGCAGATATAGAGCTTGGACAAGCGGGTTCAGCCTTAGACACGTCTCTTGTTGCTTATTCGGGCAACGATTTGCATAATGCCTTTCTGGCTGTTGTGTAACAGCCTTCATTGCCACTCTTGCAGCATCTCTCATGGTTCTTGTTACACTCTGGGAAGGGCAGGATCCTCTGCTGGTTATCCTTTATCTGTCTAGTAGTACCCTAGCTTTCATACCCCGGTTGATGGGATGATTGCCCGTGCTATGACATCTTTTTCGCTTGCAGTTACTGCTATCTCTCCCCTCCCCCTCTTTTTTTCTTTCCTCTAAAGTTCTGAGTTGTGCATACGGAGGTGCTAGGATAGGTGTCGCTATTGGTCTTTCTCTCGGCATTGTTGCCTCAATGTCTATCGCACTGCTATGCGATTCCGTGTAAGTTAATCCCCAATTGCTTGCCAAAATCATCCTGATCTTGTGCCTTAGGCCGGTACTTAATTTTTGTTTTTTTAGTCACTTTCTCATTTGTATCTATTTGTTCTGGCGCATATACCACGACATGTCGTAGAACATTCTACCATACTGAAGTAGCGTTATCTATTCCTGCTTTAGATGGTAAAACTCACTTTCCTTCTTCTTGTGATAGCTTTTGGGTATGTACTTGTCATATATTTTCGTCTTAAAAAGTTCCCGTGTAAAATTCCCTAACTGCTCAGCTATCGTTGTCTTTCTTCTTGCTTCCCGCCAAAAGTCAGTTGACCCAGTCAGTTGAAAGGGTACGCAACTAAGACGTTCCTAATATGTGCAACACAAGAATTTGAAGATGCACTCAATAGCTTGTACCCAAGTCTTAGCCTCCGCTGGATCTTCTATTCCACTGAAGCTGACAAGTGGGTTATATCGTAGAATAGTTCTTCTATTCTACATTATGGTTGTATGGGTGGTGGGGCTATGTTTTGTTCGGCCCTGGTACTGGGCCTCTTTCATCGTTTTGGGGAATTCTTTCCCCTCTTCTTGGACGCCCTCGTTTTGGTGGCATACTGATGAGTTGACATACAATCTGTAAATTGTTTCTGGATCCTCAAATCTTGCTCGCACTCTCTCTTATGAAAGCATACAAGTAAACATGGCAGAAGTGACTTGTCGCAAAAGACCGATAAAGTCGCTAAATAAACATGGAAAGTTGGTTCGATAGAGACTATTTCATCAACATCTGAATCTGGATCTGCTGATCTATCCAGGTACTACACATGATGAACTGACTATCTAGCAAGCTATCACAAGGAACTTGGTCATGGAACACCTTTTGGACCAACGTTTTGTACTAATACTAGTCAAAATAACTAAGCCAACGTAGGAGCATACAAAAGCATCAGAACAATTAACATTTCCGGGAATACACAATAACATCCTACTAAACACATAAGAGATGGTCTCGTTGCATCACGTGCTTAACCTTTGGGTTGAAACATAAGTGTCTGACTGATATAATCTGGTGGATACTCTTTTTGTCTTTAGGTCAAAGAAAAGCTGCTAACGGCTAACAAATCACAATGACTGAAATCATGAATGATAATTAGGCGAAGTGTTTCAATAATTTGTCAAACAATTGAAAAGGAATAACCATAGGGTAGAAATGAATTGGCTTAAAGGTCGAAATGAAATGACCTAATAGTCTGAACCCGATTGGCTTTTCAGATGAAGGTTTAAAATATGTAGGTATAGAAACCCATATATGACGACTACTGAGATTTTGATCATGTGGACTGGCCAGGTCCAACATAATTACTTCTCAGTCACACGGAAATACTTTTCCGAACCTGGTGGGGTTTTTTTTTTTTTTTTTTTTGGCTGCAAAAGGTGCTTCTGGTCTAAAAGTCTCTCCTTTCTTCTTAATATTTGAAATATATCCTTGAGAATGTTCTGGGGATTCTCAAACTTGAAGTCTGGTTTCTACAATCAACATCCTTTCTTAAAATCTTCTATAAGCAACGTAAAACCTTTCATCTGTATTCAAACTTATTCCACAATCTTCTTCTAAATGATCTTAAGGTAGTAGTACTTCTAGTACTTAGCGTTCTTTCACATAGCACTTGAATGTAACCATGTTCCCATGCCCTTGCGGAAGACCTTCCGAATCATCTTACCTTCCACCAGGAAATGAATTTTGCTTCTATAAGCATCTTTACAAGGTATGGGTCACTACACAAAATACTAAGTCATGGAATGACCTTAGTCAATGCTTGCATTCTGGCTACTAAACTGAATGTTTAATAATCCAAAATGTTCTAACTGGGGAATGTCTCTGATCGACTAAGGTATGCACACTTAACCTACTTAGTCTCTCATCATAATCTCAATCTCTTAACTTTAGCATCGAACCGTTGTCGATATTTCTAGCTCTTGTTAAACTCCAAATCATCTTCAGGAACTCCTCCCGTCTTACGCACTTGTATAGATTTTTTTCTAGTCATAGTGGTTGGTAACTTTTAGTTACCCATGTCACCTATCCTCCTTTCAAATTGTAGCAGGTGATCGTAATCAATAGGGATTCTAAATCATGCTCACGTGTAATGTAATAGGTAATTGTAATCATAAAGGTTCCGAATATCTGAAACTGTAAGCTGGCAGTTCTAATCGCAATGCTATAACATCATACACAAAGCGTTATAACTGCATGTGAGTCTGACTCTGAAGTTCGAACATAAATCATGAAGGTTCTCTTCATGCCATAACTGGTGATAATCGAGAGTTAGAAATGAGTCTTAGCTCATTATGCGATACCTAACTGATTACATAAGTCACACTTGTTGCTACGAGCAATGACTCACGTGATCTATCATCAAATAAGGCAATAGTCGATTCGGTGTTCTATCACGCGTGAACATCCTGAATGAAGCACTATGCCCGTGTCACTGACTCGTACGTGGCACTCTGCTTGCATTGCTTCCATTGGATTCTCGTGTCTTCTCAAGTGACATTTGATTCTCTTCCTCTTTCTTGGCTCGTCACTATAGCTATAGTGAAAGATAACTGAGTTTCTAATTTGTATTGTTCTTCTTGTAACAGTGATAATGCATTGTTAATGTATCTAAGTTTATTGAGATATCTAATCAATCAATAAAGCATAAAACTTGAATGTAAGCATCAATACATTCACATGAAACGTGAACTTTTCAACGTTTGAAAATCATTACCGCTTTCTTTCTTGTTGAGCATGACGATGTGATGAAGTGCTGAGCTTTTGTCGACTGACACTTTTATACTAATATCTATTCTAGGACTAATTGGGTAACTCTTGGATTCAGAGCAAACGAACTGCTCTGATACCATTCTGTCACGACCGGACTTAATTAAGGATAATTAAGCCGAAAAAAAACCATGACTAAGGGAGGAAGATTAGAAGCGGGGATAGAAAGGGTAATTATATATAATGAAGGATTGAACTTAATCTTTGACAGCGAAGGGGACATTTATAATATATCTTATGTTTAGCCACAAAGATTCAATTAACTAGTAAGTTCGGATGAATCCGACTTAATTCAAAAGACTTATTACTTAAGAATACGCAGCGGAATAACATAATCTGATTACATGTATGAAGACATGTATCCAAGAGTTCATTCATTTAACTTTTGACAAAAGCTCCGCTCTTCACTTCATCTTCATCAGCCACTGCTCAACCTACACATTTAGAAATATATGCAGGGCTGAGTACGATAGTACTCAGTGGGCACGTATGCCTAAGTATAAACACAAACATGCTTCGTAAAACTGTAAATTGTCATGCCATCATAAACAGTACAGCAAGGGAGTTTTAGCTAAATAGGCCCAAGCTTACTAAGTTCATTTGTGATTCTTAAAGTTCGTCTGCAGACTAAGTTCTCTTGTAATCTATCATATCTGGAACTTGTGCCGGAGAGGTGGCCACCTCTCACAAACACTTGACCGGCCAACCCGCTAGATGACTCACGGTCATTGGTGTACACTAGTCCTAGCAGGATAGCTATCAACTGCTCAGGACCCGAATTCGATTGCATCATTGGCAAAGCCAAAGCAGATAGATATCATACTAAAATTTAAACATTTTATGGCAAGACAATACTTGAAATAACTTTAACTCAAAGATTTTATCATGAAATAACTTGCTTGAACGTAACATTTAAACTCATTTGATATATATGAAAGTAATGCCCACCTTATAAGCAAACCTTTGCTATAGCTTAGTTACTCCTGAATAGCTTTTACTCTCGCGCCTGACCTTTAATGCGAGAATATAATATAAGACTTTAACTCGATGATAATTCTCAAATGAACGAGAATGTATAAAATAACTATGCATGACTTCTTATTCTAGTGATTATTATCATGAAGTAATAATTCAAGAAATTCTACTATAAATCTTGACTATCGGATTAAAACTCGTCTTAGGAGATTGAATTAATAAACTTAATTAATCCACTCACTTCAGGGTTTGTTAACCCACTTATTAGCTAATATCTCATTCTAAATTATTCAATAAATAGAATTAACTAAGTCCAATTAATAGACTAATCTAAATTAATATACAATCGGGCTAAATAAATAATGCGGTAATCTACTGTCCAATCAATAAAAGAAACTGGGCCTGGAAACTATTTAAGAGGGACAACCCACTTAATAAAAGCATTAGTCCAATTAATTAACAGCTTCAGCCCAAGAAATTCACCCTGTTTTCGGCCCAATCAAAACTGACTTCTTCGGCCCAACTAAAAAAAATAGAGGGGCCCAGACCAAAGGAAAAGTCAGCCCAAATCTACTCCCTCTCTCAAATTTTCGGCTCTCTCTCTCAATTTTTTTCGCCTGAAACTCATCCATTTTCCTTCTCCATTTCTCACCCATGAAATCCGCCGCCTTCATCGTGGCTCTGAGATTCCGGCGAGGTCGGTTCTTCCACCGCGTCTTACTCCAGGCGTGGTAGTTGCCTACCATCTGGCGTCGTCCCTTTCCACACGCCCAATCCGAGCCCTAGCTCTATCTCCTCCATCATAACACGCCGCCGAAACTCTGATTTTCCGGCGAGGTCGTCGCTCCATCTGCCCTCCTCTCTTTATTTTCTTCTTTTCTTTTAATTCCTCGATTCACCTTGCACCCTTCTTGCAAAAATTTGAGCCCTAGCTCTTTACCAACAATCGTCGTTGCTGCTGTGGTTTCTTTCCGGCGAAGGAGGTTCCCCTTCTCCTCCTTTATTTGGAATCTACCGCCGCCGTTGTAGAATCGGCGAGGCCGGCTGAAGTTTAGCTGCCTGAGTTTGTTCTATGGCGTGGTCAGCGCCCAAGCGCCGGCTGGTACTCTCTCTCTCCCATCATAAATCGCCGCTGCCAGTTCGATGGCCAATACCATTTTCGCCCTCTTGTCTCTCTGGGCCTTCGACGAGTGGCGGGAGCTTCGCCGCCGTCGCACTCTCCCTGGTCCGGCTGAAGCTAAGTTCAAACTTAATGCTATTATGTAAATAGGAAATTCTCATAGCTTTGGTGTTCTATTGGTTTAACACAGTTTATGCTTCCACTAAAACTAAGCATAAGGCTTAAGAGTCTGTATCTAGTCTATAGATTATATGTGGATGATATGATCATACTTTTCCTCTTATTCATTGTACTATCTTATGAACAGGACAAGCTTGATGGGAAATGAAATGTATAATATGGAAGGAAGCATACTGATTAGAGAAAAAGAATACCTTGATTGTTTTGTGTTGGGTGGCTGCTGTGTTGCTATTGATTCTCGTGGAGACAAACTCATTTGAAGTCTTGCAGCAGCAAATTCTTCTGTTTCTCTCTCAAAAGTCCTTAGTGTGGAATGGGAGAGAATGAAGTGAGATTGCTGGCTGGAGGTTTAAGACTAAGAGGGAATGGTTGTTGGCTGAACACTTGAGCACTCTACGGAGATGGTACAGAGGTAGGGTGGCTGTAGGTGTTGAAAATAAGAATCAATAGTCAAAAGTATTAAAATCAATTCAAAGATTAGATCTTTGAATTGAATATAAGAGTGTGTATATTTGATTTTAAGAAGATTTATATACAAACTGATTTCTTTACGTGTGACTGCTGGGTCCATAAGCATATATAAATGTTTACACCTCTATATTTCTATTCAAACATGTATGTGATGGTATGATGCATGAAGAGCTGAGTTTAGTATTCACCTGCAAATGCTTGGTGTCGGTGGCTGTCTATTGCCATTGAATTGGTCTCAATGAGAAGATAGCTGAAATGAATTGTGTATTGTTTCCCTATTAAATGCAGGCTGAAATTCAGGGAGGAAGTGGAGGAATTAAAGCCAAAGCTTACATCCTTTGAAGTCGGCAGCAGTAAATGAAGTCTTTCTTTCTTTTGGTGAAGTTTTTAGTGTAGAATGGGAGTGGTATGAAGGAAGTTTGCTGCTGAATTATTAAAGGAGTGAATTTGGTAGCTAATCTTGAATATCTAGTCCTCTATGCCATGTGAAAGCCTTGAGAGAGAATAGGTAAAGTTGTGGCTGATTGACAGCTTGTTTGTTCCCACACGCATGCCTTTCCTTTTCTTTCTTGTTGCTGCCGTAATAATAGGAATGTAGGGAGTAGGCTAGGAATTGAGTGATGTTTGTAATAGATAGTGTAGAGTTGTGGGTGTGACTAATGAAATTCTTCAGTGTTGGTCATGGTCATTTTATATCTTACTATTAGTATCTGCAATACTAATTCTAGTCTTGCTATTTAATGGTGTATTTGGGTATCTGAAAATGTAATACAATCTCTAGTTTGCTACTATACTGAATACTCTAATAAATCTTGTTATTCGATATTTGATTTCCTGCCTTACTAATATCGTGATACTCGTAGAATGAATCTAAATTGGATCCGTAGATTTAATTCGCTTCACAAGCCGAAATAATCCACGACTTGAATAACAATAATAGATGGAAATAATATTCTATAGCATATAAAATTAATAACCTGATTTTGCTAAGTCAGTTATCATTCTGAAAAATAAATAATTGTCTGCTCAATGAATAAATCACGATCATTTCACGTGGAAATATCTAATTCAGAATCTCAGCTGGATTAACATTACTGGAGGATGCAATAATTAAATATCGCATTTACTAATCTTAATCATAAATAAAAGAGCGGGCTACTACAGTATCCGCTTGAATGTGGTGATGGTGCGGCTGCTTCTAAAAAATTCTACCCTAATTTAACATAAAAAGTTAGCCTAATGGGCCCTACCCAAGATTTCGGCCTTATCAAATCTTCAATGTGGTCAAAGAAACCCACAAAAGCCGTGCCCAAGTTCCAATACCCGTGAATTACACTTTTCTGCAAAGCCTATAGATTCCCATACTAGAGTTGCCGGTTGAATTGTCCAATCACAATTGAACTAGCTTTAGTTCTTCAAAATTGAAAAAAAATACAACAACCATTAATATGAACTCTAATAAATAAGATTTATATATATTGTGATATAAAAACCAGTTATAAATGACATGGTACTTATATCCGCCAGTAAAAAGTATCCGCTAGAAGTAGCCGCTTAGGGTTTCTTTCACGCGGCTAATTCTAGCGGATACGAATTACTGGCGGATACGTATGTGGTAGGCTCTCTAATATTTTACTGTTTCATAATATATGATTATACATTTTTTTTATCCAATATTTTCTATTATTTTATGTGTTAGGCTATATTAATTCATGTTAAATAAAATAAAATCAAAAATTCGAGACTTATTACACCACTATGATCCAAATTTGTCTAAATACAAGCCTATTATGTATTTCTACTTCATAGAATATATTTTTAAAAAAGAATACAAAATTAAACGGAGTTTGTGTATAATAAAAAAGTAATAGGAGGATGTAAAAAATTGTACGTTAAGTATATTTGGAAACAAAAAACAATTCTGAACCTAATGTATACATTATCCGCCAGTAAACAATAGCCGCTAGAAATAGCTGCCAGGATAAAAAAACCCGGCGGCTATTGCGAACGGCTATTGTTTACTGGCGGATAATGTATACATTAGGTTTAGAATTTTTTTTTGTTTCCAAATATACTTAAAGTACAATTTTTTACATCCCCGTATTACTGTTTTATTATACACAAACTTACCTTCATTATTTTCAAACTTAGGGTATTATACGTCAATCATCTTACAATAATTGCACATTTATCTGCTTTTGTGCATTTTTAACTACCTATCTTACACATTTTCTTACACAATTGTACTTGTGTAAGAAAAGTGTAAGAACTTTTACAAAAAACAAAGCAATCCATCACCATCAAGTGTACTTTTCGGTTTTGACTTTCAAAGTGGGTAGTTTTGTAAGATGTTTTATTGAAGTGGGTAGATTTAATTCCACCCCTTCTGAAATTCAATGTGAGTATTTCAATTTGTGTTTTGGTCATTCACAAATGCAGACTTATAAGGACTAAACTTGATTCCTTACAAAAAAGTTCACGTGAAGTGTAGTGTTCATTCAATACGGCTTCAATCTATTATTGCATGTCACCTCACACATGCATAAAATTAGCATTAATGCCCCACTACAACCAAAATTTTTGCAGAGTCACCTTCTCAGTATGTACTTTTAATTTTTTACTAAAAAATTAACAAAAAAAAAAGCAACAAATACAAAAGAGGAATGCGTATGTTATATTTAAACATTCATAACAAGCTGAAAAATTAACAATTATACATAATTTGACATAAAATAATATTTTCTGCCTCACAGACCAAGTATCCGCCAGAAAATCATACAAAAGACCCAGTAGCCGCCATATATTTTTTGTTAGCGGCTACTGATAAATCAAATAATTTAATGGCGGATACTTTACGTTTTGGCTATATAATATTATTTCATTACCGAATATATGAATTTCCAAATAATTGGTATATAATTTCTTATTATTTTATGTGCAAGTCTATTATTTTATGTGTAGTCAAATCATGCATAAAGTGAGTGTTATTACCCCCACTATAATCCAAATTTTGGCAGATTCACTATCTCTCATATTTCCCATCCATGTGTACTTCTTGTACTGTACATATTTCACTATCTCTCATATTTCCCCTTGTAAAATTAAATAAAAATCTAAAAATAACGGTGCATATGTAACAATAAAAAATCACGAAGGATAAAAATTCACAATCATGCTAATTATGAACAAAGTATTTTTTTTAAAGCGAATAACACAAGTATCCGCCAGTAATTAGTAGCCGTTGAATAGTAGCCGCCGGTCACAAACTTCAGCGGCTACTTCGGCCGGCTACGAATTACTGGCGGATACATGGTTCACTGGTTTCAAAAAAAAAAATTCTTAAGAATTGACATATTCGTGATTTTTTTGGCCTTCGTATTAATGTTTGTAACACACAAACGTCCCCTAATTTATTCAAAATTTGCAAATCTATTTAATCTTATAATGCATGAAAGTGACGTTTTCTCACATTTTGTACCAATTTTAACTGTATTCTTACACAACTCTTACACAATTTCCATCATCATCAACTTTTACACAAAAAACCAAGCAACCCATCACCATCAAACTTGCTTTTCGGTCTTTGATTTTGAAAGTGGGTAGTTTTGCAAGACATTTTATTGAAGTGGGTAGATTCCCCTATTAACACTTAAAATTTTGGGTTCTTAAAAGTTCAAATTTCAAATTATAAAAGTATTAAAAGTCCATACTTAATTAGCCCAAAATCTAAAGCTAAAAAAAAAAAAAAAAAAAAAAAACTCAACAATCAAAAACAAAATTTAAAATAAATATAATCATTATAAAATAAAAAATAGGTCTACCTCTAATATAATCAGTTTTTATTTATATTTAATTTGTGGGTCTCAAAATAATACACTTTTTCTCATCTCAACTAATAAATAATAAGTACATTAATTGTGGGTCCCTTTTTCCACTCAACTAATAAAAATACACTTTTTCTTAAAACTCGTGTTTTGCTACTTAGGTCATGAATTAGTGGACGGAGGGAGCATAAATAATGGAGTAAAAAGACTATATCTCTTTATTAGGTTCACAGACATCTCTTTATTAGGTTCACAGACATGACGCCTCTAATCCCTATTTCTTCCTATTCTCACGCTACCAGCTCAGCTCGTCTGCAATCTCTCTCTGTTTTCCGCCGCTCGTCGCCCCCTCCGGCCCACGCCGCTCGCCTCGAAATCTCTACAGCAACAGCCTGCGTCGTGCTCCGCCTCACTGTGCAGCTGCAGCCTATCAGTTTTCGTCGTCCTGCTTCCTCCGGCCTCGGCCCATCCGTCTGGCAACTCTTGCCGACACCTCCCCAACCCAACGCCTAATAGCAGGTAAATCGACTGCAATTTGAAATGTGGGAGCTGAGATGTGGAAGTGAAGAATTCATATTTATTGCTGCTATTTATAGATGGTAAACCTGACTTAGAATATTCAAAATTCAAATAACCTATTACCCAACAGATAATTATTCAGTAGATTAAAGGAAGTGTGACTTGGCGGGAAAAATTGGCAGCTGAAAACCTTGCTTTAATATTAGTATAGATAGATAGATAGATTTCCTTGCCATTGTAAAACCTGCACTCGCTATTGAATTTGTTGTTACACATACAAATTTCAAAGAATTGTAGTGATTTCAGCTTCAATTCGAATCTTAGTTAAGCTCCGGGAGTTTGTGAGTGGAATTAATTTACTTCCGTTTTGGATAGGTCGTAAATTTCTCTGGGTGATTAATTTTGCTCATCTCTTGAGTTTTAGATGTTGATAGTTGAATAGCTGAGTTATGAATCTTGTATTATTTTTCTATTCTGTTTAATTGCCTAAAGGAATATGTACTTTCAATTGTAGGATGCTAAGTTTGAGGCATTCTCTTGTAACTATCAATATAGGATTGCAGACAGTTGTATTTGGGAATAATCGGTATCGATGTCCGGTGGTAAGTTTTTTTGTTGAATATATTTTCTTCTCTAATTTTCTTTTTCAACCTTTGCATTAGTGGTATTATCTTTTGCTATACGTATGATTAGCTTGAGGGTTCTTCAATGCAAACAATATACCATGTGTCCTTTATTCTTCTTTTGCTGAGGGAGAATTACGACTCATATTATGTATGCAATTTTTCTTTCTTATTAATTCTCCTTTCTCTGTTTATAAGATATGGCACATAAGTCTTAACATTTTTATGTCTAATATAAAGTCTTCCAATGCCAAATGAATGTACGAGGTAGTTGGCAGTTTGTTAAACAAACAGATTGTTCTTGGGTGAACGTGAATTGCATGCATAGAGGGATTGGTGGGACAATAAAATCGCAATAACATCAAGTGGAAAAGCTTGGCCTGGTACTGAATTTCAACGAACAATGCAACGCGGGACTGAATGACTGCATGGGGACACTAATTATCAGTAGGAGCAAAATCATGTTGATGATTTGGTCTTGTGGTTGTTAAAATGATCTAGAAAGATGTTTGGTTTGACATCTCTCTGCTAGATTATTAAAATCATTGTATATATTAATATATCCGTATAGATTGTTTAAGCATATAATATATACTATGTATACAAAGGTGGGCATATCTTAAAACTGCTCATAGAAGAATTTAACATTATAGTTACATTTTTGAGGTTGGAAAAATCCATCACATAGCAGGGGTTGAAGGGAACAAGGATATAATAATATCCATCGGAAGAGATGGTGCGGCTGAATTATTATTGCCTTATTTGGTTTTCAATGCTTAGTCTAAATCATCCTTGAATATGATACAATGAATTGATGACATTAAATGCATTAGTAATATTTTGCAGGAATGCGCTGCTAAAGGTCCTCGACCAAGGTACCCTCGCGTATGGAAAACCAAAAAACGGATAGGGACCATTTCAAAGTCCCGAAAGTTTGTCGAATGTGTGAGCTTTCGACCATCATGATCTCTATTTCTGGGTAAAAGTAGAATTTGATTTATTTCTGTTACCCACTTCAGATAAAGGGATTATCAAATGTCAAAGAGGAAGTATATGGAGCTCTTGATTCCTTCATTGCTTGGGAACTAGAATTTCCCTTGATTACTGTGAAGAAAGCTTTAAAAAGTCTTGAAAATGAGAAGCAGTGGAAGAGGATAATTCAGGTACATTCATGCTCTTTAACTGTATTTCCTCTGTTTCTAGATTCAATTATTTGATTTAATCACCACTCGACTCCCAGGTGACGAAATGGATGCTAAGCAAAGGACAAGGAAGAACTATGGGAAGCTATTACACTTTGCTAAATGCTTTGGCCGAGGATGGAAGGATTGAGGAGGCTGAAGAACTATGGCAAACATTGTTTACTCGGAACATAGAAAGTATGCCGCGCATGTTCTTTGAGAGGATGATTTCTATCTACTATCAGAGAGAAATGCATGGGAAGATGTTTGAGGTGCATCCCTGTTTCACTTCTCAATCTCTCAAACACAGAGGCTTTTTTCCTTTTGGTTAATAGGAATTCAATGTGTTCATCGTTATAATAAATACTTTATTCCTATCCCTGGTTCCATTGCCTCCTTCAGCACATGTTAAAATTAGATGGCTAACTCGTCTTCCTCTTTTGTTGTCCTTGCAGATATTTGCTGACATGGAAGAGCTGGGTATCAGGCCAAACGTGCCAATTGTGACAATGGTGGGGGAAGTTTTCAAGAAACTCGACATGCTGGACAAATACGAAAAATTGAACAGGAAGTATCCTCCACCAAAGTGGGAATACCGATATATTAAAGGTAAGCGTGTGAAGATAAGAAGCAAATTTGCCGAGCAAACTGAAAGCAACAACAATGAGGCAAATAGTTGTGACATAGAAGCTAGTAGTGATGCGGTTGAGCTGCACGAGATTGCAGAGGTTTGTAGTGATAACTGTGATGATGAAAATAACTTGTATCTGCCTGAAACCCTTACAGATTGATAATTGTATTTTATTGACGACGAGTTTTGATAAACTCGCACCATCTTTTCTTTGTGAACAAATGATAGATTATGCTTCTGCATAATCCACCAAAATCTTATTATTCCGAGTGTTGAGAAGACGAAAAGAAAGAATTAAACGCATGCTAATATGTTACAAGAAGCATGAATAATTAATTAGAAGGGAAAAATTAATATTGAAAATGAGACGTGGCGATGATCCAAGCAGCCATGAATATAAGGTAGATCGATGATGTTGTCGCATCAGATGTATCAATATTCGGAACCGGAACTGTCTTCGAACCTGTACCAATTGTTAATTAGAATACAGATATCATTCTACACCTATTGTGTATTTCAAACACAATTTTATGATTGTTTTAATTGCTTTTGAGCTTATATTCAAATATAGGCTTCTTTGATTTCCCTAAAATGCATGTGTTCGAGTTGGAATTCAAGTCATATTGCAAAATGGGTGTACCTGAATCGAAATCAGAGGTTGGCGCTTCCGCTGTTGAAGGCGGGGACGGGGAGGAGGCGTCCGACGGCGGCGACACCGCAGGCGAGCTTGCTGCACCTCCATTACCAACATCTGGAGTAGAGTAGACCACATTAATTTTAGGATTAAGTTCAAAGAAATGATCAACCTATATTTTACAAATATTTGAATAAGTGATTTTTGAAGTCTCCTCATTACCTTACCTCGTAAAATAAAAAGGTTGTTATAAATTTTTGTAAGCAAAGTTTATCCAATCAAATGCAATCCAAAACATACCATCATGACATTGAGGAGTTGGAAGTTTGCAGGTGGCGGGCATGGCCATTGCAAGAGTCCGGTTGATGGCAGTGCCGAGAGTGGCGCTTGCACCATTATTGGTGAGCATCGGGCAGATGCACTCGGGCTGCGCCTGCTGGACGTTGGCCAGAGAGGCGCAGCACGATGGCAACGGCCGCGACGAGTTCCCTCTCAGGTAGCTTATGCACGAGGATAGGCCGCTTATCATGTTGTTCGAGCACCCTGCAGACTCACCCCTGCCTCCTCTGCTTACCATTACTGCAAACACTAGGAATGACCAAATTCTGCAGCTTTTACTACCCATTTGTCCAAATATTTTGAGGAAAATAACGTTGGTTACTTCAATTATCTGCTACAACAGAGTGATAAACGCTATTTAACATGAGGATTATTTCAGTAGATCACTTCTTGGTTGCCCAACTTTTCCTAAACTATATATGAGTTATTATTAAATTTGAGTTTTTTTAGATAGATACTTCACTTGATGGTTAGGTAAATTCTCCCTATCATCAGTTGCTTAATTGATTCCTAAATATCTTCTTTTATCAAATTTCAGAATTCTAATATTTAAAGAAACAATCATTTTCTTTAGGGATAAGCTTGGTTTTTTAAGGTGTATATGCGATGCGACCGCTGCATTTGCTCATCCGACTTCAACAAACTTTGAAATTATTTCTCTATGATATCATGTTCTGAATTATATACGTTATTTTTAGCAACTAAATAAAGTAGGAATATATGAAACATACAAAAATGTCAAGTAATTAGTTGTTGTTGACAACGAAACACAACTTAGAGCATCTCCAATGATTCGCTCTACGTTACAGTGAACTTTGCTCTATTATAAAGTAAAAAATAGAGTAAATTTATATTGCTTTCTAACAGTCTTCTGCATTTCCTCTACAATAAAAATATTCTATTTGTATAGTTTCTATTATTATTAAATTAATCTTTTTATCTAATTATTACTATATATTATATATTTAATTATATTTATATTTATGCTAAATCTTATTTAATTATAATACAAGATTATAGATATTTTTAAAATAACTTATTTTATTAAGAACTATAGTTATCAATTTATTTCAACGACATTAAAACCAATTTTACATAATCCTTGTAAAAAACATAAATTCCTTGATATAACAAAACTAACATTGCATAATTGCTAAAGCATAAATTCCATAAGAACTAGTTTTATAAATTTGAATATACCTCGTACAAATGATCAATCAATGAATCACACAGTGCAAGATGAGTCAAATTATCTTTGATGCTTCTATATTTTGCAAGAAAATTTTCAAAATAACTTCTTTAATTTGACACCAGAGTTGGTGCTTTTCTCACATGAGATTGTCCAACTACGAAAAATTGATATTGCAAAGGAAGAAGCCTGTCCATTGCAATTTGTTTTTCCGTCTTATCAATGCATGACTATATATGATTTGTTATCATTCCTATTATCATCAGTTTCTTCAAGTTTAACTTGATCGATTATGTCATCAATCAATCCAAATATTAAAGGGGATAATATTATCACACCAAAATAAATGGATAATATTATTCTTCCTTTGTAGTAAAAATGAAGAATGAGTAAGGCTCAAATTCTATTTTATAGGAAATGAGAGAAAAGAAAGGAAGGAATTAAATGGTGAAATTTTATTTATCCCTAATTTTCCCATGATAAATTTACAATAAAAGAAAACGCACCATAAATATAAGATTGGACAAATGATTTAACTGATGTTAATAAAAAAATCGATATTCCCACAAATTAATGGCGGTAAGATGAAAGACGGCAGGATCTTCCAAAATTGAGAAAATTTGATTCAAAAGAAGTTTTAGAAACAAAATCTCTAACCGTTCACTCTGAGCTTACCAAATTAATGGCTATATTATGATTTTCCTTTAATCCTTAGATATTCTTTCAATCCATTAGTTAACTTCGTTAAATCCAAATCATAAAATTAGCACATCGCATCTATCCACAAATGCAATAGAAGATTAAATTAACATGAATATGCAATAGAGATCCAATTCGGGTAATTTTTCACCTACTCTCGTCGAGAGCTAAATAAGCCTCGTTAGCTAGAAAGGAAGGCCAAAATAAATGTGATTGTGATGGTCAGCGTTATGGATTTAATTATTGGAGATTGGAGATAGGAAAACTTGCCAAACATTTCTTTTTCTTCTTTAGTCACGTTAACAAATAAAGTTGGGAGGAAGATTCCAACCTTAGACTTTTGGCTTCGTTCACTGTTCACTAATTATATATACTACCACCAACATATATAGACACTGTTTATTAATTACTCATTTCGTCTCACTGATAATAGCTCACTTGATCTGGGCGTGAGAATTAAGTAGGAGGTGTTTTAGAGGTGTAAAGTAAATTTGTAGTGAAAAGTAAATACTCCATTATCAATAGAACAGGAAAAAAAAACGTAAAGTGAAGCATTATCAATGCAATGTGACGGAGGGAGTATTTAAGTCTGTGTGTGTAATAGGAAAAAATGATGTAACATGCATTGTTAAACAATCCTGGTAGAACGAGAAACTTAAACAATCACACAAATCCAGTAGGAAATATATAAAGAAAAACAAGATGAGAATCAAAACAAAAGAGCTACAACTTAAAATCCAGGTAGGGAGAGAGCAGACGATGCAAGAAAGAGGAGGAGAGCTGCAATATCATATGTTGCTCTAACATTTGTGGCGCCATTGACGGAGGGGACAGTTTTGGAGCCTGCAGATGGAATAGCGGGCGGCTGTGTGTCAGCTGGTGAAGCCGACGGGGCGTTGGTCTCACCATTGCATCTGCTAGTGGGAGGAGTCTGGACGCCGCAGGCGTCGGGCAGCTGCAGAGCGAGTGTCTGGTTGATGTCAAGCCCGTAAGAAGAGGCTGTGCCGTTGAGCAGCAAGCATAGGCACTGCGGTTGTGAAGAAACTACGTTGGATAGTTGGGAGCAGCACGAGGCCGCTGGAGTGGACGTGTTCCCGCTCACGTAGTTGAGGCACGGGGACAGGGCCATCAGGGTCTTCGTGCACCCCGTTTGGCCCCTGCCGCTGCCCCACACCATAGCCACTGCTAAGATGGCCAACAGGCCTGATTTCCTCATTTTCATAATCTTTAAGAAGTGTTGTAGCACACTTGATTGGATGAGAGCTAGGAGGAATGGAATGGGGCTTAAATAAGGATTGGAGGTAGGAAACAGACGAGAGATGTTTTTGTTGGGTTGGCCAACTGTTTCGTTGGGTTTTAAGTATAACTAATCAAATGATTGCCCCTTAATTACTAGGAAATGCATATGTCAGAATTTTGAATTGGGTTAGGAATGAGCAGGTTTTTATTTGATATGGTGTGTGTTGTTCTTTCATAGACATATGAATATATATAGTTGAGCTCTGTTAGAAATGGATATTGGACCCATTCCTCCCTTAAAAGGCCTTATAAGGGAGGGGGTTGCCTCACCATATAAAGTGGCTCATGCCACTATCTCCCTTTATATGGTGAGGCAACCCTCTCCCTTATAAGGCCTTTTAAGGGAGGAATGAGCCCAATATCCATTTCTAACATGGTATCAGAGCCAACCCAATCCAACGATGGGCCCTCCAATATCGTTGTCAACAGATGACGTTTGGGATAGTCCACGCTGCGCGTGCGGGGGGTGTATTGAAGTGTCCCACATTGGATTGGAGATAGTGGCATGAGCCACTTTATATGGTGAGGCAACCCTCTCCCTTAAAAAGCCTTATAAGGGAGAGGGTTGCCTCACCATATAAAGTGGCTCATGCCACTATCTCCAATCCAATGTGAGACCACTTTATATGGTGAGACAATCCTCTCCCTTATAAGGCCTTTTAAGGGAGGAATGAGCTCAATATCCATTTCTAACAAGCTCATATATATATCCATATAAGGTAGAAGCAAGTTGTATGAGTACTATATATATTGAAATTTTGTGTTAATAAATAGTGATTTTAGAGTAATATATATAGTAAATTGCGATTCATGGCTACTGGGGGTAATGGAAGACGTTTTCCAATTCAAAGTAGGTTGGATGCAGCAACCCAAAAATAAATTGGTACATTGGAGAAAATTCAGAGGCGTATCTTTTTTACTTGGAGAAATTAAAGAGCGGTGATTTGAATCTTAAACTTTTCTATTGTGAAGAGAAAGTCTGATATTCAAAAATATCGTATGTCTTATTTGAGAATTAGGGTAATAGAACAACAATTAATAGGTTAAATTTAAATTATTTGAAAGATTAATATATAACCCAACAAACTAAAAGTTTGTTCCATCTATCAAATGACGGCTGGAGTATATCTAAACGAAATAAAGTCTAATATATCTAAACCCTCTTCAAAATAGTGTCACGTGCTTCTGAAAGTTTAAACTGGCCATAATTCTACCAACTTAGAAGTTTGATTCTTGAATTAGTTTATTTTAACTGTGTCTGAAGACATTTTTGCATTAATTCGGATATATTTAAGTTTGTTACTCCAATAATGAATCGAAATATTTAATACTTACTTGATCCATATATGAAAATTATTATTATTATTCGCTTGGTTTTAATTTTTTTTGTTTGAAATTACTCCTTATATTTTAAACCTCATTCATATTTAATATCTACAATGAAAGTGTTGCTTTTTATGGATCGGATGTTGTGCACTGTGTTAGAGAAACACACAAGTACACACAGAGATTAAAGCAGCAGAAATAAAAAGAAGACACAAGGATATATGTAAAATTTTCTACTCTCTCTGTCCCATTGATCTTGTCCCGTATTCCTTTTTTGTTTGTCCCACTGATCTTGTTCCATTTCTCGTACCACTGATCTTGTTCCATTTCTATAAATAGTACTCCCTCCGTCCGCCAAGATTATGTCACAATTACTATATCGGGTGTCCGCCAAGATTATGTCACTTTCCTTCTCATCATTCTCTTTAATATTTTATTCTTACTAACACCCTTTATTTATAAAAAACTCACCTCAAATTCAACCCTTTTTCCACTACATCAAAATCATCACTAATTTCATAAAATCTTATGCCCAAACAATTTGACATAATCTTGGCGGATGGAGGGAGTAACAATTAGCTAAACAATAAGAATTCTTAATTATCTTCTCTCTCCTACTTTATCACTTTATTACATTATCTTTCCTACTTTATCACCTCTCATATCCTACTTTATCAATTTTATACTTTAGTACCTACACACTTAAAACACTAATAATACTCTTTTTAATAACCGTGTCGAAACCAAATGGGACAAGCCCAATCGGACGGAAAGAGTACAAGTTATAAATTACAACTTGTAGAAACCCCATGGCAAAACTTCACTAAATATGAGAATGACTTACACTCACGTTCAATATCTTTACAAAGACTAGGTATTGAACAAAAGACACTCTCTCACTAAACAACAATATCTCCAAGCTTCCTACTTTGTAGGGGTCTTCAACAATCTTTGACTCCAACTTTTAAAAAAACATGAATAAGGCAAAACACAATAATACTAAATCTCATTAATTTAACAAGAGTTGGTCTAGGGTGAGGTTGACCTCATACCATGAGACGGGTCGGGGCGCGGGTCGGGTGGGTTTGGGCGCGGGTCTGGTGGATAAGGAGGTGGAATGGGCGGGTCTGGGGTTGCATTTAATATATAATAAGTGTTTCCTTATAAATTCTAAAATCGAGTGTGTTGTAGTGGTTGAGGAAAGGTCTAATTTTCTAACCCACCAGAGTTCAAAACTTACATATAGCATTTTTTATGTTTCATTTTTTTTTTTGCGTTTTTTTCCCTTTTGTTCTTTCCTTTTTTTTTTTTGCAATTGCGTTTTTTGTGTTTCTTTTTGCATTTTTTTTTTCTGTTTGTGTTTTTTGTGTGTGTGTGTGTTTTTTTTTCCATTTTTTCTGTTTTTCTTTTTTGCATTAGCGTTTTTTGTGTTTCTTATTGCGTTTTTTTCCCTCTGTTTTTTTTCCTGTTATTACATTTATACTGTATTTTTTTCCCATTTTTGTCATATCAATGATTACTTTTTATTACAATAATAATTATTTTAGTAAAGCGTTTTATTTATTTTCTTTTATTTTTTTTATTTAATTTTTTCTTTTCAACATTTTCTATATATTTTTTCTTTTTCCATTTATTTATTTTGTTTAAAAAGATTACATTTTTTCATATCAATGATTGTTTTTGCTTACAACTATAATTACTTGACCAAGTCATTAAAATTACAAGTTTTCGTAAGTAAAAATAACATTTTTTGTGAAAAAGGTAATAATTTTGAAATGTTACATTTCTTCATATGAATAATTACTTTTTATTAAGACAATAGTTACTTTTAATAAGTATAAAATATACATTTGTTAGCACTTAGCACAAATGTATACTTATGTTAATATAAATATTTATCTTCATTCAATATAAAGTATAATATTTTCTAAACCCTAAACCCTTAACAATAAACCCTAAACACTAAACCCTGAACACTAAATCCTAAATCCTAATAGAAATATTTACTTTTAATGAGCAGAAAATATACATTTGTTAGCACAAATGTATACTTATGTTAATATAAGTATTTACCTTCATTTAATATAATGTATTATATGTTTTACATCATAGACCCTGAAAACTAGACCTTAAACCCTAAACCTTGAATAGTTACTTTTTTATTATGACAATAATTACTTGACCAAATAGTTAAGAATAAAAGTACTAACGAGTAAAAATAACATTATTTTTATTCATATCAATACTTACTTTTACTTACAAAAATAGTTACTTTAGCAAATAACTAAAATTAAAAGTTCTTATTAATAAAAATAAACATTATTGTGAAGAAATGTAATATTTCAAAAGCATTACTTTCATTCATAATAATAATTATTTTTTATAACAACAATAAATACTTTGTATTACAACGACAATAACTACAACAAATGTAATAATTTCGAAACACTACATTTGTGCATATCAATAATTACTTTTTATTATGATAATATTTACTTGATAAAAGAAATAAAGTACAAATTCTCATTAATAAAAGTAACAATTATTGTGAACAAATGTAATAATTTAGAAACATTACATTTCATCATATCAATAGTTACTTTTCTTCAAGACAATGATTACTTGAATTATTATTTGATTATTTTTTTCTATATTCTATTTATTTTCTACGTTATTCAAAGTAATTATTATTATAATGAAAAGTAATTATTGACATGAAGAAATGTAATGTTTTTGAAACATTACTTTTCATCACATCAATAGTTAATATAAGTATTTACATTTATTCAATATAAGCAAAAACAGAAAAAAAAAAAAAAAACAAAAAACAAAAAAAAGAAAGAAAAAAAAAAGAAAAAAAAAGCCAAAAAAAAGGGAAAAAACTCAAAAAAAATGAAACAGAAGAAATGCTACAAAGAAGTTTCGAACTCGGGTGGAGACTAAAAAGTGAGAACTTTCTCCAACAACTATACCACACTCCATTTTGTCATTAATAGGGAAACAGTTTTTATATATTAACATTCGACTTCAGACCCGCCCATCCCACACCCTGACCCGCCAGACCTGCGCCCAGACCCACCCGACCCGTCTCATAGGGTGAGGTCAACCTCACCCAAGAATTTGCGATTTAACAAAGTTTCATGGAGTTAAAAATTAATTCCAACATACAATAACCCAATCATTTAACACAAACTTTGATGTGTTCATTTTTTTCACTCAACTTTAATGAATCTATTTATTTACTTTATATGTATCTCACAATTATTTATTAAAACTTACACCCTCCTAAATACACAACAATTATTCGGTGGAAGAAAAGTACTAACCCATATAAAATGGTAAATAAACTTAACTTGGGTAGAAGGAAGAATCAATACGGCAATCATGATCGCCATTTGGATCGCCGAGTTTGTCAAGAGTTGAAGAAGGAAATCGGTGATCGCCGTATCGAATGCCAAAGAGCCCCTTGGCGAGCAACTCAGCGAGTTGTTCGTTTCCACCCTAATTTTGATTTTGTAAGGGTTTACATGAATTTGTACTAGGTGCTTACGTACAAATCCTCATGTAACCCTTTTATAGTTTACCACTCATATTTTAGGTATAATTTTTTATTTGCTTTCTTAGTTCGGCAAGTTTTTAGGGTTTGGATTAATTTTTGCAAAGATTGAAGTTTCAAATTGTTCATCATGAATTTGCCAACAAGTTGCTTTTATTTATTTATTTTAATTCAATTGCAAAAAAAAAATAAAAAAAAATACAAAAGACAAATGATCAAGTCAACTTTCTAAATTCAATTAGTAAAATCAATTCAAATATACAATAATATCTATATCTATTTCACTTTTGTCAAGTTAAACGACATTGGTTAACACAAGTTCTTTCTACTAGTTTGCGTAGCTGGGTAATGCATGATCTTATGCATTACAAAGAAAGAGCACCACTGATAATCAAACTTACCGCTTAAAAAAAAAAAAAAAAAATCTGACGGTGAAGTTCAACTCAGTAAGTAAGATGATTCCCCTCCAACTATTAGGTCGGAGTTCGTAACCACACTATATGCATGAGGGAAATGGAAAATCATTGTTGATCCTTTTATATATATATAAAATCTGATTTCCTTGTATGAATAATGCATGATCTTGTCTATTACAAAGAAGCCAAATGAATAATAAATTACACGAAATGGTTACAAATGATGAGAAAAGGAACATTAAAATGGCAGAGAAATGAGAAGAGATATAATGAGTGGCATTTGTGGGAAATATTGGAATTCAAGAAATAGCCCATAATGAAGCCATCAACACAAGAACGCCCATTTTTGGTCCCACATTGCTTCCTGAATTGGTGGTCGATCCATCAGTCCTAGGAACCGTCTTAGACCCTGCACCTGCACCTGATATATACAACCTTCATCATCATTAATTCATCTCTCTCTCTCTCTCATGGAATAGTAATAGCTAAAACATTGGCTTAATTAAATACCTGAGGGAATATCAGTGACTGCCGGTGTTGTTGGAGTCGGAGAATCAGGCGCCTCGTCAGAAGGAGCACCAGCATCAGCAGGCGCAGGCGCAGCATTAGCATCTGTTAATTAATATTGGGTTTTATTCATACATACATAGAAAGCAAATAGTTTGAGCGTAGATATGAAGATGAAGATGAGGAATATTAATCTGACCATCACAGCGGCTGAGTGGAGGCGTCTGCACCTTGCACACTCCGGGCAGAGCAAGCGCGAGGGTCTGATTGACCGTGATGCCCAAGCTGGAGCCCCCGCCTTTGAGCAGCGTGCACAGGCACTGCGGTTGCGACCCCACCACGCTCGACAAGCTCGTGCAGCACGACGCCGACGGGCTCGACGAGTTTCCACTCACGTAGTTCAGGCACGGGCTCAAGCTCATCAGCGCCACCGTGCACCCCGACTGCGCCGCACCTCCCTTCACAAGCGTCGCCACCACCACCACCACCAACATTACCAAACTCATCTTTACTTTACTTGGAATTAGTATACGACGAGATCTCTCTTTCTAGCTAGATTGCTACTGTGTTGAGATTCGCACTTTAAATAACACTGAAATAGTTATATATTGTTGGCCAACTCTCAGTTTTAAGTGATTCAAATTAACTAAAACAAGAAAGCTTTGAGCTGAGCTGTGCTACCTAACGTTGATTTTAGAGCTTAGCTAGTTAAGAGTTGTTGAGCTCCCTCCAAATTTTGTTAACCGTTTTATTTAAACCTCAATTAACAGATGATGAACCAATTTTCACCCATTTTTTTTTTTAATTAATACCACATTTCAAGATATTGCAATAATATTTTTACCTTTTAAAGTTTTGAAAAATTAATATATGTAAATCTTTCCGGTCACATAATATTGACATGACATAGGTCTCATTTGAGGTGAACATGATATTTATGTAAAGGTTATTAAATGTGAAAATTTGACCTGCCATATCAATTTTAATTCTGTCAATAAAAATTAAATTGAGGTGTTAATTTCATAATAAATTAAAATGCGATGAGAATAAATTGAAACGTTTTAAAATACGTGTTGAAATTGAGTGAAAATTAATCTATTATAAATGATATATATGGCATTCTGTTTATTGTACATAGTGTTCCTGTGTGAGAGCAACAGCAAGGTTTCTCCCCCATGATTTGGTGTGCTGGGGTATGAAGCTTGGCCTCCATTCACAACGAACTCCGTGATCAAGGAAAATCGCCTCCTTTCATTGATTCAGATTTGCTGCGAGCACTTCTTAAATCAATAGATATTGCTCCAGAAATTTTTCATGCAGAGTGTGGTTTCCTTGACTGTTGTTTATCTCATACAAATGAGTGGGTATACATATTTTTCTAAATTCTAGATAGATTGAAATGTCAGTTAAGATCGATAAACATTTTGCACTCTTGGCTCTGTATGTATAGACAAAACAGTCAAATCTGCATCCTTAGTTAATCAGTATTCTTAGTTTTTGACTAGATGAATTCAAGATTCTTATTCTACCACTGTAATTTCATCCCCCTTCTCGATGATGTAGGATGCTCTTAAGATTTTGATAGAGTGAAGGGATTGACATAAACAGAGAGCAAGAGAATAGAAAGAAATAAATTGAAATAAATAATGAACAAAGAAAACAGAGAATAACTCTCCTTTTGCGAGGCCTACAACGAGAACGTTGTCCCGAACTCCTCTTGAGGCCTACAGTGGAAGTTGTCCAGAATAATATTGCAACGATAATTTTAACCCTAACTCACTATTAACTCATTTAAAGACCTAGAGAAACTTGAGACCCAAGAAATATCTTGGAGCCCACACAAAAGCCTGATCCATTACTTTATTTTAACCCTAATTAATAACTTAAGCCTAAATAACTAATAAATTAAAGAAACAATATACTAATTAACTATAACTAATGATCTGTATTAATTCCTCATGCGAGGCCCTCAAAGAAACACCAAATTGATAAAATAAAGGTGAATAAATAAGATAGAAACTAAATATACGATATATAAATTCCTCATGCGAGGCCCTCAGAGATGCTATTGTTGTCCCTAAATAATGATCCTCAAATAATTATCCCTAAGTCGTAAAGAACTATATAAAGACCTAATGACTTGAGGCCCAGTTAAATAACTTAGAGCCCATGAGTCCGACCTAAATAACATAAATCCTAAATAATTGAACTATTAAGAAAATTAAAAGATAATTATGAAACTAACAAAAAATAATAGAATAAAGATAATCATAACTCTGCAGCTGATCTCTATCAGTTGCTCGCCTGTTTCGACAGCCTTGTCAAGGCTAATTTTTTTTTTTTTTAATCCCAAAACCTCTGCAAAAAAGCCATTTCCATGCATGGGCTTGTATCCCCAACAACAAGCACTATGCTACCTCCTGGATCATCCTCGTCCTGCATGAGCATCACCCTTAAGAGTTTTAGGGGGACAATTGTGCAGTGAACCGAACTTCTGGCCACAACATATTGTTCCCAAATGCATATATTTCAAGTCAAATTCATAATAGAGATTTAAGTTGAGCTACATAGCCGACTCTGTTGAAAATAAGAGTCAATAGTCAAAAGTATTAAAATCAATTCAAAGATCAGATCTTTGAATTGAATATAAGAGTGTGTATATTTGATTTTAAGAAGATTTTGTAAGACTTTTTATCCATCCTTATACTATATAAGGATGCATTGTAATCAAGGAAATAAGCAAGATCAAACAATATCAAGAAATACAATTACAATCTTTAGCTTCTCTTTATCTTTATCTATGCATTATGATAATAGCATGTTTTAACACTGAGCGGGATGGATTGTACTATGTGGATGAGATAGCTCAACAAGGCAAGGTGATGCTGGCTCACGGAACTGCTGACCGGGAAACCTGGCTTTGGCACCGTCGGTTAGGGCATCCATCTATGGGGTATCTTAAGCTTTTATTTCCTAAATTAATAAAAAATGATGAGAATTTATCTTGTGAAACTTGTGTTTTAGCTAAAAGCCACCGAAAATCTTTTAAGCCTAATGACACACAAGTAAACTCCATATTTTCTCTTGTTCATTCTGATGTTTGGGGTCCTTCACCTGTTGTGGGGGGTCAAGGTTTTAGATATTTTCTACTCTTTATTGATGATTGCACTAGGATGACATGGGTGTATTTTCTCAAAAATAAATCTCAAGTTTTCGAAAAGTTCACTCATTTCTTTAAAATGATTCAAACTCAATTTCAAAAACATATCCAGACCCTTAGAACCGATAATGGGGGGGAGTTTGTCAATCGATCCATGCAAGACTTCTGTCAACAAAGAGGGATAATTCATCAAACCACTTGTTCCCATACTCCCGAACAAAATGGTGTTGCTGAACGAAAAAATAGAATTCTCCTTGAAATGACCCGTGCTATGATGCTTGAGTCTAAGGTACCCACCCACTTCTGGCCTGAAGCTGTCGCCACCTCTGTTTACCTCATAAATCGCCTTCCCACCAGAACCCTCCAGCTTCAAACTCCTTTACAGAAATTATCCACTCTTTCTGATATACCTCTCGCTCTTACTCTTCAACCTCGAGTTTTTGGTAGTTCCGTATTCGTTCATATTCCCAAGCATGAACGGACTAAACTCTCTCCTTGTGCCATTAAGTGTGTGTTTGTCGGGTATGGTGTTAACCAAAAAGGGTATAGATGTTACAATCCTAAAACCCGTCAAATCACAACCACCATGAACTGCGACTTTCTTGAAACTGAGTATTTTTACAGTACCCACCTTAACAGTCAGGGGGAGAGTGAGAAAGAGAGTGAGATCGACCTGTTAAGTTGGTTACCAATGCCAGGCCCGGAAGCAGACCCAACAGAAAAAGTTAGCCTTGCCACCGAGCATGTTTCATCCACTCCAGAACAATCTAGTCCGCTGCATGAGCCTATATCTTCTCCACCACTGATATCTGAGGTAAGATCTTCTGAACCTACTATTGTGGCTTCTGATTCTCCTGATAATATTTCTCAAGTCATTGAAGAAGAACAGGAGGATAATACAGTAGATGGAGATACTGGGAGATATGTGCTACCACCCAGGAGTAATCGGGGTGTACCTCCTAAACGGTATACCCCAGAGAAAATTGTGAGGAATTCAAGATACTCAATTGGGAATATCGCCAAGGGAAACTTGTCCAAAAATGCCACAGCCTATGAAGCGGCCTTATATGATGAGGAGATTCCACAAACAGCAGAGCAAGCCCTGAAGATCGAGCATTGGAGAAATGCTATGAAGAAAGAGATAGGAGCCCTAAACCGGAATCACACATGGGAGAAGTGTCGGTTGCCAAAAGGGAAGAAAACTGTGGGATGCAGATGGGTTTTCACAATCAAACGAAAACCCGATGGATCTATTGAGCGATACAAAGCTCGGCTGGTTGCAAAAGGCTACACACAAACATATGGGATCGACTATGCAGAAACTTTCTCGCCTGTGGCAAAGATGAACACTGTCAGGGTGCTCCTCTCCATTGCTGCAAACAAGGATTGGGATCTTCATCAGTTTGATGTTACAAATGCCTTTCTTCATGGTGAGCTTGAAGAAGAACGGGAGGTATACATGGATGCACCCCAAGGTTTTTCGGATGAGTTCGAGGAAGGGAAGATATGCAGATTGAAAAAAACTTTATATGGACTCAAACAGTCTCCCAGAGCTTGGTTTGGAAGATTCACCACAGCTATGAAGAAGTTCGGGTACCAGCAAAGCAATTCAGACCACACCTTATTCTTGAAGAAACGAGGTGATCTTATTTCTTGTTTAGTCATTTACGTTGATGACATGATCATAACAGGGGATGACTTAGAAGAAATCCAGAAGTTGAAAGCAAATCTTTTCAAGGAGTTCGAAATGAAGGACCTTGGGAGACTAAAGTACTTCCTCGGGATCGAAGTACTCAGATCGAGGAAAGGGATTTTTATCAATCAGAAGAAGTATACTCTTGACCTTCTTGCAGAAATTGGGATGCTAGATTGCAAGCCAGCTGAGACGCCTATGGCTGTCAATCATGGGCTACAGATTGTGAAGGGAGCTGAATTGGCGGATCGAGGAAAATATCAACGTTTGGTAGGGAAACTTATATATCTTTCCCATACTCGGCCTGATATTGCATATGCTGTTGGAGTTGTGAGTCAGTTTATGCACCAACCACAAGCTGACCATATGGAAGCAGCACTCAGAATTGTGAGATACTTGAAAGGAACCTTTGATTATGGAGTACTGTTCAGGAAGACTGGACATCTCGAGATACAAGCCTACACTGATGCTGACTGGGCTGGAAACCCAGTTGACAGGAAATCAACAGCAGGATACTTTGCCTTCATTGGAGGGAATCTTGTATCATGGAGAAGCAAGAAACAAAAGGTAGTGGCACTCTCAAGTGCAGAAGCAGAATTCAGGGGAATCAAGAGTGGGCTGACTGAAGTTCTTTGGTTGAGAAGGCTACTAATGGAGTTAAGTCTTCATCCAACAAAAACATGCCAAATGTTCTGTGACAACAAAGCCGCCATCAGCATATCTGAAAATCCGGTGCAACATGATAGAACCAAACATGTTGAAGTTGATAGGCACTTCATCAAAGAGAAGATCGAAGGAGGGATCGTGACCCTACCCTTTGTCAGATCCGAAGATCAACTCGCTGACATCTTAACTAAGGCTGTAAACTCCAAAAGTTTTTCAGATGTTCTTTCCAAGTTGAGTATCGGAAATCCCGTCACTCAACTTGAGGGGGAGTGTTGAAAATAAGAGTCAATAGTCAAAAGTATTAAAATCAATTCAAAGATCAGATCTTTGAATTGAATATAAGAGTGTGTATATTTGATTTTAAGAAGATTTTGTAAGACTTTTTATCCATCCTTATACTATATAAGGATGCATTGTAATCAAGGAAATAAGCAAGATCAAACAATATCAAGAAATACAATTACAATCTTTAGCTTCTCTTTATCTTTATCTATGCATTATGATAATAGCATGTTTTAACAGACTCAACATCAGGATCCGCGATAGCAATAATTCTCAAATTAAAAGATAATGTTCCCAACATAGTTAGATGCATATATTTCAAGTCAACTTCATAATAGAGATTTAAGTTGAGCTATATAGCCTACTCAACGTCAGGATCCGCAACAGCAGGGAAGGAGGTCGGTGGAGCGGCGGTAGCAGGGGTAGAGGCCGGGGGGAGAAAGTTGCATCAATATCATTGACATCAACCGGCTTGTTTGGTCCAGGGAGTATTGGGTGCTAGGCGCGTATATGCTTAACCACTGTAGAACATGCATATGGATAGGGGTTTGCAGAAAATTCAAAGGCCTACGAGGGGTAGCAACAACCGCAGGGGAGGGATAAAGCTCGTCGAATATGTTATCCACCATTTGGGCCGCATAACTCCGGTAGTATCTAATGCCAAATGGCAACATGTGAGCTAACAAAACCATTCAAGTCAGTTCTCCACCTCGTTATAGATATACTATCACTAGGGCTGTCAAACTCTACGGACTACGGGCCGGGCCAGCTCGGCCCAACCCAGCGGGCCAAGGCATATTTTTGGGCTGGGTTGGGCCGACCCGAAATTTCAATGGACCGCGGAAATTAAGCCCAGCCCAACACTACACAGGCCGCTGAGCAGGTTGGGCCAAAACGGGTCAAAATAGACATAATTTATAACAAATATTCAACTGTATTAAACCTGCTAATAACATATAAATACACCTAAAATAGCAAAAATAATAAGACAAGAGTGACACAAATATTTGAAGTCTCCAAACACTATAAATTATCAAAAGACAATCCATGAACAAATCCACAAGCACAAGTCTCATATAAGTTTTTATCTTAATGAGAAAGTAGTTAAAACAACGATAAAGTCGACAAACAAACCTGTTAAAATTTCAAAATTCACGCATATGATTTGAATAACAAACTAACTATAATACAAAATTGAACCAAATTGAGGTAGTCTTGGGTACAACTGGGTGTATCGTATAACTTGGTTGACCCGCACCCAGATCCGCATCCAAACCGGCTTCCTGATCTAAATCGTGTAAATGATACTATTCGGTTATACAAATGACACTGCTTGTAATTGACATTATTCTGTTATACAAATGACACTGCGTATAAATGACACTATAACATTGTAAATGACATTGTGTATATTTCACACTTTTCAGAATATAAATGACACTTCCTGTAATTGACAATATAAGATTATAAATGACACTATAATATTTTAAATGACACTATAAGATTGAAAATGATATTATAACATTTTAAAATGTTGCAGTGTCATTTATATAACTGAATAATATCAATTATAGGCAGTGTCATTTGTATAATCGAATAGTGTCATTTACACGATTTTGATTTAGATACGGATTTGAGTGCGGAACAATTCGGTTGTACTCAAATTTTTGTGAACCAAATTTTCATAAATTTGCGGATCATGAATCTAGCATTTTGCATGTCGAGACATTATAGATTAATGGTACTTTTCTTTTTTTTCAAAAGTGGTAATTGTGGATTAATGGTACGTTTTTTTTAAGGTGCGCGACCAATATACAAATATTAATTACCTTAATTTCCAGGCATTATAGATTAATGGTACTTTTCTTTTTTGAAAAGTGGTAATCGTAGATTAATGGTACGTTTTTTTTAAGGTGGGTGACAAGTATACACTTTTTTTTTAAAACGAAAAGGAAGCTTATAGTATATTATTTCGGTGAAGAATATCCAGAAGCCAACTTGAAAAATCAGTAGGGATGGCAATGGGTCGGATCTGGATCGGATCTCATTAATATCAAATCCAGATCCAATTTAATTTATGGGATTCAGGTCCACCCCAGATCGAACGGATCTGAAAATTTGGAATCCAGAACCGCGGGTCCACGGGTCCAGATCCATGAATCTACTGTTTTAAATTAAATTCAAAAAAAAAATCACAAAAATCAACAATATCTAGTTTCTATCATAAAAAATATTGCACAAAACATATTCATACAATTCAAAGTCTCAACATAGAAAAATAAGTCACTAAAAATTCAAAATAAACAAATTTCAATGCTCAAGTCAATGATAACCTACGATGCACGGATTCGCGCAAAATCAACACCGTGCAGTATCCGATTCGCGCGGGGGGCGGGTGCGGGCGCGATTCGCGTGGGATTCGCACGGGATTCGCCAGGTGGCGAATCCCCCCCAAAAATAAAAAAAAAAGAAATCGGATTCGCGAATCGGATGCGCCAACCTCGCGAATCCGGGAGTTGGCTTCGCTAGCCGCTGCGGTTGTCGGGTTTCAGAGGGCTCCGGCGGTAGGGGCGGCGACCTCCTGTCGGTGCTCAGGCGAAGAAGAGCCGCTCCGATCTGAGGCCGCTAATAACAGCGGTAGCAAGTTGGTCGAGTCGGAGAGACAGAGATGGGAGTTGTGGGGGTGCTGCTGGGAAAATGGCGGCGCCGCGCTGGTTTGGTGTCTGTCGAGGGAAGGAGAGCCGAGAGAGAGAGAGATTTGAGAGGAAGGAGGACCGCGCTGGTTTGGTGTCTGTCGAGGGAAGGAGAGCTGAGAGAGAGAGATTTGAGAGGAGGGAGGGAGGCGTGTGTTGAAAAGGGGGGGGGGGGGGGGAATTAGGGTTTGGGTGTTGGGCCATAGTCATTGGGCCGAATTTCACTTAATTAAGTGTTGGGCCAATTCATTTAATTGCTAGTATTTTCTTTTTCTTTGATTATTGAATTTTTGTTTGATTTAATTGGATCTTTGAACTTTGAATTATGTTGTGATTTAGTTATTTGAATGGTCATATATATATATATATATATATATATATATATATATATATGTATATATATATATATAGCATAGGTGTATCCTTCACGAATCGCACCCTATAATTTTTAAAAATCCGTATCCCCGCACCCAAATCGTATCGCTCCCGCACCCGTGCAACATAGATGATAACAAGTCTTCCAAATTATATTTCCTAAGAAAAAAAGTCTCCATCATCCATGGTACAACTACTGTAGGAGAAACTAAGGTTTCTTTCAAGAGATAGTGTATTGTATTTAATTTTTAATAAATTTAATATTATTAATAAAATAAATATAAAAATATAAAAATATATATATTAAATAAAATAGATCCACGGGTCGGATCTGGGTTGGATTCAGATCTAAAATTTCAAGATCCAGATCCAGATCCATTTTTAAAAATTGAGATCCAGATTCGTCGGGTCCAAAAAATTGAGATCCAGACCCTGAAAAATGGATTTGGGCCGGATCCAAGATCCACTATCATCCCTAGAAATCTGACTTCCAGATGGTTACATCATCAGCAGAAATAGCGAAATTCGCAAGGCTATGGATTAATTACCTTATTTTCCAGCTAAAAAAGAAAGAAAAAGGAAATCAATTTAGCACATTTAATGGCAATTATTATTAAAATCCTTAATATAAAATTATATGTAATTTGCAACGTTTGTTTTTACCTTTTTTAGATATTCTTTAAATATTCACAATCGTTTCATATAGATACACAAATTATATCAATCTATATTTGTATGGTATGTATTTTTTAGTTGGAATTGTTGAATCGTGGCATAACACACATTTAATCCTATATAGAAATCACAACAATCTTAAAGGTTTACTTTTCATAATTAATAAGATATTTTATCTTCATCAATGAAATATAAAATAAATAATATAAATTCAAATTATAGCCATTTATTTCATCGTCTGCTCTATATATACACTATCTATACCCAATAAATCTAAGGCAAATGGCAAACCCAAAATCCTTTATAGCTATTTTTTTCATCATCTGCTCTACGCTTCTCCTTGTATCAGGTAATTTTATTCTTTAATTCAATAATTGATTATTATGGTTGATTAATTCATTAGTTATTAGGACATACAAATTTTTAAACTATAACTTTTACTAATAACTATTAATTGAAGTTTACAATAATACTAGCATTTGCACCATGTGCACGTGAAATATATTTATGTATCTATATTTATATAAAATTGATACCAACTCAATTATCATATTTAAAAATATAAAAAAATTAATTTTAACTAAATATATTTAAACTGAATATTGAAAAAATAATAAAAAATAAAAATTGGTATTATGAAAAGGCAAAAAAAGTTAAAAAAAAAACAAAAATAAAAATGAAAATATAAAAGAAATAAAAAATAAATTTATTCAAAACAAGATGAGAGAGGGGAGATAATTTTTTAAAATTTCAATATCTAATCTCATTGATCCACATAATATTTTAATTTGAATGGTAAAATAATAATAATAATAAAATGAAAATGCAGTGAATGGAAAGGATTGCAAGGAAGGGTATCCATGGGTGAAGATAAATTGCGATAGGAGCAAAGTTGATGGGCCGTGCTGGGCCGAGTGCCAACGCCGCCATGGCGCAGAAGCAACGGCCGAGTGTATTAACCCATCTCCTGCTTTGCCTAATTATGATGTTTGTTATTGCTTTTGGCCTTGTTAATTCATAATTTATTCATTTCATATTAATAAACCAGCTCATCAACTTGGATCTTGTAATAAATATGAGCATCCAGTAATATATAGCTGTGATATTGATTACATTCAAAAAAGTATTATAACTTAATTAATACTCCCTCCGTCCACGAAATGAGTACCCATTTGTGGACGGCACGCGTTTTAAGAAATGTATTGAGTGTAGTGTGAATAGAATAAGGGTCCCACATTTTTTAGTGTATTAATTAAAAAGTTTTGTGGGGTACACTTGCCAAAAAGGGAAATGAGTACTCATTTTGTGGACGGACGAAAAGGAAAATATGAGTACTCATTTCGTGGACGGAGGGAGTATTTTTTAGGGGTTATGGCCAAAAAATGCACAAATTTTGAAACAAATTGTAATTTTCACCTGAATTTTCAATTGAGTCAAAAATTATGTGAATTTATATATTAGTTGCAATTTTCACCTCAGTTTGACTTCCAGCAAAAATAGAGCTTAGTTGGCAGTGGAAATTAAGTCAATTATATTAATTTTTGCCTTCTTAGACTTCCAAACTTCATAATACTCCTTATCATCAGAAGTTAGACCAACATCAGGTGAACTTTCGACTAGCAACTAAGCTTTAATTTTGCCAGAAGAAATAAAAATTACAACTAAAATATAAATTCATCTAATTTTTTGTTTAATTTAAAATTTAGGTGAAAATAGTATTTAAAAAAAATTGTGTATTTTTTTGCCATAACTCCTATTCTTTAAGAAACAACTATTTAAAACAACTAAAAAAAAGCTAATATAAAACAACTCAAAAGAAAGCAACAACTAATTAATGTAAACAATCCATCCCAGCCTTGTAATTTAATTCTCGACTATTAGGTCACACATAAACTGTTTCATGCGTGAAAAAAAAAAAACCATGTAAAATGTGTGACATTTATATATTTCTATTGATCGCTGAAAATGTATTTTGCGGAGATAAATCAGCCCTTTTTACATTTAAATATTTTTAGAACATTTCAACTTGAGGACCAAATGAAAAAATACGAAAGAGATAAACCAAAACTAATCAATTCGGTATTTCTCAAGGAAAAAAAATACAAAAATTAAAACTATCGAAATCGGTTGGATGATGTTCGATAAATAAATTAAGATATATTTTAAATATTAAAATTTGCACAAATTTCATGGGCCGAATCCAAATTGGGCCATTAATTTGAATATTGGATAATTTTAAACACAACCTCAATTTTCTCTCTATAACCTCGTATTTAAAAACTAATAAAATAATTATAATTTTACTATTTTATCCTATATTTTCCTAAATTAAAATTTGCATATAATAACTTGTTATTATGACCCCTAAATCTTATGAAAAAAGTGTAGAAATGTGGAGGCGACCTTCCTCTCTAGACTGCCAGCCCTCCGCCGCCTGTCGAACATCTTCTGAATATTGATCGCAGCAATAATAATACACAAATCAATTCTCTATTCGAGCATAAAACAATGAAGAACACTTTCTTTTACGTGGTTCGATCTCGAAAGATCTACTCCACGGGAGGGTCAATCGATGGTTATTTTATTACCATGGAACTGTGTGTTTACAAGGAAGAACAGATTGAAAGTTACTGTAAAACCTAACTTTGAACTACAGTAATCTCCCTTTTTTTCCCTCTTCACTACGCACTGCTCTCTCACACACAATCTGCATGACTTAGAATGAAATTTAGCTCGTCAGTTACAAGCTACTATATACCATAGCTCGATGAATCTAGACCATACACCATCAATGGCTGAGATCGGCTCCTGCATCACATCCATATAACTGTCTCAAACAAACTCCTTATTTGCAACTAAGGACCTCATCTTTCAGCTGAATAGATTTGTAATCACCTCTCAACACTACTAAATAGCTAAAAGTTCATTGTTTATTTTTTTGGGAATTCTTCGTAAATCACTAACTGTGAAGGAGAAAGCTCGTTCTCGTGGAAATCTCTTCGATGGTGGGATCCTCAAACTTGTATCTCATTCGTTCATGATGTCCTCCTTTATTTTAAGCATCGGGTTCCTTTTCTTTTCTTAATCTCATGAATTTTTAAGAAAATATATACAATTTATGCTTTCACCATAGTTTATACTTTTCAATTCTTTATATTAGTATTTGATTTCTTTTGCTTTAGATTATTGTTTCTGTTGATCCTAGATTCATAGATTGATTGAGTTTTCAATCGTATATTAATTGTTGAATTTACATGTCTTATTTATTGTTCAAAATCCTAGATTTTCATGATTGAGTTTATTGCTTTCATTTATCGCATCGGTAATTCATCTGGTTCCTTTAATTACACACTAGTTAATTGGTTGAGGAGTGACAAATTCAAATCATGTTTAGACTGTTTAGAATTTTACTGATTTTTTTTGTTACACAAGTGAACGCCATGTTTAACCTCTCTTGAGATATACGATTTCAATTGACTTGCCACACTATAATGACCTCGTACTATTATGGGCGACTTTAGGTATAATTAAGTCAAAATAATGTTGATTCCTTAGAAAAAAGGTGCCAAGAAAAAGAATGAAATGGATGTAGAAATCACCATTTTTTTTCTCTCTTCCATTCCATTGTATCAAGCGTATCCTTAATTGTAATTTCATCTAAAATTCACTAATATTCAATGGTAAAATGATGTGCCTTTTTTGAACAAAATTCAGATATTAGGATTTCTTACCTATAACTAATGTCGTGTTTATGTAGTTTGTTGGGCCATGAATAATTGTCGAATTACCTTAGATGAAGGGATGACCATTTTTTGACCTTAATTTTATGAATAAATATGTTGTTTTTTCCATTACATATCGGGCAGTGAGTTAATTAAGTTGACTAAAATAGAAAGGAAAAAAATTTAGTGAAAGGACTCACTACTTTTGACAAATAATTGAAGGGTATAATTGTTTTATGCAATAGACTAACCCCCCCCCCCCCCCCCCCCCCCTCCCCTTCCCTTTTAGAATAGGTTGGCTTTGTTCCTTTAACTTTTAAGTACTTCATTGAAAGAAAAAAGAGATTTTATGGTTTACTTAATAATTACTTGCACGAAAATTTAATTTACGTGTTATTATGCAATTAGTTAGGCGAATGAGCTAGTACCTATGTCATTAGATGTTCATACTACTTGGTCAACAATATAGATATACTAGTTCATAGTTCATAGACATGTCAAGAATCGACCGAAAAATTATTAGACACACACTAGTAAAGAAACACTAATTATTAGGTGCGGCCGGTCGCATAGCATGCGGTCGGGTCGTTCGCGCCCCAAACTCGCACTCATGACCCGCTCCCCTAACCCGCACCCCTTTGACCCGCGCTTGTTTATAATAATTGTTACTTTTAATAAGCATAAGATATACATTTGTTCGCACAAATGTATATTTATGTTAATATAAGTAGTTAACATCAATATTGTGAAGAAATGTAATGTTTCAAAAACATTACCTTTCTTTATAATAATAATTAGTACTTTTTACTATAACAATAATTACTTTTGATTACAACAATAATTACAATAAATATAATATTTTTGAAACATTACCTTTCTCCATTCAATTAGTATTACTTTTTTATTATAACAATGATTACTTTTAACAAACATAAATAATTATATTATTATTTGATCAAATAATTATTATTGTAAGGAAAAGTAATTATTGATATGTATAATGCTTTGAATGAAGGTAAATATTTTATATTAACATAAGTATACATTTGTGCGACCAAATGTATATCTTATGCTTATTAAAAGTAAATACTCCTATTAAGGTTTAGTGTTCAGGTTTTAGGGTTTAGGGTTTAGTTTATAGGGTTTAGGGTTTAGAAAATATAATACTTTATATTGAATTAAGGTAAATACTTATATTTACACAAGTATACATTTGTGCGAACAAATATAAATCTTATGCTTATTAAAAATATCAATTATTATAAACAAATGTAGTAATAATTTGTGGCGCGGGTCAAAGGTGCGGGTTTGGGCGCGTGGCGACCCGGCCACACCCCAATACCAACCCATAAAGAAATTGTTCACTACAACCTTTTCAATTTAAAAATAATTATTTTAATTTTTAATTTGGTTCTTCACTACATACAACAAAATTATTTTTTGAAATAATAAAAAATTAAGTATATGAAAATCTGTCAAAATTTCATTATAGCTATATGTAAGATTGAAAAATCAACTAAGAGTCCACGTGATCCATTTGGAAACTAATTACATAAGCTAAAACTATTTATTTGGTTTGAAAAAATATACAATAAAATTGTTGTATGTATATACGCACTTATTTGATAAAAATAAAAATAAAAATAAAAATAATATTAAAAAAACATAATTATATCTAATCATTTTAAATAATTCTTCAATTGGTGAAGACAAAAAAAATTGAAACTGAAATTATGTTGAAAATACTTATCATATGTATCCTTTGACATAAGTTTTTTAATCCTTGAAAACGAGTATTAAAAAATTGAAATGAGGCTGATATATTCATACCCATCTTAAAAAGTGATTTATTATTTGTTCTAATCCGAAACACGCAAACTAATACACATTACTTATGTTTAGCTATTTGAACTCGTTCAAAAATTTTGTATTTATATCTGTCTCAAACTCTATTAAAAAGATATTTTACATGTTTTCGTCGTAAACTGATCATATATTAATACCACTAATTTCTCAAACTTGTTTAAATTTATAAAATACGTATATAATCAAAATAAAATTTAAAACAATAATTGATTATCCATCTCAATAACTCCTCAAAAATCACAAAGCAAAATATAAATAACAAAAAATGTATAAATTTAGAAACATACAATATATGAAAATTTATATATTCATATTGTCCCAAATATTGAAAAATAATTTACTTATTTAATTAGAATCACAATGATAATAGGGGTTGAAGATTAACTCAAATTTCTTTCGCACAAATTTCATAATTATAAAATTAATTTTATATCTTTATTTATTTTGAAGTCTTATAAAATTAAAAGTTAAATAAGATATTATTAATAAAAATACTGCCTGATTTCAAAAATCTATATAACTATTCTTGGCAACAAGTTAAAATTTGATATTGATATATACTATCTTTAAGAGCCAATGAAATTGCATCCCATCAACTTTGGCTCATGATTATATAAGTTGAAGCTTGAAGCCCGACTTTCCATCCAACTATCAATAGAGATCTATATATTAGTTCTAAATACACCAAATTATAATTGAAGAACTCAAGAATTGAAGGATAATTTCTTTTACAACGAAATTATCTCCAACATTAAGGTGTCCCATCAAGGTTCAAAGCATTGTTCGTGTAAGCAAGCTCAAATAAAATCCAACGTTCGATTGAAAACAAGGCGAAAGCCCCCACACCAATGTTATAAAGCTCAAAGCTCAAGATAAGCCCAAAGCTCAAATCAAGTCCAGTGTTCGATCCATAAACAAGACAAAGCTCAAAGCTTAAGTCAAACCAAACGTTAGATCTGAAACAAGAAGAAAAGCCTCTGCAAAGCTTAAAGCTCAAACAAAGTCCAACGTTCGATCCAAAAACAAGACAAAGCTCAAAGCTTAAGTCAAACCCAACGTTAGATCTGGAAACAAGACGAAAGGCCTCTGCATCAACGTCATAAAATTCGAAGATCAAGTCCAAGAAGTTCAGAGGGTATTTCTCTAACAAATTTCAATGACTACTCAATTTGAATAGAAGAATCAGATGATCAAATAGGGATAGCAACCCGCAAACATAGATTTAATCTACAAATATCGTAGTTGTAAGCAATTTTGTGTTTATTTAATTAATAGAAAATTTATGTTTATAGCATCTCACACAAATGAGAGTCCTGTGTGAGATCATTTCTCATGTTGAAATTTTATGAGACGAGCCATGATTTGGTTTTAAACGCAATCAACATTAAATAAGATTTTATAAAGTAAAAGAAAAGAAAAAATTTATCAAAAACTTGTTAGCTAATTATTTTCACTATGCCGCAAATATACGGTGTAGTTGCAATATGAGAGAAGTAAGATCGTATTCTACAAGGACTAGTAGTTCAATTCTAGTGATTATCCTAATTCATTGCACTAAGGCTATTTAGACTAAACAATAAGGTGATTGGTTTGATTATCTAACTAATTGCTTAACAAGTTCAAAGACAAAGTAAATCAAATAAACAAGGTGGATTAAACAAGTGATGGAGGTGATTTACGAACTAGGCATCAATGGACAAGTAATGGACTTCAATTAGCTCAATATTAATCTCGATGTTTCTAATTATCTAGAGTGATCTCCCAACTAGTTCTAGCCTTCTCCCAGACGACTAAAATGGTAGATTACGGGTCATAGTTGCCGTCCCCGGTCAACTTCTAACCTATAACTCCCAAAAGCACACAAAGATCGACAAACTCTCACCCAACTCTCAACCTTTCGGTTTATTGAGTTGATATGTTTCAAGCTCCTAATCTATTATGATTATCCTCTCCCGATTCAAATCACAAATTAGAAATGCATAGAAAGTGACCAACAATCCATACAAGATATAAACCTAGGGCTTGAAAAGATAATAGCAATAGAAACAAACAAGATATATATTGAGCATAATATTCAATCCAATACAACATCCATCTAGCCTAATCCCCAAATCAAGGGGAAATTTAGTCTATCACGCTTACAAATAATATCCCTAAATCAAATGGGTACATAAATGAAAGAGAGAGTAAGAGATGACAAATCCTATTTAATAAGCTTCCTTCAATCTTCTCTCTTCTTCAATGTCCTTCCAATCTTGGTGGTTGAATATAGTAATGGAGGTTAGGGTTTAGTGTGTGAAGGGTTTTTGGAGTGATGGAGTTGGTGTGTGTAATCAATGTTATGAGAAAAGAGGGGGAAAATGGGGTTTTAGGGCTAAAATTCCCGTTTGGGCCCACAAAGGGCAGAATCCCGCCTTTTCCCCGCGACCACGGCTGGAAGGAGGGGAGGCCGCGGTCATGGGCCGCGGCCGCGGCTCGGACCGCGGGTGCCGGCCAAATACGTTCTGTACTCCGGGCGCAGGGAGCCGCGGTCTTCCCCGTGGTCGCGGGTGGGACCGCGGTCCGTTCTTCTTCGGCCACGGCCGTGGGGTCCTGCGCAGCCGGCTTTGTCGGCTCCGTTCTTCCTCGTTCGAGCTTCGATTCCGGCGCCGTTCGCGCTCACGGATTCCTCTCGAGACGTACTTCGCTCTTATGCCTTCACAATCCTCCAATTGATCATTGATTTTTTTTTTTTCTGAAATCACTCCAAAAGCTACACCAAGCATCAAATCTCAACAAAACTCAAAATTGGGAAGCAAACACATATTAACAATCAATTCATGGGGGAAAATGACAACAATTCATGCGATATTGAGGTACGAAAACCATGTTTGTCAGAACCCTTGAAAGCACAAAAGATACTGATTAATGACCTTGCCTCATCAAAATTTTCGGAGAAAAGCATTTTGAACGCAATCAACAACAACGTAATTACAATAAAGGTATATTTTGTCCCATCCGTACTAATTAAATTTTAATTGTGATTAATATATCTTAAATAGGAATTAGTAAATCCTAATTGGATATGAATAAACTTTAAGACAGCGTTCTCCTTAATAGAATAGGGTGGAAAATACATATTTTTACTAATTTTTAAATTTGGATCTTGACCCATCCATCGTGAGAGTATTTCACACAAATTTGTATGTTATTCAAATATTAAAGCGAATACAAATTAAAATCATTGACAACCAAAACATGCTTATACGCGACTGGATGGAAATTGAAAAGAATCTGAATAATTTGATTCCATCCATTAATTCATTTATAGCTATAAATCTAGGCAAACTCCCCTTGAAGGAAATTAAGCAAGAAAATTAAAAAGGATTGAAATTTCCATATAAATTAATGGTTTGTAGTTGGAAGTTGAATTGTTAAAAATCAAAACTAGTAACTCAAAAAAAAAACCCCACTTAAAGTTGAGGTTTGAAAACTCCTTCTGTTTAATTCTGGCTTCCAAGTGAGTAGTCAAAAGCACTTAAAAGAAGTAGTTGGCGATGCTCTATGAATGCAGCTTTGATATAATTAGACTGCTTACATTTCCCCCTCGCCCAGTCAAAGTATGTATAAATAAACATCAATTTTTTCAATTTATTAATTAAAATTAATGTTCGATTGTATGAAACAAAATGGTTATTGCCATCGAAAATTTCTTTTATTTTTTTTAGAATACAAGGGTGTTTATATTAAATTACGAGACGCAATATCTGAGAGTCAAGCTGGGAAGCTCGACTGCTAGATCATTACACCAAAAAAAGATGTGCAGTAAAATTTGCCAAACAATGTGCCGTCTGATTAGCTTCTCTACGAACATGACAAAAATCTAAAATAACATATTCTTTCACTTTATTTCCGTGTTGACTTTGACTTTGAATCCAATGTTTAACTTTTTCACAATAGCACCCAATGTATGAGAAATTACAAATTAATATATCTACTATCGTTGTTGTTGTTGATAAGTCTATCATTTTAATTTTCTTATGGTTTCAATTTCGACATATCTAATCTTTACTCTAGACCACAATTGAAATCCCCCCTCGACTTGAACTCCTCAAATTAATTTCCTAAAGTGACATTGATTGGACATTGGAATTTCATTTCAAACAATCACAGAATTCTAAATTTTCAACAGTAAATTAATGTCAAATTGGAAAAAATTAATTCGGAAAGTCAATGAAATTTCGTTGCGATCTCAATTCCGACAACATATGATGAAATTGACATTGCAAGAAATGAATTTCAACTTCTTTTTACTGATATAATTGTTAACAACAATATGATAATATAGATATTAATTTATAGTTTTTCATATAGTGTTGAAATTTCATATCCCATTGATTAAGATTTCTCACAGAATTCATTTCCAACAAGGAAAAAAAGATTTATCACGGAATTAATGTAGTATTAATTAATATAGTGCGCATATAAACTTTTGTATTAAAAGTTATGGGAAAATTGCAGCCTATCATAATTAAAAACGAAAAGCTTAATAAAAAATATGGTAAGTATGATTTATATTTTTCTGCCACCCTACTGCCTCACTAGTCACTACAAACCAACAGAAGAAATGTAATAGGCTGATTAAGTCATGAGTAATAATATGAATTGTCAGAAATTAAAATCATAGGTAAGTAATCTGCACGTGCATGTTGTATTTGCATTTAATCCTCTTTAATGGATGAGTTGAATATTATATATGACTAGTCACTATAAAAAAAAAGTTGGGATTTCAAATTGAAGACTTTTAATTTGCAATACATTTGCACGCAATGTTCGTTTGTTAGATGCTACTAACTTTGGAAATAAATGAATCAATTTTATTGGATTTGAATCATTGCTCACATTCAGCATTTCGGAACTCATTTTTATAAATGAATTTATTTTTGTTCTATAATTGTAGTGGAAGATGCACTTTAGTTATTTAGTGTTTTGATGTAAACAACCTCCGCATAATTCCATTTAACCAAAAATCTATTTTTTTGCTAACCCGTTATACACCAAATTTGGTCTAACATAGATATTATGTTCTTACTCTTTCATTTATCGAGTACTAACAATCTAATTACTCTTAAATATCATAACAAATGTGAAACACTACCCACAAAGGTGGAAAAACTATCCGTACGTAGATGAGATTAAATCCAAAATTAAAATTAAATCCAAAATTTCTTACAAGTGAGAGTCTTTGAGTGCCTCAACTTTGCCCCTTCAGTTAGGCCTCATATATAACTATATAATTACTTGTATAAGATTCCCACAACAAAATCCGATAAATAGTTAATATTTTATACATAAGGTTAAACTTCTCATAGGACCACTGCCAATATACTCGGAATAATTAACGCATAAATTTCTCACAATTTTTTTAGGGTTAATTGCATATAATATCACGAACTTTGTCCGAAATTCATTTTCCCCACGATCTTTAAAAATTTCATTTTTTATCAAATACTCCCTCCGTCCCATTTCCATAGTCCACTTTACTTTTTTCACACATATTAAGAAAATACAATAAAAAGTACTTGAAAAATTCAAATAGTACTCGAAAAATACAAAATGTATGTAATTATTCAATTTTGCCCTTATTTATTCTATGTTTGACTATATTTAAATAAGGTTAATTTGGTAAAAAAAAGAAATTTAATGCTAATTTAATTTAGAAAGTGGACTATATTATGGGACATCTAAAAAAGGAATAAGGGACTATGAAGGTGGGACAGAGGGAGTACTTCGACATTTGTTCAATTTCCCCACGATTTTTTTTTACCCTCAAATAGAAATCGACGTGGCGCTGATGTGGCTCGCCGGCACACACCATTCCAATAAATTAAATGAGGTGTTTCAGTTTAAACATTAAAACTCTCGTTTCAGCAATCAGTGCCACCAATGAGCGATGTAACAGCCCGACTTCTCCAAGGCAAAAAGAAATAGGAAAATAATTGAAGAACTTAATTGAGCTGAATAAAATTGATAATTTACCCATTAAATCGGGTATTCATATCTAAAGAGATAAGATGAGAGAAGCTAAAATGAAAGGCGTTGAGAGATGCCAATCAAATGACAATATTCAAACTCAGGATCGCATAAGTTTAGTTTCGTGTTTCAGATAACCGACATTTCTTAATCAAAATACTTGAGAGTCAAAAGTCTAGGCTCAACAAAAGATATCGTTTAGAGTCATAACATAAAGGTCTTAAGTCAAGAAAACGAAAGACAGATAAAGGCTAGTACTACAGCGGAAGTCAAAACACGGAGTTGAACCCTAGCCTCAGCTCTCCCCGTCAGCACCAGCCAATGAACCTGAAAAACATTTGAAAATATTTGGGCTAAGTACTAATGTACTTAGTGGGCTGCAACTTTTAAAACATTTCGCAATTCGTAAGAGCAGTTTATCCAATCATTCATGACATAACTTAGAAGGTTTTAAAACAAAAAGAACTTCTAAGCATGTTAAAGCATTTCATTTTATTAGCGCGCTGTTGTCACACTCTGTTCTGTTACTCGCTGTGATCCCGAACCTTTTAGCCACCGACAGATCCCTCATTCCCATGATACTTGCCCTGAGGACGTAACTCAGACAAGTTGAATTGACCTCGGGACGCTACCCAGTCAGGCCTTACATGATACATGCTCCGGAACACATCCAGCCAAGCACCCTTATAACGCCTCTGACATGAATTAGTGCCCGATGGAGATCAACCCACCGAAACAACTAACAAGTGTACACAATTCTCAAACAACGTGTTAGGTCATAAGAGAACCTCGATCGATCCATGAATTGCGAGCCTTAAACATAACAGAGCGCACAAAAACATTTATTGGATAAACAGTTTTCATTTCAGGAAATATTTAGAGCTTAATAACTCAATCATACATTTGGAAAGTAAGCCCACCTGATAGAAACTCTTGTTGCGGTGTAGTGGCTCTTAATCTAGTTATTGCTCTCCCGCTTGACCTTTATTGCGAGAAATTTAAATAAGACATGTGCTCGAAGAGAATCCTCGATTAATGAGAATGCGAAAATAAATATGCATGACTATCTTATGCATGATTCATTATTCCGGCTTAATGGTCTCGGAATTCTACTATTAATCCTGACTCTCAGATTAAATAAAATAAACAACTTAAATAAGGCTCGTCACATGAGGCCGGATAACAACTATAATAATCCGTTCTCATCAGGGTGTTCTAATCTGTCCATTAAATAAGTCTCGCTCGTGGTGGTTGATAAAAAGGAAATAACTAACTTGGCTTGTTCGCTATATAACCTCATAAGGATTAATCGGGCTTAATAAATAGAAACAAAAATAATATTATAAGTTCAAATAAATAAAAAGTCTCAACATAAGGCAGCCTAATAATTAATTAAGAAAAGTGGGCTTGAACTAAATATTACAATCAACCCAAATAATTAAGTGAGGAGGTCTTAGTAGTATAATAAATAAATTTGGCTCAAGGGATTTTTATACAACTCAATGAATGAATTGTTAGTTGGGCTTAATCATTTAATTAAAATCGGCCCAATAAAATAGAGGTGGCCCAACTGAATTAATACACAAGGCAATCCAAAAATAAAGGCTTAAAAGATGAATCAACTGGGCTCAATTTAAATAAAAGAGTTCAGCCCAAAGGAAATAACATATGAGCCCCAAATAAAAATAAAATTTGAAGCCCAAAACAAATTAAACTCAGCCCAAGCTCCATTCTCTCCTCACAATCGGTCTCTCTCTCTAATCTCTCCCAATCTCACACCCGCAGCCTTCTCTCCTCTCAATTCTCCCAATCTCGATCTGCCTTCAGACGAGGCTTCCGCCGCCGCGACTCCGGCGCGGCCGCACCTGGCCGAGGGCGGCGCCTCTCGCCTATCTCACTCTCTCCTCTCGAAACTCCTCTCTCTCAAAAAATCAGAACGCCTCTCTCGCAAAAATCAGAACGCCTCTCTCTCTCCCTCTCTCTCTCTCTCTCGCTCCGCCTCCAGCCGGTTCCGCCGCGAACGGCTCCGATAAAGTCGTGCCGTCCGAGCTTCTGCTGCTGTCCCTCAGATTTAGGGGAGGCCACCCAAAAATTGAGCCCTAATTCTCCCAAATCGGGAATCGCCGCTGCCGCCGCTACACCTGAAGCTCCGGCGACATTGTCACCTCAAGCCGGCGTCGCTCCGCATGAAACTCCACCGCCGCCGTGCGCCAAGCCGTTGCTGTTACTCTGGAATCGGCGCGGGGCCATCACTGTGATCGGGAGTCGTCTGCCTTTCACCGCTCGATGCCGTCGACGCTGCTGTCCTTGGAACCGCCGCTGCTGCGCACGAGTCCGGCGTGCCTCTGCACATCGCCGTGATTCGTGGTTGGCGCTTGGATCCCCATGAGCCGTCGCCCGATCATCGCTTCTTGGCTCGACCGAACAGGCTGCGCCCTTTTTCCCTAAAGCTAAGTCCTACTTCCTTATATCCTAGTTTCTAGTTGTTAAGGGCAGAATACTCATGGTTTGTTGTTCTAGAGCGTAAAGTAACAATGAGTGAATCATAACATAGTTGTAATGCCATAGCTTGAACATGTTGACATGAATGCTTGATTGGATTGAAATTCGAGATAGTATAATACCTTGAATGTGTTCGAACTGATTGGTGGCTGTTGGAGTTGAATGAAATGTGTAATAGCTGAAATGAAGTGAAGGTGCCATTGTTTAAACGAATGAAGGAGACTTTTGGGCAGAGAATAGTAAAGTTAAGAGCAAGCTCACCTTGCAGTTGTTTTGTTTGATTGATGATTTGTTCGCTGTAGTTGAATGGTTTTAATTGAGGAATAACTGAATGAACTATGGTTCTCGTGTTAATGCAGGTGAACTACTTGAAGGAAATGAAAACATTGAAGCCAAGCCTTACCTTGAGATCTTGGCAGAATGAATTGGGGCTGCTCTTCGATATTTTTCGGTGGAATAAAGTGAGAGTGAGAGTTGTTTGTTGGCTGGGGTTGATACTAAAAGTTCATTGGTGCATACTTGAGTATGCTAGCAAGAATAGGTGTAGGGTAGAGTGAAGGTGATTGGGGGAAGTGGGGCGGCTGGCATAGGGGAAAGGGGAGGGTGTAGGGAGAAGGGAATAGGAGGGGAGGGGAGGGGCTGCAGCTATAGCTGTAACAGCACACGCCTCTTATCCCTCTTTTTTTTTTTTCTTCTTTGCTTTCTTTTTCTTCATTGATGGCAGATGGTGTTAAAAAAAAATTGTGGGTTAGGAACTTGTGAGATAATTGTAATAGATAGGTTGTAAAAATTGTGGTGTGATAGAGTTGGAGGATGTAGGAACAGAAGATTTGGTGGATTTACAAGGAAATCCCTTAGTGTTGGGAATTATAAATCTGTAATATAGTAACGTGTGATTAATAAAATACTAGTTTCGGATTTGTTAATATCGCGCGTGTGTATATCTGCTCGATATCTGATTTCCTGCTTTGCTAGAATAATCTAAATTAAATCCGCAGATTTAATTCACGGACTAAAATCTAAATTAAATCCGAAGATTTAATTTGTCTCACAAGTCGGAACAATTTCACGACTTAAGTAAAATAATAATAATAATAAAAATAATATTTCTATTGCACTTAATAAATAACATGACTTTGCTAAGTCAGTTATAATCTGAAATAATAATTATTGACTGCTCAATAATCCTCATCACGTGAAGCTAACGGACGTAAATAAAATAATAACTCTGCTTCCAATAATATAAATATAATTCAAAATCATAAGCGGATAAGCCTGTTATCAACCTAAATAGCCACTGGGTTTTATTATTGAATTATGCAATAAATAATTATCGCATTACTGGTTTTAATATAATTAAAAGAGCGGGTTATTACATACTACCCCTCTTAACAAAAATTTCGTCCCGAAATTTCATATCTGGGTCATCTAGCTTGGAATATTAGACATTCATTCCATTCAGCTCTTACGCGGCATTGAATCATACATGGCCTTAACTTTCTAACAACGCGTCATCGTTCTTCAAACCAGAAATTTTCTTTAAAATCTGGTATGTCATTATGTCGTGGAACTTGTCTTTTCTTTTCTTGGAGATTGGAGTGTGATCCTTCTCTCTCTACAAAGTATCGTAGCTCTGACTCAATTAAGTCTATCAATTCTAGGATTACGTCAAATTCTATCATAGAATCACACGCAAGTAACGTCCTTAGCGTTCAATTTTCCACATCAGTTATCCTAACTTCTGAAGTTGTTTCGGACAATTGCAACGTCAATTCTAGTTTCTTACTAGCAGTAGGTGGAATGAAAGAGTGAGATGCTCTAGTATCAGACAAAGCTATAATCGACACGTCGAAAATATTAATCGTACCTGCTAGGTTTTCCTGATTTTCTGCTGCTTAGTGTTGGTTAAGGGCATAGGCCCTAGCATTTCGTGGTTGTCCTTGGTATCCTCTAGGACCTTGGTTCTGTCGTTGTTGGTTTTCGGGATTTTGTTGTTGGGGTGCTCCTCCTCTTTTCTTTGGGCATGCTGAAGCAAAATGCCCAGGTTCCCCGCAGTAATAACAAACATTCCTTCCTTTCATGCATTCCCCTAAATGGGGTTTTCGACAGTTTGGACAAGGTGGTGGAGCTATAGCTTGCGGCTGTTGGTTCTGGTGCTGATTTTTATTTTGATTTGCCGCCCATTGTTTCTTTCTATTTCCATTCCCAGGGTTTCCACCAGTTCCCTCGTTCCATTTTCTTTTTCCTTTACCACTATCCTGAGATGGTATAATTCCAGATTGTTCGGGAGATTTCCCTTTTTCCTTTGGTAGAAGTGATTCAATGGTGAGGGCTCTGCTCAGTATTTGTGCATACGTAAGACCTCCTTGGCTTGCTAAAGAAATCGCTATCTCATGGTGCAATCCATTTCTGAATTTTTCTGCGCGCTTCTCATCAGTGTCCACAAGCATCGGAGCATATCTTGATAGCTGATTGAAGGCTCTATCGTACTCCGTAACTGTCCCAACTTTCTGTTTCAGATTCCAGAACTCGTTCTGCTTCTTCTGTCTATAGCATCCTGGTATGTACTTCTCATACAACACAGTCTTAAAATCTTCCCAAGTGAAGTTTTCCCACTGTTCATCAGTCATTGTGCGTCTCACTGATTCCCACCAGAAGTCGGCTTCGTCCACCAGTTGGTAGGCTGCACAAGTTACTTTGTCTTCGTCATCGCAACGGATGTAGTTAAAGATACGCTCTATGGCCCTAATCCATTTTTCGGCGTCTGTTGGATCGCCCAGCCCGTCAAACGTTGGAGGTTTTTCCTTACGAAACTTCTCTTCAGCAGTACGATTCGGTGCTACTTGTTGGATTGGCACTTCAGGGATGAATCCCCTGCCGCATCCGCGACCACGACCACGTCCTCGTCCCCTACCGCGTCCTCTTAGTGCGTCGTCCATTCTGGTTTACGAATGATATTAACACAACAGTGAGACTCATTCTTCATACATACATACCAAATATGTACAAGATATATCGCTTCTATGGTGTAACCATGTGAAAGACTAGTTCTATATGGAAACTAATCTTAACCTAAGTGGAATAACTTAAGTGAAACCTTAATCTCAGGATATTTCTTCTACGTTGTAACATATCTATGTTAAACGCTGCTATCTTATCATTCCTTACTTAAATCGATCAAGCGGAGCTATCACGACTAACATTTCTAAAGTATCCTTGGGTAGTACTCAAACGGTTTGTAAGAGGACTCATCATTCATATCGTACAGGCAGTGAACCTAAAACGATAACATAAAACTTTTCATTCATTTAATCATTTGTTTCTTTTGAAACCTTAAAACATTTGGACAATGCATGTCCCTTTCATGAAAACTTTTCTCAAGTCGGAAAGATTTAGGAAATCTAACTCGATCTTAAATTCGTTGATTCGTTAAGGGCTCGGGTAGTCCCAAACACGACATACATTCATACATTGGTTATATGAGCCGGAGACTCAAAATAACAATATGAAAGCGATAAGCAATCCATATAACATCATTCATTGAAAGCGCGCACTTCTTAAAAACATTGAAAGCATTTAAAACTTTTGAACTTTTAAAGCATACCTTAGTTGCGGCAGTGTGACGGCGAACTGAGGTTCAACAACTTTCTTAGAAGTCTAGAGGTACTATTCTAGACTCAACATTAGAAGCTTTCGGTTATCAGAGACATGAAAGAAAACTTATGCTCTGATACCACTTGTAACAGCCCGACTTCTCCAAGGCAAAAAGAAATAGGAAAATAATTGAAGAACTTAATTGAGCTGAATAAAATTGATAATTTACCCATTAAATCGGGTATTCATATCTAAAGAGATAAGATGAGAGAAGCTAAAATGAAAGGCGTTGAGAGATGCCAATCAAATGACAATATTCAAACTCAGGATCGCATAAGTTTAGTTTCGTGTTTCAGATAACCGACATTTCTTAATCAAAATACTTGAGAGTCAAAAGTCTAGGCTCAACAAAAGATATCGTTTAGAGTCATAACATAAAGGTCTTAAGTCAAGAAAACGAAAGACAGATAAAGGCTAGTACTACAGCGGAAGTCAAAACACGGAGTTGAACCCTAGCCTCAGCTCTCCCCGTCAGCACCAGCCAATGAACCTGAAAAACATTTGAAAATATTTGGGCTAAGTACTAATGTACTTAGTGGGCTGCAACTTTTAAAACATTTCGCAATTCGTAAGAGCAGTTTATCCAATCATTCATGACATAACTTAGAAGGTTTTAAAACAAAAAGAACTTCTAAGCATGTTAAAGCATTTCATTTTATTAGCGCGCTGTTGTCACACTCTGTTCTGTTACTCGCTGTGATCCCGAACCTTTTAGCCACCGACAGATCCCTCATTCCCATGATACTTGCCCTGAGGACGTAACTCAGACAAGTTGAATTGACCTCGGGACGCTACCCAGTCAGGCCTTACATGATACATGCTCCGGAACACATCCAGCCAAGCACCCTTATAACGCCTCTGACATGAATTAGTGCCCGATGGAGATCAACCCACCGAAACAACTAACAAGTGTACACAATTCTCAAACAACGTGTTAGGTCATAAGAGAACCTCGATCGATCCATGAATTGCGAGCCTTAAACATAACAGAGCGCACAAAAACATTTATTGGATAAACAGTTTTCATTTCAGGAAATATTTAGAGCTTAATAACTCAATCATACATTTGGAAAGTAAGCCCACCTGATAGAAACTCTTGTTGCGGTGTAGTGGCTCTTAATCTAGTTATTGCTCTCCCGCTTGACCTTTATTGCGAGAAATTTAAATAAGACATGTGCTCGAAGAGAATCCTCGATTAATGAGAATGCGAAAATAAATATGCATGACTATCTTATGCATGATTCATTATTCCGGCTTAATGGTCTCGGAATTCTACTATTAATCCTGACTCTCAGATTAAATAAAATAAACAACTTAAATAAGGCTCGTCACATGAGGCCGGATAACAACTATAATAATCCGTTCTCATCAGGGTGTTCTAATCTGTCCATTAAATAAGTCTCGCTCGTGGTGGTTGATAAAAAGGAAATAACTAACTTGGCTTGTTCGCTATATAACCTCATAAGGATTAATCGGGCTTAATAAATAGAAACAAAAATAATATTATAAGTTCAAATAAATAAAAAGTCTCAACATAAGGCAGCCTAATAATTAATTAAGAAAAGTGGGCTTGAACTAAATATTACAATCAACCCAAATAATTAAGTGAGGAGGTCTTAGTAGTATAATAAATTCAAGGGATTTTTATACAACTCAATGAATGAATTGTTAGTTGGGCTTAATCATTTAATTAAAATCGGCCCAATAAAATAGAGGTGGCCCAACTGAATTAATACACAAGGCAATCCAAAAATAAAGGCTTAAAAGATGAATCAACTGGGCTCAATTTAAATAAAAGAGTTCAGCCCAAAGGAAATAACATATGAGCCCCAAATAAAAATAAAATTTGAAGCCCAAAACAAATTAAACTCAGCCCAAGCTCCATTCTCTCCTCACAATCGGTCTCTCTCTCTAATCTCTCCCAATCTCACACCCGCAGCCTTCTCTCCTCTCAATTCTCCCAATCTCGATCTGCCTTCAGACGAGGCTTCCGCCGCCGCGACTCCGGCGCGGCCGCACCTGGCCGAGGGCGGCGCCTCTCGCCTATCTCACTCTCTCCTCTCGAAACTCCTCTCTCTCAAAAAATCAGAACGCCTCTCTCGCAAAAATCAGAACGCCTCTCTCTCTCCCTCTCTCTCTCTCTCTCGCTCCGCCTCCAGCCGGTTCCGCCGCGAACGGCTCCGATAAAGTCGTGCCGTCCGAGCTTCTGCTGCTGTCCCTCAGATTTAGGGGAGGCCACCCAAAAATTGAGCCCTAATTCTCCCAAATCGGGAATCGCCGCTGCCGCCGCTACACCTGAAGCTCCGGCGACATTGTCACCTCAAGCCGGCGTCGCTCCGCCTGAAACTCCACCGCCGCCGTGCGCCAAGCCGTTGCTGTTACTCTGGAATCGGCGCGGGGCCATCGCTGTGATCGGGAGTCGTCTGCCTTTCACCGCTCGATGCCGTCGACGCTGCTGTCCTTGGAACCGCCGCTGCTGCGCACGAGTCCGGCGTGCCTCTGCACATCGCCGTGATTCGTGGTTGGCGCTTGGATCCCCATGAGCCGTCGCCCGATCATCGCTTCTTGGCTCGACCGAACAGGCTGCGCCCTTTTTCCCTAAAGCTAAGTCCTACTTCCTTATATCCTAGTTTCTAGTTGTTAAGGGCAGAATACTCATGGTTTGTTGTTCTAGAGCGTAAAGTAACAATGAGTGAATCATAACATAGTTGTAATGCCATAGCTTGAACATGTTGACATGAATGCTTGATTGGATTGAAATTCGAGATAGTATAATACCTTGAATGTGTTCGAACTGATTGGTGGCTGTTGGAGTTGAATGAAATGTGTAATAGCTGAAATGAAGTGAAGGTGCCATTGTTTAAACGAATGAAGGAGACTTTTGGGCAGAGAATAGTAAAGTTAAGAGCAAGCTCACCTTGCAGTTGTTTTGTTTGATTGATGATTTGTTCGCTGTAGTTGAATGGTTTTAATTGAGGAATAACTGAATGAACTATGGTTCTCGTGTTAATGCAGGTGAACTACTTGAAGGAAATGAAAACATTGAAGCCAAGCCTTACCTTGAGATCTTGGCAGAATGAATTGGGGCTGCTCTTCGATATTTTTCGGTGGAATAAAGTGAGAGTGAGAGTTGTTTGTTGGCTGGGGTTGATACTAAAAGTTCATTGGTGCATACTTGAGTATGCTAGCAAGAATAGGTGTAGGGTAGAGTGAAGGTGATTGGGGGAAGTGGGGCGGCTGGCATAGGGGAAAGGGGAGGGTGTAGGGAGAAGGGAATAGGAGGGGAGGGGAGGGGCTGCAGCTATAGCTGTAACAGCACACGCCTCTTATCCCTCTTTTTTTTTTTCTTCTTTGCTTTCTTTTTCTTCATTGATGGCAGATGGTGTAAAAAAAATTGTGGGTTAGGAACTTGTGAGATAATTGTAATAGATAGGTTGTAAAAATTGTGGTGTGATAGAGTTGGAGGATGTAGGAACAGAAGATTTGGTGGATTTACAAGGAAATCCCTTAGTGTTGGGAATTATAAATCTGTAATATAGTAACGTGTGATTAATAAAATACTAGTTTCGGATTTGTTAATATCGCGCGTGTGTATATCTGCTCGATATCTGATTTCCTGCTTTGCTAGAATAATCTAAATTAAATCCGCAGATTTAATTCACGGACTAAAATCTAAATTAAATCCGAAGATTTAATTTGTCTCACAAGCCGGAACAATTTCACGACTTAAGTAAAATAATAATAATAATAAAAATAATATTTCTATTGCACTTAATAAATAACATGACTTTGCTAAGTCAGTTATAATCTGAAATAATAATTATTGACTGCTCAATAATCCTCATCGCGGTTCATCACGTGAAGCTAACGGACGTAAATAAAATAATAACTCTGCTTCCAATAATATAAATATAATTCAAAATCATAAGCGGATAAGCCTGTTATCAACCTAAATAGCCACTGGGTTTTATTATTGAATTATGCAATAAATAATTATCGCATTACTGGTTTTAATATAATTAAAAGAGCGGGTTATTACAAGCGAAGCACCGACGCCAACAATCGGTGCAAGCAATCGCCGCACTGGTTCGGAAGACTGGAAACACGAAGCAATCAGCGCCAGCAATCCGCGAGCAATCAGCGCCACTGGTTTGGAAGACCTCGACACGAAGACTTACACACTGGTCTGGAGAAGAACCCTTCGACAGAGGTGGTGGAAAGGAAAACAATCATTTTTTTTCTAGCGCCAAAAGTAATCTTTGATTTTCTTTTGCCTGATAAAAATGAGAAATTAAAAGAAATTATGACTTTTTATTATGATGTAATATTATATGTGTAATTTAAAATTCATATATATTCCACGTCAGTGTTACGTGTAAAATTAAATCCACGTCACTGCTATGTCATTTTTTGGGTCATCAGAAAAAAAAATCATGAGAAAATTGAACAAATATTAAAGTATTTGATAGAAAATGAAATTTTTAAAGATCATGAGGAAAAATAAATTCCAGGCAAAGTTCGTGATATTATATGCAATTAATCCTTTTTTTTTTAATGACGGTGAGATTTCGAACTATGGCATTTTTGTTTGAATAATCAAATCAAATGTCTAAATTCTAATGTATGCCAGTATGTGAGCATATATAAATATATTTTTTTTATATACTTTGGGGAGTTGGGGAGGGGGAGCAGTGAGGTTTGAACTCGGGATCTCACTGTTCACACATAGGAGGTCGCACCGTTTGGTGTCCCTCGGAGACAGCATACATAAATATTTAACATGTTAAATTAGTAAAATAATGACACGTGTCCGAAGGGATCATTCATCATGCATGACTGATGACAATAGTACAAAACGCTCTTAAATATGATTAAATACTCAGAATTACTCCCTAAAAAAACTCGAATTAATATAAAAATATGTGTACAATTTACTTTTAAACATGACCACCCGCCTAGTCGAACTTACTTAAGAGATTTACGGCTTCATTGAAAATGTAGTGACAAAATTATTAAATAGGTTGTCTTGAGTGGAGTATAAAGTTTTGCGGGGGTAAAAAAGTACAAATATGTCTTTAAATTATTTCTACGGTTAGTTCCACCTAAAGGAATAAATTAACTTTTGACTAAAATAGACACTTAAATTATTTAAAATCTGAAAAACAATCTCCTCATTATTATTATTATTATTATTATTATTATTATTATTATTATTATTATTATTCAAAATGTATCAAATTGACGCTCTATTGACCGAAATCGTTGAAGTTGTTGGTTTTATATATTAGTTAAATATTTACTAGTTATATCAGAATTGATAATAAAATACAGCTTAATTGATAAGATATCTCTACGAACATTAAATTTTGATTCAAATCTTTATAGAAGAAAATAGTGAAATATTATTAATCTTCTCAAAGAAAAGGATTATATAACATATTTTAAATGCTTTTGATGATGACCTTGCAATAGTAGTAGTATGATTAGAAATGATTAGAAAGCTCCCGTTGTATATTTTCATATGATTAAGAGGGTGTTTGACTAAGCTTATTTTAAAGAGCTTATAAGTTCTTGAAGCTTATAAGATGTTTCAACAACTTATACGTAATTTTATAATAGCTTATAAGTTGTCAAAGTATTTGAATAATTGAACTTATAAGCTAGAAAGAGAATTTTTACTTAGAGAGAGAAAATATTAGTTAGATCAAGAAAAAACAAAAATTTTGGTCCAATTGAGTGTACCGTACAATCAAGTTGACCCACACCCAGACCCTGACCTGCATCCTAATCTGAACTCGCATTCTGATCTAAATCGTGTAAATGATACTATTCGGTTATACAAATAACACTGCCTATAATTGACAGTATTCGATTATATAAATGACACTTTAACATTTTAAAATGTTATAGTGTCATTTAAAATATTATAGTGTCAATTACAGGAAGTGTCATTTATATTTCTGAATAATGTCAATTATAAACAGTGTCATTTACAGTGTCATTTGTATAACAGATTAGTGTCAATTACAAGCAGTGTCATATGTATAACCGAATAATGTCATTTACACGGTTCGAATCAGAATGCGGGGGCAACCTGGTTGTACGGTACACCCGGTTGTACCCAAGACCACATCTAAAGAAAATAAAAAAGATATGCAATTTGAATGATATATGATGAAATAAAAAATTATAGTTGAATTATTTTTGTAAAATGAGTGTTGCTTATAACATAATGAGAAAATAAGTTGAGGTAGATGGAACTTATTTTTTTTTTGGAGCTTATAAGCTTTAAGAGCTTAATTTTACAGCTTATGAGTTCTTTATTAGCTCATTTTGCTAAACACTTTAAAGGAGTTTATAAGCTTCTAAACAGCTTATAAGTTGTTTTAAAGAGCTTATAAGTTCAACCAAAGCCAAAGTGCCAAACACCCTCTAAGTAATTGAATCCAATCAATGAGGCCTAACTCAAGTGGCAGATTTGAGACACCAAAAAACTCTCTTTGTGAGAGGTCTTGGGTTTAATCTCGGTTGCGTGCGAGTTGCTTATTTAATTATATTTATATACCTCTTGTAATTCTAATTCAAAAAAACAAAAAGTAATTGAATCCAAAAATCTCGATGATGAGAATTTGCGCCTACCTTATTTAACGACATCAAATGTTAAAAAAGGTAAAATTTATCGTAAAATACACAAATTTGGACGAATTCTGATTTTGCACACAATCTTTAAAATTTGAAATAAAATACACTAATTTTTTTTTTCTTCTAATTTTTCTCTGATTTAAAATTTCCCCTAATTTTTTTTAAAAAATTACTACAACCTAACACAAGAAGCTCATAACTTGTACATGTAATACATTTAATGAACTCCGTAATTCCACAGTTCAATATTAAAATGAAGTTTTCCCTCACAATCAAATATTAATTCACAAGAAAATGAAAATAAATTATAACAATTTAAAATTTATTGTATTTTGTTTCGAATTTCAAAGATTGTAAGCAAAATTAATATTTTAATTTTATTCTCTTGTGGATTAATGTTTGATTGCATAGAAAAGCTTTATTTTTGTATTGAATTACCAAATTTCAAATTTAGAGGAATTTTAAATCGAAGAAAAAAAAAATGCTTTATTTCATATTTCAAATAGATTTTGTCCAAACTTTACATATTTTACGGCAATTTTCCCTTAAAATAAAGACTTACCAACATAGAACTTGTATTTCAAACTTGGTAGCCCGTGGTTTTAATTTGTCCATCGATAGCTGTAAGCGATAAATTTGAGCCTAAAAATACACGGCCAAATTCGAGGTAAGAGAAACTTTAATTGAGCTTTTTTACCTCAAAATTTGACGGTATAACATTAGGTTCAATTCTATCACATACACCAATCAAATAAATAACACCATTGTTGGATGATAGCTCCAAATTTCAAATTTATCCTTCAATTACATGTACTTTATAAGTTAGGTGCAAGTGATTTATAATTTTCACATTAAATGATGTTTTATTTGATCTAAATTAAATCCTATATAAATGTTCATGTGATTAGGTGGGATTGAAGTATAGTTAAAAGTCATATTCATATCTTATTCCACACACTGGAAGACGTTCTAGTAGCATGTACATTTCATCAAAAAAAAATTGTACGTCAAATCTCCTTAGTTTTTTTTGAATTATGTTGATATAATTTTAGTTCTATTATTCATGCCCTAACATATGTATATATGTTACACATTTTTCATGAATGATCTATTGATAATCTTCACATTTCTTTAACAAGTACTTTTATGAAAAAAAATTTAAATCGCATTGGTACGTATTCATATTATATATATGGGGGAGAGCTAAAATAAATACGCTTCTTAAAATATAAAAGTTAGATCATTTTCAGCCATTAGATCATTAAGATCTACGGTTGATTGATCATCCTGTTGGATGAATTCATGGTCCTGAGTTCGAATCCCAAAAGTAGTAAAAAGTTATTTTTCGCAATTCATACCTTTATACAGCGAATTCATACGTGTTCTACATAAAATTCATTCATTTTCTTAGTTCTTATTTCTTATTTAAGAGGTGCTCTTATGGTAGCCCTTCCCTGTATGTATGTATATGTAAGTTAACAAAAGAATATAGAGAAATGAGATGTTCACTACAACAAAATAGCACTATGAGGATGTTTATGTTGGGACTATTATGTGATAAGAGTCCTATTACTATTTTAATGGGACTCTCGGTTAAAAAAAATAAAATCGCCCCTAGCTAACATCCAATTAAAACTTAAAGTCTCATTTTTAATTAACGGAAAATAGAAAAAGATAAAGGGCACAAAAATTAACTGCTGAGAATGGGTATCAACGAGTCAAGTGGAATGAAATCAAATCACCAATTTCTCATTTGCTTTGGTGATTGAAATTCATCTTCTCAAAATTGAAAGTAAGGAAAGCGAGATTCACTTCATCCTTCCCCCACTGCGTCTTCGATCTTGCAGCACCGGCAGCGCCGCTGGAGCTAGCGGAAGGCAAGGCCACGCTGAAGCCACAGCAGCAGCGAGCGGCGCTGAAGACGACGAAGAGGAAGCCGGCTTCAGCAGCGGCCAGAGATAGCTCGAGTAGAAGCGGCGGAATCCGCTGAGGGCCGAGACGACCAGCACACTTGCTATCTCTCTCTCTCACTACTTCTCTCCGGCGATCTCAATATCGGCGCTGCTGCCCTAGGTAGTCATCTCTTTTCTATTTCAGAATTGATCCTCCAAAATTTGAATGCTTAGACCGAAAATATGTGGTTATACTTTTGGATCTATGTTAATTATGGTTACCTTCATCAATAATTAGTCCTTGATCGTTTTGCATCAGCGAGCTCTGCTGCTAACAAGTGTGGATGAACAAAATAGTGAGATAAACCCTAAATCGAGATTTCGATTGTAGGGTTTGTTATCTAATTACTTTTACTTTTGGCTCTGCATTTTATTAATCAGGAATTTCTTAGTGTTTTATGGGATTTTTCAACCAATCATGCTACTGATTAAGCTAAATTTCTGAACGGTCAAGCATATTTCACCACTACTGAAATTCATGTCCTTTATTAAATGATTTCTTGTTCTTTGCGTTATTCTTGATTGGGATTTTGTGTTGAAATAATGTTTTGCTTCCTACACTGTCTCCTTGATGTGGTGAGAGGATGGGAAGAGCGTGTGATTTCTCAGAGAAAGGGCAGCCGCATTGTTCACTTTACCTTAAGGGACTCTACTGGGAGTTACCTCCTTGTTGTGGTCGGGGTAGAAAGGAATGCAAATTGTATAATCTATTTGATGGGAATAAGGAGTTACCTCCTTGTTGTGGTCGGGCTTCAAGTTTCTCACATCAGTGACCTCAGGAAGCTGTTCAATCTTATGCCTCACTGCCTTTGTGCCTCATGTGATATGCCTCTCATTTCATTTCATATTATGTCTGCTGAAAATTGATTTAGATGATTGAGTAATTGAGTTTTTGTATTCATTGTGCAATCACTTCTGGGAGGAATGATGATAATATTAATAGTTTAATACTAGGCTGGTAAAGTACCAACTAAAACTTAAATTTTAGTCTGGATTAACTCTGAGGTTTGCAAGATTCTGCCATTTTTTCAGACTGAGATAAGTCACATTGAAGGATTAGTCCTGTTGTGAAAAAGGGGCTGGCTTATAATAAAAGTTTTGATGTGGGATCTTGCTCTCTTGAATTCAAGAATGTTTTTTGTTTATGTTGTTGTTTCTACAATTTACTGCTTCTATTTAGTTGAAACGGTCTCACTGATATTTCTGATTCCTTCTATGTTTTACTAATAATACACCCTTTTGACTCACTATTTAATAATGTAACTGCAATTCTTTTCACAGGTATAATGGAGTCGAAGGTCTTCATATTAAAGTTACAGAGTTTGCCTCGTCTGTGGTCCTGGTGTTCTAGTCGAGTTGGAGAAGTCTATTACTTTAAAAAAGGTGCTTCATCACATTTTCTTCTTTCAAGACTCCTATGGCCCTGATAGTTTTTGTGTCAGTAATTTTAAATGATATTTGAATCTGCAACAGTTCATCTATCAACTAGAAGATCACCCTCGTCTGCTCCTGACTAGATGGAGCGTCTCATACAGGGGGAAAAGGTTATACACGCAAGCACCTCCTGAATTAGAAAAGGACACTCGATCTAACCTAGATGTCCCTCTATTCGATCTTATGAATGGAGTATCCAGGGATATTATAATGTTAATGGCATGGCAGGTATGGGAGAAGCAATCTTCTATGAGGAAACTACGTATTGCATTCAAGGGGGTTGATGGAATTGCAGATATTGATATGGCTGGTGGGGCATAACCTCTCACCATCTCAAGAGGTATTGAAATTGTTCATCCATTTGCATAGTAGCGTTCCTTTTCGATCTCATCATTTGTGTCAGTATATGAAGACACTACAACAAAATGGGGTTGTGGGGACTCTTATATTAGGACTATTTATTATTCATAACTATAGCTTGAGAACAAACGAACCTGCTGATAATCTCCATATATTTATACTTTCCAGATATAGAACGTGGATCCTTGGTCATGCGTGCTATATTGTTGCTGCCACTACACTTTCAGATCTTCAAGGTAAATTTGATTTTTCCATTGATAAAAATATGTGATGATTTGTATACATCTCATAATAGTATTTTTAATGTGCCTTAAATCAAATAATAGCATTTTAAGAACATAATGATAATGTGAGTTACTCTTCAGAAGCCTACATTTGTTGAATGTAATTTTGCTGCTGATTTCTATGACTTCAGAGAATAAAGGTTGTATATTGCCAATTATTTTCCTAGATGTTGATCATATTTTTGTAGAGTTTGTAAAACTAGATCATATTCAAACTAGTTCTTCTTTTGTTTTCAGGTGATCAACGATGATGATGATGATGTTCGAAGAAGATTGATATGGTCTAGGATTTGGTGATATACAACAATGCATTGCTTGGCCGTATTCCAATAGAATGGGATGAAGAACTAATTAGGTCGTATTCGAATTTGTCTACAATTGGAGACGCAATCGGAACATGCATTGCTTGGCCTCGCCACTTGGTAATCATCTTTATTTATCTATGTTGTTGATTATGTTGGTGTGCTTGTTCTATTTTAAAATATTGATAACATTTATTCTTTCTTTGTTTTCCCTAGAAGCACATGCTTGCTAAGTTCAACTTTCACTCTTATTCAATTATCTAGTATCCTGCTGTTGGAATAACCACAATTCTAATGGGTTTTTCTCTTGCAAATTTTAGGTGAAAGCTAATGACGATTTGGATTGATGAAAAGATGAATAGCTTTGAAAGTGGAGTCTAGAGGTCCCATTCTAAAACAGTTGGTACCAAAGAGAACCTATTCTAAAACAGTTGATATAGTATTCACTATGTAATAAGCTTCTTTACTCATGATTGAGTTCTTTACCAAAATATTCCTTGGTGATGTCTGAAATTTCAGATTTGAAATAAAGCATTGTTATATTGGGATTAATCTCGTATTTGTTGGATTATTGTTACGTAGAATATCGCGGATATTAGGAAATAATAGTTAATTTAGTTATAACATTATTTTCATATTATAATTGTATATTAAAAGCCTCCTAGCATCCTAAAATAAGAGACTCCAATCATTCCCAAATAGGACGGTAAAAAATGTCCTATTATGCATTTTTTGGCAAACTTTTAATAGGACACTCCTGAGCATCCTAAAATGAAGCGTCCCAGAATAGGACATGCGCATGCGTCCTATTATACCTATTGTGACTAGCACAAATAGGACTCATTTTGGGAAAGTCCCATACAAGGGAAAGTCCTATTATATTGCATAATAGGACACTTATGAGAGTCCTAATATGGGATTTTTGTTGTAGTGGTTTAACAAATAAGATTTGCATAAGTCATGACTCAACAAGAAAAAAAAAAGATTTGCGATGGTCTTTTTAGAAAACAATACACATAATAGCCAAATTACAATTTTTATTAGTTAGAAATGGCACAAATTCATTATAACACCTATTTATCAAAGAAATTCAATAGCGAATAATTATTCACCTAAATATTACTTAATTTATAGGCAGTTCAATACCGATGAAAATTTTAAATAAAATAAAGAAACTTGATATTTACTTTCTAACTGATTATTTATATTACAACTAGTATGTGCCCGCTCGTGCGATGCACGACTTCATCGAAATTGAACAATAGTTTAAATAAATAAATATTAAATATATATATATATATATATATATATATATATATATATATATATAAGTAAATATAAACATATATGATCTCAATAAAAAATAAATTATCCACAATATAATCTCAATAAAAATATCAATCTGAAAACATTCGAATTTTCAATTTTTGAAATAGCAATTAACTGATTTAATTGATAATGTGTATAAATATATAAATTATGAAATATCAAAAGCAAGTATAGATGATAATAAGTATTATTATGGATCATATAGTATTCTAAGATGTACAAAACTATTTATTTACATATAGTATAACTATAGATTAATATAGTTTTCGAATACATATTTAAATCATATTTATGTGGTCATTTTGTTTATGCTCAAATTTTAAAATAAAGTTACTATCAACATATACAATTTTTTATCAATTGGAAAGCGGAAAAATAAAGGGTTTAACATGAGATATGTATCATTCATTTTCAAAAATAAAATGCATACAATTTCAGTAAATTTAAATAAATGTGCTACTATAAAATTAAACTCTTCAATTTACTAATATATAGTAGGGATTATAGCCAAAAAATACACGAACTTTGATAAAAGTTGCAATTTTCACCTGAACTTTCAAATTAGCCAAAATATACCTGAACTTATATTTTTTGTTGTAAATTTCACCTGAACTTGCAATGATTGAACTCCGTCGAGGTGAAATTTACAACAAAAAATATAAGTTCAGGTATATTTTGGCAAATTTAAAAGTTCAGGTGAAAATTGCAACTTTTATCAAAGTTCGTGTATTTTTTGGCTATTAAATTTAAGATGCATATTGAAAAAAAATCACGAATTAAATTTGACAATATTTGCAAAAGAATTAAATTATGAAAAACTAAAAGAAAAAAGAATGAAAAAATTCATGGAAGAAGAGAGAGAAAAAGAGAGGGAAAAGATGGAGGGAAAAACTCATCTTTTATATATTATATAGATGTCTTTTCTCTCTTTTCATTAAATATTTTATTTTCTCTCTTCTCATTAAAATTTTATCACTTTTTATTTAGGTTTGTATATGAAAATATTTATTATGACGTGTAACTCCATAGTAATAATGTGTAAATGCTAATTTTTGTTATTGAATAATTTTTATTACATTTTATACAAAGTTGTTAATATAATTTTTAAATTTAAGATTTTATTGAATAATTGACGTGAATTATTTTATTTTTAAAATATATTTTATATTTATTTATATTTATTTAAATATATTGTCAATTTCGATGTTTCGTCGTGCATCGCACGAATGGACATTCTAGTTTAAACTAACATAGAACGAAAATTAAAGAACACACATGAATACATTTTCATGGTTATATAAATACAACCCGTGAGTGCCCCATGACTAAATTCACTATGATCATCAACATTACACGATACAAAATAAGATCTCTCTGGTGATCAACCTTTACAAATTGGCTGTCTAAGATTACTCCACTTATCTATAAATTGGACTAGAATGTTGACTCAACACAGAAAACTAACAACCGAAAAATCTAATGTTAATCGGACAAAAACCAATATGCTACACTCCAATATCCTCAATCTTCAATACTTGCCCTTAACCTCTCCTCAATATAGAGTAAGCTTTTACAGATTGGCTGCTTAAGACTCCTTCATCAAAGTAAGACGTGAAGAACTGATGTCATGTTTGCATGTCATGTTTGCAGCAAGACAAAATGACGAGTTGGTTGTGAGTGAATGTTAGGTCGGTGAAAATGTACTCCCAAAACGTAAGAATGAGAGAGTCATCTTGTAGCTTTTATAGGATGTCATGTCATGGTTAGTTTGCCCCACTTCCCACTTCCAGAAGCTTTCAATAACCGCTGCAATCTGTTTCCAAAAACTGCTAGTCGACCAGTCACGAATGTTGGTTGAAAAGATCACGAGTCCTAAAAAATAAGAACAAATTATCCACTACTTTGGACCATGATTAATCACCATTCCACTTATTACAAACTTGGTCAACCACCACAAATCTTTATTCAACAACCAAAGAATAATAAAACGTAAAAGAAATATAAAGATTAAATATTTACAATTATCAAATGCAGCTATGCAGAGTCAAAGTTTAAATTAAAGGCAGACTCCAAAATATTAACTGATTTTTAGAAATATTGACAACAAAATGGTATCAACATTCAATCCAACAGTGTCGAAGTCTAACATTAACTCTGACAAATACCAAATACTCCATCCGTCCACCAAAAATGGGACACAATTATTATATTTGACGTCCACGAAAAATATGACACTTTCTCTTTTAAGACATGAGTCCATCACTTTTTCTTATATTTTATCATTATCAACACCTCTTATTTAAAAAAAAAAAAAAAACTTTAATTCAATCTCAACCACTCATTTTAAATAATGGTGGGATCCTTATCCACTGATCACCAATTTTATTAGTAAAATTTATGTTTAAAGAATATGCCTCATTTTTAATGAACGGATAAAGTAATTATTAAAATGAATAAGACACAAATCGATGAACAGATTAAAATAATAAATTAGAATAATAAATTAGAACACGAATTGGTGGATTGGGAGAGTGCAGTTACTTTCCAACCACCCCCACTGTTAGAGAGTTAGAAGAGATAAACAAAATTGTAGAGTTATGGAAAGTTTGCATCGTGGTTCACTGTTAGTTATGAAAATGCCACATGTAGGACCCATAAGCCCTATAAATAGCCACCTAGCGCGTCTGTTTCTGTCTCTATTTTTAAACTTATTTTCATGCTGCAGAGCATAGCAGAGTACTTCGCATTCTGCACACACAGACACAAGATAGTACTACTCCACTCTTAATCCCTACGCCACATTCCACCAAAATGCCGGTCAAGCGGAACCGCGCCGGGAGCTCCTCCGCCTACCTCGAGGCGTCGGTTGCAAGCGCCTCTTCCACCACTCCGGTGAAGGTCATGAAAACAGACGCTGCCGCCGAGACGGCGCGGCCGAAGCTGCTCGACGTTGCTTCTCCGGTGAATATTGGCGAATGTGCTGATCGGAAGAAAATTGGCGGCTTCCTGGAGCGGTGTCACTATTGCAACAAGCGGATTGCTCAGAATTCTGATGTTTTTATGTACAGGTAGGGGAATTGTGCTCGATTTGCTGAATTTTGGTTACTTGATTTGATTTTGTTGATCATATTTGTGAATGCTTGACTCTTCTTGTTTTGAGTTCCGTTGAATTAACTCGTTGATTACTTTTGAAGTCATTTTTATGATGCTTGCAATGTTTTACGTGCTATACGTCCTTTTCTCAAGTTTGATTAATGTTTTGCTATTTTTCACATGAGTTCAACTTGATTGTGGTATTTGATCTACTCTGTGTTTTTGTATGTAAAATTTGATCGAGTTACTGAAATATCACTGGTGGTGTTAATGGGTTTTTTGTTTTGTATTTTTGGTATTTAGTAATAACTGATTTAGTAAATTCGTTCTGAATATTTTTTTATACCTTTCCAGAGACAAATAGTGATTCAATTATTTAATAAATGTATTGTCGTTTCTTCCGCTTGATTAGTCTTAATTTATTGGTTCGCTGACTAATCGTCGCCTTTGAGGAATCTCGTATTCTTTTCCGTTATTGAGTTCACTTTCAGGAACATTTTCCTGTCCGTTTTTATGATAGCAAAGTTTGTAATTTGAATGAGCTTTTGATTTCCTTGATTTATGCCTCTTCATGTCTTGCTTGAAGTCTTACTTGTTTATGATTCGTTGACTAAATCCAGAGAACCAGCGTACACAAATTTTTTATTCCTTGAAATTAATAGCTTTCTTCATTTTCAAGATTCTTCCCTACTTCATTTATTTTTTTGTATTTTGATGACAACGGAACTCTTAAAGAATAATTTAGGTCTAATATCCAACTATGCTTCTATATTTTCTCACAAGTAATACTATCTTGTCACATACATTGCTGTATAGTTTCATTATATTGCTTGAGAAACTAATGGTTTCAATTTAAAGATTCTAACAGAGAAGTTGAACTATGATTTTGTGGGCATTACTTCTATCCTCTATCTTTATACTCTGGCATGCTTATATTTGAATTCATTTATTCATGCAGCAACCTCTGTGCTTTCTGCTCTGTCGAATGCCGTGATTTTCAGATTAATGTGGACAAATTGGGAGGGAAAAAGCCATAAAATTAGCAAAAGAAGTTGTTTGAAGGGCAGAAGTGAAGTGGAATGCTGATCGTATATTACATACCTGGCTAGTCAAATACTAATTGTAGATGTGGGCTGTTGGTTTTTGAGGAACAGCTTGCGCTTCTGCATATAGGATAGAAAGAGTATAATTCATGTTAATAGTTGTTACCTACACGTATAGTTACCTCCCTTTGTTAGCATGTTTCTGAAAGCATAAAACTGGTTCCAGCTCTTTTGCTTCAGTTGCTAATCTGGAGTTGATACACTGCTATTGATATCATATTATGAAAAACTCTCTTTTTTGTGCAAATCTAATTAGATTAAGTTATTGCTTTAGAAAATTAGATCCAACTGTTCGTTCGTGCTCTTTATACGTTCCTTTATTCAATTGTGCAACGGAGACGGGAGATCTCCACTATGGATTTGTGTAAGATAATCAACTACTGCATCAAAAACCTCCGAATCATTTACTAAGACAAAGGAAATGAGGAATAGTAAAGGAAATTTAATAATATTCTGTCTTGATATAATCAGCTTGGCAGAAGAATTGTATAGATTGCAGTAACCTGAAGAAGTTAATTCTTGCAGATGATTGTTTTGTCTACATGTCATATTTGTTGCAAGAGGGTGGAATTTATACAGAGATGAGGTGCTAGATTTATATCTAGTTTGGCATGCTCAATGCTCCATTTGATATAACTAGAAGTTATGCAGTGGGATAGGTATGTACCTCTTGGGATCATTGCCATGCCTTTGGACTTGAAAAGTATTGTCCAGTAAAAATATCTCAGGCATAGTCTGATTTGATCATCTGGCCAGTACTTGGACAGTTATCTATAATATAATCAAAGTATTTTACAGATATAATTTGTCCAATTATTTTCTCAAGTATGCTCTTTCTTATATACGACGTTACATTGATTTTTCATGAACTGTTTAAGAATTAGTTTTATGCCATATGATTGGTTGAAATTGTGGCACCATGATTCTTTTTTGCCGCCTTCTCTCCTTTCTTAGTTTCCTGAAGAAGTCCCTTCTATCTTCTGCATGTTTTCTCAACTGTATTCATCATCATTTTCCTCTTCCCATCAGACATATCAAATTGATTCCTGGAAAGGAAAGTGTTGGTTAAGAATTTGAACTTTTTGAGTTCTGTTGTGAACTGGCCTAACTGGTAACCCCCCATCTCTGGAACATCATCTCTAGGGCAGATCCTTTGACACGTATCATCGATGAAAGAGCTCTGCTAGTTTGCTTTCTGGTTCTGTGTAAACTTACAAAGCATAACATCCTCATGAGAATAATTTCTGTTCAGATTCTGCTTGTGTTCCATATTATAGATCATGTATATGAAGTGTGAGGACATAATGTATAGTATTTGCCAATATTTATGTGACCAACTATATTTCAGTTAGCCGGGGCATCCCACCTCGGTGACCTTTGCTCGTCCTTTATTATGATTATTGTATGCATAATTATCTCTTTCATAGTTTGGATGCCAAGGAGCCTAATTTTCACCTGTCTATCTTAGCTTGAAAAATAAACTGCGTTCTTCCACCTGCTGCGGCTGGAGGTGCAATGGGCTTATAGAATTTGTTCTGATTTTTTTAGGGGAGTTCTTTGCTGTTGATAGTTTGCTTCAAGTCCACCAATTTACACTTGAGCTAACTATTAGTTCAATGTGCTTTTATCATTTTGCTCTGACTTCTAAGGCACATACTTTTCCAGAGATCATCCTTCAAATTGAAGGGTAACAGATTCTCGGGAGCGTAAGTCACCAACAAGTTGAACAAAGTGTTCTTGAAACTTGTTTTGAATCTTTGCAGGTTTTGCTGTCACATGTACTACTACTGTATGTCATGCTCAACTGGAGTGGCTGGCTATGCAGACTGCACAAGGTAAGAGTTGTTTTCTGTATTTCACAGAGCTCATTGGTTCTTGTTTCTTTAAAAGATTAGAAGTTTCACTTTAGATATCTGCACCTTATTTTCCACCATTTTTTCTTCAGCATCTTTGTCCTATTCTCTCACCAAAACCCCACAAACAAACGACAAGCTTGTGTGATAAATCACTTTTTCAAGATCCATATAGAAACACTGAATAGATTATTTAATCTGCAGTTTCATGACAATGGTATGATGAGTTTCAGGTAGCATAGTATGATGGACAACTTGAGGTTGTGAACCTCGATGCTTAGTTATCTTAAGTCGATGACTAGGAAAATGAAGACGATGACCTTAACAGTTACTATATATTAGTGTATCAATGCTAAAAGAGCCAGAAATGATGAAAATGTGACAATAATGTAGGTGATACAAGGACACCACCAGGGGGGGGTCTAGTTATATGATACACCATGGTAAGTTCCTTACATATTCTAATTATATATGTGTATATAAAGTTGACTTTAATTACATAGCAAATTTGACTAGCTCTATTAAAGCTTTTCGTTAATGGGGACACCATTAAGATCCAAGTCAGCATTTAACTTGTACAAGTAATGCCTAGAGCAATTGGACTTGCATAGGATGTATAAGAAATTTTAATGACCATGCATAGCCTACTAGTAGAGGGCCTTATGACATGATGAAGTCATCATATGCCAAGTCTTGCTTCACCTTGATGCAATCTGCAGGGGAAAAAAAGAAAAAGTTAGAATTGTTTGTGGGCTGCTTTGAGATGTACTAAAGAAGTAGTAATTAGGTAAATCTGCAAGAAGAATACAACCCAAATATTTAATATTATTCCCCACAAACTCTAAAATCTAATTCCTCTGTGGTATTGGCACCCTGCTTCACGCCAACCCCCATATTCTGTAAATAATCATGCATGAGAGCCTTGTTACTGATCTCTGCTTTGCTGAGTTGTACCTGCACTGAGAGTACAACTGAAGCATCACCAGTATCTAAATTCATGACTATATCGCTCGTGCTCAAAACTGATTCATACCTCTGAATCGCTGATAGATAAATTAGATGTTTTCCTTCTGACAGGCTTGTTTTAACAAGCAAAGGCTACTTTGTTTTATTAAATTACTAACTCTCAGTGTGACATCATTTTTACATTTTTTAAGTAGCCCTATTTTCACAAACTAGCTTTTTTCCGTAAATGGCCCAAGTTTGTGAAATTCACCCATTCATCTTTTCCCATTTTCGTGTGAAGTTGATATTTTCTTTCGCCAATTATTTGTCACACTACATGTAATCATCATATTTTGTTGTTGCATGGTGATTTTTTGAATTACAGTAATGAGGTCTAAAGTCCTTGTGCTGTGAAATGAATTATTTTTATATACGTATAGCTTGTGTCATCATCAAAGTGGCTGGTCTCTCTATCTGAATGCATTGATTAGCATAACGCTACGTACCATTAAATCTTTAAGATGGGAGATAGGTTTACCCTTTAACACGTAAACTCTATTTCATTACGTGTTTGCAGAATTTTGAGCTATCCTTTTTTAGGGCGACCACACTTTTCCATCATGACAATCAGATCTTGATTTTGATAGATTATTATTGAAAATAATTGAGGTTTCGATTTGTCCTTTCATGATTATTGCCTATGTTTATCTCAGTCAACGTCCGTGCATCTTAAAAAAGCCTACCATTGTTGTGTTTGTTGAGAATAGAATGCATATTTTACTACAAGCACCCACAATGTGATTTTATAAAAATTTTTTATAAAATTAAATTGTGGGTGGCCACATTGTGGCCACCCACAATTTAATTTTATAAAAAAATTTAATTTATTTAATTTATTTTTAAAATAAAAATGATATTTAATTATTTTATTGTATTATCTACATTATAGTTATTTTTTTGTAATTTTTTTGCATCTTTTATTTTAAATTATTTTTTAATAAAAATAAAAAAGTTATAAAAAATTATTAAAAAATAACTACAATGTAGAAAATATAATAAAATAACCAAATCTTATTTTTATTTTAAAAAATAAGTTAAATAAATTAATTTTTTTCTATTTAAGTGATTTGTGGGTGGCCACAATGTGGCTATTTAGCTCTTTATTGTATTCAACATTTTAGATATTTCATTTTGTAATTGTTAATTAGGGTTGAGAGGACCTAATTCCCATGTATAATTTCTTAATTTTTAGTTTATAGTAGTAAATATTATTTTATGATAGAATAATATTAAAATTCTTAATAATTTAATAAGAGGATACTGATAGGAGTTACAAAATGTTGGGATAAAATATCTAAATCGAGTAATATTGGGTTTTTATTAGGCAAAAACATTTTGTTATGTATCCTCGATAATATTTATATTTATTGGAGTCTATCATTTTACGCAATATCTAGGGAATTGTTATGTGTACGTCATTTGTAGTCGATTTAGGAAGAGTCGTGATCGTGATGCATGCTAGGTTTGTTTTGTCTTGATACTTTTAACTTATTTTGGTAAGTTGATACTTCAGATAGATTCAATGGTAAAATGAGAGTTTCAATCTTTTCCAAAGTAGAATCCAAACAATATTCCGCCAGCACTTTCTTTTGATATATAAGCCACATTTTTTTAAGTCCAAAATCCCTGAATTTTCAAATTTTAATCCACTCAGTACCTATCTGAACATGTAATACGTGACCATCCATATATTACTATTCTGGCGGAAAATTCTAACGTAAAGCACCTGCAATGCATGCCTTGAGATCATGTCATGTGGCATGGTCTCAATTTTAATTTAATAGTTAAAAAATTCTAATTAATTAAAAATAATTAAAAAACAAAAGCAACCATGGTTTGACTAGGGATGGCAGTGGATCTTGGACCCGGTCCAGATCCGTGGATCCAGATCCATTTTTATTATGGATCTGGATCTCAATTTTTTGGACCCGACGGATTTGGATCTGGATATGGATCTCAGTTTTGAAAACGGATCTGGATCTTGAAATTTTAGATCCGGATCCGGCCCAGATCCGACCCGTGGATCCGTTTTATTTTATATATATATTTTATATTTTATATTTAGTTTACTAATAATATTAACTAAATTAAAAATAATAAATAAATTATATTCAAAAGAATAAAAACTAAAAGTAATTAGATAAAAGTATTCTGTGTTATATTTTTCATGATGGAAATTAGATGTTGATTTTGTGAATTTTTTTTAATTTAATTTAAAAATAGTAGATCCATGGATCTGGACCCGTGGACTCGCGGATCTGACGGATCTGGATCCAAAATTTTCAAATCCACGGATCTGGATCTGGATCTAGTATATGAAAACGGATCTGGATCTGGTATTGGCCAGACCCGATCCAGATCCGGCCCGTTACCATTCCTAGGTTTGACACATTTTTCAGAATAGATTTTCAAAATCTGTTGTACAAATGCATCGGGCACAACCCATGGTCAGAGTCGGCTTCTCCGGCGTGAAACATACGCCGGCCGATATGTCCTTTTGATCGGCATTTTGCAGCGGTCACAATGGAGTTTTCGGAGCGGAAAATGCTCGAGAAAATGGCACTGGCCGTCATTCTCCTCGAAGTTGACGCTATTCCTGAACAAAGATATGTAACTGTTGCTTTTGGTTCAGTTCAATTCACCATTCCTCACAGCAAGACCTGAAGAAGATGACGTTCACCTTTTTCGATTCAATTGAAGATTTCATCTATGGGTTGAAAGGGGCCAATTCCGAGCAATTTTTCGGGAACATTTACGGTTTCCATTCGCTTCAATTTCGCCGGCTCTCCTCTGTAGATGGTATCTCTCTTCTTTGTTTCTATACCAAAAGCTGGAATAGAGCGAGGGAGAGAGCTTGAAAAGATTTTACCAGCTTTGTTGATTTCTCTCTTTCTTGTTTTCTGCCCGTTGTTGGATGAAGGATTGCTCGACAATCTGTTTTCTTGCTTGGATTGAAGAGAGAGAGAGAGAGAGCTAGGGGAAATGAGAGCTTTTTTTTAATTATTATTTTTTATAATCCTTTTCTTTTACCTGGATTAAAAATCCCATTTTGGGATTTTGATTGGTGTTGTTGGGTTGCTTTGAATTGGGTGGTAAAATGAATATATGATGCGTCGGCTAAAGAGCATTGCTTATGTTTTCGATTTAGTTTACATTTCAGATCATGTAAATTTTCGATTTAGTTCTGTCTTGATTTTGAGCTTTTTGTGTTAGTTTGATCTTAAGGTTGGTTTTAGCATATTCAAGAGTTGTTAATCAAACTGATTTTTTGCTCCAATGAATCATCATGTTCTCTCCCTTTTATTTTCCTCTAATTTCGTGTTTTAGTTTTTCAACCTTTTTGGTTCTCGAATTTTTTTTACTGCTCGTGAATTAGATTTACCCATGAGAGATATTTGCAACTACATTAATATACACATGAACGTTTTCACGTGCAGATTTTCTTTCATCTTCCTTCTCAAATCTTGTATGTATGTGTATGCAATAATATCTCAACTCTTGTCTACTGCTTGTAAGTTAATCAAAGACCATGCATCAATCAAGTATAATAAATACAGCCCTTATAAGCAGCCACCAACCAACCAACCTTCAACATTCAGTTTTCTTGCCAGTTAGTAGCTCTTACTATTAATAAATACATGCATATATACATGTGTGATATTTTAAACATTGGTGAAGCTAATGTAATGAGATTTTTGCTATTGATATACTCTTGTTAGAGATGTATAATATCCTCTAGACACTAGTGGTAGCTAGCATATATGTCTACATTGTCTTCCTTTCTATATTTATGAAATAGATGTATTTCAAATGTAAATTCTGAAAAAATGGTGTAGGTGTGAAGAAACTGTAGGATAATAGGCTTGATTTGTGATTGACAAAATATGCAATCAAATTGTTTCTTTGTTTCTGTCGAGATATTGATTTCAGTTTATAATTAAGCGATTTTCTAATTGTGTCAATTTTAAAATAATACATGAATCGTGATGTTTATCCTTTGTTTTCTTAATTGATTTCAGGGGTCTCAGCTAATAGATTTGAATAAAGCCCTAGGTATCTCTGATAGTGATGAGGATAAATCTGGAAATTCAAAAGATGGTGATCGATTCGTATCCTCCAATCATGAGTAAGATATCTCATTTCCTAATGGAAATATACAATTTCCCGATAATGAGCCATTTGAAATTGATGGTGACAATGATAATGATGAAACTAAACGTGGTGAAAAAGATGGATTCGATGGTAATTTTCCCTCTCCAGGTGTGAATATCCCCTTCCCTGATTCTGAGCCAAATGAAACTGATAATGATAGAGTTGAATATGGTGAAAAGGATATATTAGACGGTGAACTTTGTGAAATTGTGAAACAATTATCCGTGGGTTCAATATTGTTTACAGATCTTCATCAAATATATATGTTGTATTGTAAGTATGCACATGTTGTAGGTTTCAATGTAAGGAAGGAGGAACAACGAACTTTTGGTAAAAGTTCGAAAATAAGATGGAAGGAATTCTTGTGTTCGAGCAGCGGACATCCAGATTGTAGTAGTTTGAAGCGCAGGGTGGCCGTCTTCAAGAAAATGGTAACTAGAACTAATTACCTTACGAAGTTACGAGTAACCAGAGAGGATTTAGGACCATTTGTAGTTGCTTGTTTTGAAACAAACCACAACAACAGATTGATCCCTGTTAAAATGTGTTATACGCTTAGATCCAATCGTAATTTGAATTATGGTCAGAAGTCTATTCTTGAAAATATGAAGGCGGATGGTATTCGTGTTAGTGTTGCCTGCAAATTCATGGAGAAGGAAAGCGAAGGTGTATCAAATGTGGGATTTACTCGGAAGGATGCATATAATCACATGTCACGTGTGAACATATCCTCAAAATTGATAAAGGATGACGCGGCAGAATTGCATAAATATTTCAGCGCCAAAAGCAACGAGGAGCCATATTTTTATTGGAAGTATGAATTGGATGACGATGGCAAACTGATGAATTTCTTTTTTTTCGTGATTCTAGAAGTGATGTTGAGTATGAAGCATTCAATGATGTTTTGTCCGTTGACACCACGTACCATACGAATCGGTATAATTTGATTTGTGCTCCATTTATCGATATAAATCATCATTCAAGCAATGTTATGTTCGGAATTGCCTTCTTGTCGGATGAGACAACTGGGACCTTCTGTTGGTTGTTTGAGTCATTTCTAGAGTCGATGCATGGCAAAGAGCTAAATGTGATATACACCGATCAATGTCAAGCAATGATGAATGCCATTGACAGTACCTTTACGACTGCGAAGCATCGGTTGTGTTTATGGCATATCAATCAGAATGCAAGTTCTCATTTTGGCAAGTTAACGACAACAAGGATTTCAAAGGGTTATGGTATAAATGCATGAATCGTGTTGATACTGAGGAAGAGTTTGAGGAAACTTGGCGACACATGATAGAAACATATGCGTCGGATAAAAATATATGATTTTGTGATATGTACAAGCTACGTCAACGGTGGACACCTGTTTTCACACGAGGGATTTTCACGGCCGGGCTATTGGCAACATCTAGAAGTGAGTCCACCAACAAGGTAATCTTCTACTCCAGGTTTGACAGTTAAAATCTGCAGGATTTCATAGTTAAGATAAACAACACAAACAATAAATGCTGCAAAAATGAAACAGCAAGCCCACACAAACTAGAGAGCTTACCAACATCATCATCTTCTTGCCTTCTAAATAGTCTCGCAAATATCTGGTTAGCTGATCAAAGTAAACCAGTGTAGATGCTCTTATTTATAGATTTCAAACACTAATTTAGAAGATAAAATACTTCCAAATGAAATTTTGTCACCAAAGCAGCTAAGAGTACCAAGGAGGTTTTGTAGTGCTTCTGCAGTGTTTTATTACGATTCTTCTGGTGTTCCAACAGTGACTGGAAGTAAAGAATAAAATTAATGACAGATAATGAGATGCTTAACTGCTGAAAATGTGTAAATCCAATGTGTGTGATGATAGAGGTCAAGGGAAAAGTATAACAGCATAGTAAAATTTACTAGGATGCAATTTTTGTTTCGTACCCTCAAGCACTGCCCAAACACCATTGATGTATTGTTGATGAAATTAGTTTCAAGCAATCTAGCCCCTTGAGAAACAACATAAGAACCATACCATTAGCAATAAATTAGTTTGAGTTGTATAAACTAAGTTTGATAAACTTAATTGTAACTTACTTTGCATTTTGGTTTGATTTTGAATTAAAACACGCTTTAACATATGTTGTGTAAATAATTGAGTAGAGCACAAGCTTAAAGAGTTTGTCATCTAGTTGAGCTTGAGCTTGAAAAATTGTGCTTGGCAAGTTAAGCCCTTGAGCTTGAATTAAAGCTTAAAATTTTTCCATCAAGCTTAACCTTGAAACTATTTAACTCGCCTATAGGTGTTGAAGGAGGAGGCCCGTTTCACCACCTTTTTATTTGAGTTCGTTAAGCAGTATGAACAGATACAAGAGAGATGGCGGCTTTGAGAAGTGAAGAGGACACGATCTGTATATGGCAACCTGGACAGTTCGTAGGAGACGCTAATTTACTGATACATGCAGCGAGTGTATACACACGTACAATATATAAATCATTTGAGTACGAGGTGACACATTCGTTCAACGTAATTCTTTAAGAAATTCCCATAGAAGTAGATTGATACTTGGAGTATACCGCCACTTCAAAAGAGGTTAGGTCACGTGTGAGGAAGGTTATGTTTAATCCAGTGAATCATCATTCCAGCTGTACTTGTAGGATGTGGGAATCCAAGGGAATTTTTTGTTGAAGAGCTAAAAAGTACACGTTCACGTGAAAGCTATTATGATTCACGTGAAAGTTGGATGTTCTTTTTTATCTGATTTTCCTTATAACCACCTGCAGCCAAGTTAGTACGAAACACATTCACACAAAAAGTTAAAAAGCTAATAGATAGTCAACACCTAATCTATTACTTAGATACTATTGTAATGTCAAGTCAAAATTGATTGACTCTGGCGAAAACAGGCAAGTTGGCGTATAGCTTGTTTTTAATGAAATGAAATGGTTCTCCAATATAAATTGGACAACTAAAGAGCCACACCTCCAACAAATATTTTTGTAAAATATTTTGGTTTCATTAGATTGTTTACAAGAGCCAGTTCCAAATTTAACCAAACGTCAAAAACAAAGGTGCTCACCTTTTATGTTGGCTTAAGTTATTCATTTTATGTTATGTTCGAAATTTTAATTTTTGATGGTGTTATTCGTATTTGTAGATTTCATTATGGACTTTTACCAATGTTGTTATGTTACTCTTGGTAAGGAAATAATTGAAAATGCACAACAAATACTTAGATTGTATCGTGATGTTGAAGATCCACAACATGCAAATTATATGTCTCTGAATTTCATAAACAAGATACATGCAATCATATACGATCAAAGGACCGACGTGGCCATGGCGCGGCGCCAACCGCCAACCAAAACACCATCGGCAATTCACAACTATAAAACAATATTATGCGGCATTTGCATGGACATGACTAATTTTAATGGTAGTCATCAACTATGGTAAGTGTTCAATATTTAGGCAGCAGTGAAAATGATAATATATTAAATTGGATCATACATAATTAACATGGTGTGTAATATGTAATGTTGGTGACTTAGCTGCTTAGCTTGTCGACATATGTATGATCGGAGGTGTATTGTCAAAGTGATCAACAATGATTTTCACGATATTCCAGCGGTAAGAAACTCGTCATATTTATATGCAATGTGTACATATCACTCAGTTTGGTGAATTAAAATTATAGGTAATGTTTTGATACTTTTAGTGCCTAGCATGCCTTGTCAAATGTGAAATGCACGAGTTGTGCAATATCACCACAGACGAGGTAATTGATGTTTAACCCTAGTGAATCACGAATATATTGTATTTGTATACGTCGCAAAGTTACTTATTATTCATTGCTTAAATTTTTAAGTTGCCTAAATCGAGGTGCACAATAGAATATGCACCAAAATCGCTCAATGAACATTGCATTTATTCCTTTACGCGGAAAACAATTCATGAAATTGGAGCACGTTTGGTCGGCTTTTGCGAGCCAAGGAATGTACGGTCCATCTTCGACCAAGTACCTTGAGCTAGTTGATGGTCAACTAAATAATATCAACATCAGTGGGAATGAGAACATCTGCTATTACAATGTTGGTTTTTGTTGCGCCATTTGCTTCCATGATACACATTCTGGTGGTAGTCATCAATTATGGTACGTGCTTAGTTAATTATAAGAGATAAACAATTCACCATATTGTTATGCGTGACAATTGTCACGAGAAACACTTGAATAGCAGACAGTACACAAGATGGAGAGGGCGTAATCCGTGCAGCATTCTGTAATCCTCATGAGTAGTTTAACCGTGGTCGGAATCGTGTTGGAACTATTTGACATCAAGGAGAAGCAACTCTTTGACATCACCGCGGAGAATACCACCCTGAATAGAATAGCAGCCCTCATGGCAATAGCCTCATCTGGATTCACCCCTTTGCTTGGGGACTTGCCAAAGATTTCATAAACTTCTTAGTCCTCTCAATCAAGCTGTTAACCAGAGCCTCAAACTTGGACCTTGGCAATGTTATATTCAGATGCCTTTGGACCAGTTGAATTAGCAGTTATGAAATGCAAGCTGATCTCTGTCTGAGTTGTTGATGAGAGCTCTATCTTTGCCTTCTCAGCTGCCTCCCTTAGCCTCTGGCCCTCTGTAGACCAAGATGATCATTTGACAGATCAATGATGTCCGTTCTCTTAAATTTACAACATATAAACAAGACTGAAGCAATTCATAATTCACAACACTCACAATAAGCTTTATCAGATTACGTTGGTCTCACTACCGGGAAAGTCGGCTGAACCGACTGAAGCAATTCATAATTCACAACATATAAACAAGCAAAAAAACTCACACCAATTTTGCTTTCCAGAACTCCACAATTTTGCTTATATTTAAACAGGACATCTACAAAACAAATTCTCTAGGAAGTCGTTATATGTTCAAAAAGATGTGCAAAACAAATTTTCTCGAAAGTCTTTATCATGTACTGCATGCAAGATCCAAATTTAAAGTGATATGTCGATATATAACGATTATAAATTAAATTAATCCAAATTAACTTTTTGAAAAGTCATTACGTATACATATGCAAATTGTGCGGTTTACATTTTTCAAAATTTAAGATTTTCTCATATCGAGTATCTATTGAATTAATTTGATGCGATATAGTATGTTCTTTGAATAATAACCCTTGAATTTCTTTTTCTTTTTTTTTCCCTTCAAAATTTATGAGCAGTTTGTACCAAGAGATCTAGACGACAATAGTGAGAGAGATATGGAATTGCAGGCATGATAAATTAAATTAATCCGAAATAAGATGAGTGGAGGGACCATAACACATTACTATGTTGGTTAATTAGGTATCATGCCACACATGGAGGTATGTACATCGTGATCCACTCACTATTCATTTAATTATTTTCTTTTTATATAATTTATTTCTTTATTTATATTTAAAGTCTTATTATTTGCAATTCATTATATCATCTACAGATGGGGTCATGGGGATATGCCAGTGAAGTCCAAAATCAACAAGTCGGCCCAAATAGACCGATATCAATGGAGGATTAGGATTAAAAAGTTTTAATCTGAAAAAATTCAACCAAAATAATCAGATCGAAAATAGCCAGAGTTCGATAGGGTTGCTCGATCAATCTAATTTTTTTTTTTTAATAATTGATTTTCAAACTTTATTATTTTACTTTTTAATTCGATAATAAGATTTTGATGCTTGGGAATGTATTTTGATTTTGTCCAATGGTTTCATAGCAAACATTTATGACATAAAGATCAAAGAAAGATAATCATTTATATTGAGTATATCCAAATTTTGTATAAGTAACAAAGTTACATATTAGCTATTATGTAAATTTACGTTGAATTTGATTCTAAAAAATACGGTCTATTTTATCTTACTAGAATATAATTATTAATAAAAAAATCATATGTATAGACAAATTCATCGTAAACTTGTGAATCCGACAAATTAGCCCAAAATCCATTGGGTTATAGTTAAAATCAAAATATTTTAATTTGAAAAATAAAAAATCGATTAGCTCAAATGAAAAATAATTCGAAATCAAATGATTGGCTCAAAATCGATCGAGTGGATCAGCCGGATTGAAATGCTATCTGCAGATACCACCGAGGCGTTCATTTCCAAAGTAGGAATGCAAAATGTTCAGTTTTCTTTTTCCATATATATAATGTTCAGTAGACTAATAATTATTTACGATAACGGAATCGCCTCAAAAAAAAAAAAAATTACGATAACGGAATCCCATTTAGTCATTTCAACGGATAGTGATATGGCAATTTATTACCATACAGCACAATGTACACACAAATGTAATATTATAAGAAAATTTCTTCTAGCATTCGAGAATGCAAAATATATCCATTAATAATTTCGATATCCTAAAAATAGTTACAATATGATACGCATTGATGATTTAAGGAAAAAGAAGTCTGAGTATGAGATAAGTAGTAAGACGTTGAGTTGAGGCTTTAGAAAAAGGAGAAAGAAAGACGTTAAAAATAACGTTGATATAAATTATTTTGTGTCTAATCATGATTTAAGAATCGAAATTGTTAAATTATATTTATATATATATATAAATATTTGTTAATGAAATCATATTTATATGAGTTTTTTTTTTTTTTTTAAGCCTAAAAAAGGAGGAGTAATATGTTGAGATATCAATTTTTCATACATAATATTAATATTTTTTTTAGGTACTTTTATCTTTAGCTTTATGTGGTCGCATTTCTTGCCTATGTTCAGAATCAGCTCTTATTCTCAAAGATTAAACATTTTATTTGAGCTATTTTATGCTTTAATTTTACAAAAATGAGCTTTTTGGTTGGTTGGGGTCATGTGATTATATGATCCAATCCAACGTTAATAAAATTATTATTTTCATATATTATTCTATACATAATTTTTCTTTTCATTTCTTTGACACCGTTTATAATTCTTAATTCGGAAAACACTTTTTCTAGCACTGAATGATTCTCGACCTCTTGTCGGAGCAATAACTAGAGAATCACTCTAGATATTTTTTTTTAAGAAATCAAATATTAATATTCTGTCTCATTTTGTAGTAACATATTGACCGGTTTTGGTATTAAATTATTGACTGAATTTTGTACTAGTATTTTGGTATGTGCATGATGGAGGAATGTTGATTTTGTAAAACTATTAATTAAATAAGTAAATGGGAAGTAATGTCCTGAAAATGGAAAGCAGGAAGAGGAGAAGCATCCCCACTTAGATCTTTGTCTCCTTTTTTTTCTATCTTTCAGTAAAATTATAACAAAAAATGTTACCTTAACACCGGCCAATCTCCTACTGTTGGTCAACCTCTTTTTGAAGGATACTATTGGTCAAACTACCAAACCTATATACTTAAATTAAAGTGGAGTATTAATTGTGTCGTGTTACGGATCAAATTAAATTTGTTAGCCAACTAAAAAATTAAATTACTCTCAAACATTAATAAAATTATAAATATAATATCAAATATACAAATTTACATTTTTATATGAGTGTTTTTTTTTCGAAATTACAATAGGTATCTAATATATAATCAAATAAGCAATCCGCACGAAAGAAGGTGTCTTTGAATGCCTCAACTTTGCCACTTGAGCCAGGCCTCATCGATAGATTTTTATATGAGCGTTGTTGGATAAATATTGTTAATCCAATGAAAAATCTTACATGAGTTTTTGTGATAAATTAATGATAGGCATATTGAAGATTTGAACAAGTAAATAAGTTATTTGGGCGAGCGCAGATGTGACCACTCGAGAAACAATGGTTATTATTATTATTTTGACATTAATCATCAAATTGTTTGTTAAAAAATCGTGTGCCAATTTTTGTTTGTTAGTATTTAACTTATTAGTTTATTTGGGGTTCAGAAATTCAGTATTGTTGATTTGTTTCTTTTTTGGGAGAGTATTGTCAATGCAAGAAATTAAACCTTCGGGTACAATTAATTTGGAAACATCCAAACATGTCGTGTTAAATTTTAGCAGTCGATTTAACAAATGATTCTGACTTTTTATTATTTATTTATTTGTTAATTTTGTGAGCCAAAAAAAAAAGATAAAGGAAAAAGCTGAAATTGGCACTGGATTTTGTTGGGTGTAAAAAGCAGGATCCGTAGTTAATATTCTCCTGGGAATTGTGAGACAAATGTCTGCTGTTCTTTCTTTTCTTCCAACAATTGTACTTGCTGAACACTCCATTTTTTCAATTTATATCCTTTTTTATTTCTTTTATTTGGAAATTAGTTGATATATAACTATATTTTGCGCATGTTTTTTTTTTTTTTTGAGGAAAATATATTTTACGCATATTGATTGTGTGGTAATGGTATATAGAGTTTTCTGAAAATGTCTTCGTATTTTGGTTTTTATTAAAAATCTTTAACTTCAACATTTTTCAAAAAATATCCCGTTGTATAAATTCCTTATAGGATAACGAGTCACCTTATTGGACTTTTAGGTGGAACGACATTTTTTTGGGTGAGGTTGAAAAAAAAATTCTCATATATGCAGGGGCGGATTTACATTGGGATTGCACCGGATTCCAGCCCAATGCAACCCCAAACTTTTCTTCTATATATATGTAATATATTTAGCTTAATATTTACATAGCTCAACCCATAGCCCAGTCCAATCTTCAAAAAGATAAAAAGAAATTAACTTAATAATAAAAATTCATTTACTTTTGTTAAAGATTGAATAATTTTTAAAAAAAAATGTATAGATGCAGTTCTTTATGTACTGCAAATGTACCTATTATTGAATCAATAAAAAGAGTACAACTATATATTATATTATGTGATCGATTTTTAATCCTAAAGCCATTAAAATTCTGCTTAGACACAAAACGATTTGTACAAACTGTCCAAAAAAAATTGGCCCGGGGGCTACGCCCCCAAACCCCCGTACAATACTTTCAAGTTTCATATTTCAACAAGTTCAACCCCCCCTATCTACAAATCCTAGATCCGTCCCTGCACATAAGAATCATAAGAATTTGGAGTTATAACTCATTATTTTGTGGCCAAATTTGGTAAGGAAGATACATTTTTTGAAAAATACTAAAAGTTGAGGGTTTTTTAATAAAGAAAAAAAAATTAAGACATTTTTTTAGAAATATATGAAAAGTTAGGGACACAAAACATGATTAACCATAATATACAGGGTAAATATCATAAAAACCCCTGAAGTATATCTGCTTTATCAAAAATACCCTGAAACTTTCAAAATATTCTCTAAACCCTCAAACTATCAGGTTTTTATCAAATATGTCCCGCATCTATTTTCCGGTCACCAAAAATGTGATGTAGCTCGCCGGATGCCACAATGTAATTTATATTCTATTTTTTAAATGCAATGGCAAAAATGACGTCGTTTCGTACCATATCATTTAAAAGTAATCGAGCAACCCCAGTTTGCTTCTAGGAATACGTGCAAAGAGATGCAATTCACCGAGATAGATAGATACATGCTCAGCTCCAATGTGATTTGATCAGGCACGTTTAGGCACGTTTCGGACCTCTAGAGCTGGAATAGTTATTTTAGGATATGTCTTTAAATTTTTAAGATTTATGTAATTTTTTTATGTAATTTTTAGGATTTTAAAATTAATGCAATTTAAATTTGAAGTAAATTGTGTTATTTAAATTTTGCGTAATTAAATTTAAATGAAAAATACAAAAATCAAAACTAAAAAGATCAAGTCAGCTATCAGGTCACCCCACTGTGGCCTCTTAACTCAATGTGGTCCCCATTCTATCAAGTCAGCTATCAGGTCACTCCCACTGAGGATGCTCTAAATTATGTCTTTTCATCTAATGTATCTGAATCTTGCTTTCATATTTTATAGGCGATTTCTGTGAAGTTGCATTTGATTGGGGTGGGATCACTGATGGGGATGAACACAATGAATGTAGCTATGATGAATTTGTGAAGTTGGGAGCTTTTCATTTTGTTATTCAAGTCAGGGAAGAATGAAGGCTGGGAGTGCGGCAACATTGATTGTCGATGCACTGCTACAGCGGTTCCTTTCTCTTGCCAGGCGACGCATTGAAACTGCTTAAGTTCAGGTGAGTTTCTTTATGTTCGTCTATGATAATTTAGTGGTTGAGCTCTTCTATTGCCCTTCTATTTACAGTATGGTTCTGTAGTTCATTGTTTCAAATTGTAATATGTAGTATATGTGTTCTTTGTATTTTCAATGCTCAAGCTTTCCTTCATATTATATTTTCAAAGTTGTAGGTGGTGGTACTGGTTCTTGGTTCTCAATGTTGTAGACTATGGGAAAAAGTCGAAGTTTAGCTTTACCATCTATCCTTCATCCCAGATGCTTTAACTTTCTAGTAATTGTGCCATTTAACTTTGCGAGATGGTGTCGTTCTCCAATTTTATGTGCATGTTGGCTATGTGAAGTATAGGACATAAGTAGAATGGTTTGCTTGAGATGCTTGCATATGGCACACATGAGGGAATTTATAATTTGATTTGATTTCTATTACATGTGTCCACTGTAGTTGTTGAACCTTAATTACAATAATGTTGTTTCCACTCATTCTCTTCTTGAGCACACAGATATTGTTGTGTTGTTGGACAACCTGCTGCAACGTCTCCTAAAGATACGAGTGGTGACAACGCTTGTGAAACCCCATACTTCGATGGAGAAGAGAAGTATAGGTCTGAATTGATTTTCATTTCTTATTCATCATCATCATACAATGTGTCAGTGTAACAGGATGATGATGTTTGATGTAGTGTAGGATGATGATGTTTGATATTAATGGATGTAAGATGATGATGTTTCATTCTAATGTATGAATTTTTATTATTAATTTATGTATTTTTGGCTTTTTATATTGTGCTTTTAGATTTGAATGAAATATAGATTGAAAAAGCAGGTAATTTTAAATATAATTATAAAATAAAAACTATAACAAGAAATAGACAATGGGTCTCCAGATCGTTATCTATTATAGAATAGACAACGGTCAGGTGATGGTTGTCTATGATCTCAATAGACAACGGATCTCAAAACCATTGTCTGTATGAGCATAGACAACGGACGACTAGCCGTTGTCTATCAGAGAATAGACAATGCTCACGGTCGTTGTCTTTTAGCGCATAGACAACAGACACGCAACCGTTGTCTATGACCGCCTCTCAATAGACAATACTTTGATTACAACGATCATTTTTCTAATAGACAACAGTTTTCGACCGTTGTCTATTAGCGAAATCCTTGTAGTGTCTTTCATTCCATTGCTTTTCTTGGAGATTATAACCCCCAACTCTGCGATTAGTTTAAGGGGCAATAGGGAGAGGCAGTGAAGTGGAATAGATAGCTTTGTGTTCTTTACGTTTGTGTTTGCTGCAACTTTGTGATTCATCCTTTGTGAAGACGTTGTCGGAGAGGGTGTGAAATGCTTGTTGGGATATTGATGAGTCGGCGAGAGCAATACTCCATCGTGGTTGTGTGTGTGCGTCATCGAGAGGGTTGTACCTGAGTCGAGTGTCTTCGATTCTTCTCGGTGCTTCTTGTTCTCTTTTACTTATCATTTTCTCTATCTTCTTTGTGTTGTTTTGGTGCTATTCTTTATTGCTTTGTGTAGGCTAGCCGCTATCTGAAATTTGCTTTCTTGTTGATACTGTTGTTGCAACTCTTTTGGAGACAATAGCACGATTTCATAGTTACCGCATGCTGCCTCAAATGGAGGTTATATGCCAACAACGTCAAGGATCGACACCCAACAGTGGTATCAGAGCTAGAGTTGATCTCGTCATCACATTGGTAAGTCAGGATCCTGATCTTAGGATCCTGCTCTGGTAAAGCGGTTTTAACCTTTTCGTTTTTTAATTATAGGTCATTACCAACTGGTGTCGTATAGGGTTGAGCTTAACTTCTGTTTATTTATCTACTTGTGTTTGTTGCATTTATGGCTAAGTTAGGATGTTTTATTGGCTTAAATTTTGTTACTCTAATTTGTTTCCATTGCATTAGGCTTATTATTCATCTTCAATTTTTCTGTGTCAATTCAGTGGTTGTTAATCTGTGTAAGTCGTTGTGGTTGTTTTCTTCGTGTTGCTAGCGAATTATGGTCTAGCTCATTTTAATGGTAAGACAGATTTTGGTTTCTCATAGTTGAAGAAATGTATTTTAATTCAACAAAATGTTTATCAAGTCATTGATAATTTGTATGAAAAAGATATTGATGAGAAAAAGGAAATTCAAATGAATCGTCGTGCTTTGTCTGCTATTATTCTCAACTTGTCTGATTGTGTGCTTAGAAAAGTAGGGAGAATGACTTCTGCTAAAGAATTATGGTCCAAGTTATAGGAGTTGTATACTGAAACCTCTTTGCCTTTTAAGATGTTTTTGATTGAAAGGTTTTTTACAATTCAAGCTTGATTTGTTTAAGAAAATCGATGAAAATGTTGATGAGTTCACTAAGTTAGTTCAAGATATAAAACTGACAGGTGATAAACACATTGATGAGTATGCTTCGTTTGCATTATTCCTGATCTTACAGTGATGTCAAATATGCTATTAAGTATGGTATAGATAATGTGACGCTTGACATTGTTGTGAGTGCTTTAAAGAATAAGAAATTAGATTTAAAATTTGATAGCAGTGCTCAAGAACTGAATAAGGTCATGCATGTTAGGGGTGAACAGAAATTTAATGATAAGTCTAAACATGGATATAAGCCTATAAAGTGTTATAACTGTTGTGAAATTAGTCACTATATTAAGGATTGTCCTCACCCAAGAAAAATCAACAAGTAGAGCATGCTAATGTAGTTACTAATGTGGTTAACACTAATGAAACCATTAGTGATTTGTTCTAAGGCGGAGGTTATGTTTGGCTTTAAGTTTAGGGTGCATGAGTTTTGGAATCTGTTTCCTATGTGTCTCTGTTGTTGCTCATTTTCAGGTGAAGCTTCTTCCCTTGCTTAAAATTATTAGCGTTGTTCTTTGTGGTTGTTTTGTCTTTGTGGCTTAGTGACATTGTGGATTTCTTTGTGATGATCTTTATATCGCTTATTATCTCTGTGATCTTGTGTGGTTTGTGATTTTTGCTAGCTCTCTTTGTGGTTATTCTTCGTGGTCTTTTATGTTCGACTAATTTTGAGTTAGTTTTGTTTCATGCTTGGTGGTTGTTTTTTTCTTGTGTGTGTTTTGCAGGAGTTAACATGGTTACCCTTTGGCCTTTGTGATCTAGTGTTTCCCTGTTTTATCTTTGTAATCTTACAAGGAGCTCGATGATGATGATTATTGGTATGATTTCCTATTTGATGCACACAACACCACGATTGGGCCAAAGGTGAAGATGTTGATAGTTGGCCCAATAGACATAGGCCCAAACCCATCCCTTTTGGCAGCCCTTAATCTATCTCGTCCCTCTCTTGTGTCCTAGCAACTGCGGCTCTACCTTTCATTTTCCAAATTCTTTTATTTCATGGTTTTGCTTGGAGATTATTACCCCCGACTCTGCTATTAGTTCAAGGGGCAGCAAGAAGAGCAAGTGAAGTGGAATAGATAGCTATGTGTTCTTCACCTTTGTGCTTGCTGCAACTTTGTGATTCATCCTTTGTGGAGGTGTTACTGGATAGAGCGTGGAAGGCTTGTTGGGCTATTGATGAGCCGGTGAGAGCAACGCTCCATCGTGGCTCTTCGTGGTTGTATGTGTGCATGATCAAGAGGGTGTACCTCGGTGCTTCTTGTTCTCTTTTACTTATCATTTTTTCTATCTTCTTTGTGGCATTTTGGTGTTGTTCTTTATTGCTTTGTGTAGGCTAATTGTTGTCCGAAATTCATTTTGTTGTTGCTACTGTTGCTGCAACTCTTTTGGAGACAATAGCATGTTTTCATAACTGTTGCGTTGTTGCCTCAAGTGGAGATTATATGCCAACAATGTCAAGGATCGATACCCAACAATTGCAACTATAGGTTTGAAATAATGTAAAAATAAACAATTTGAATTAACGGACATAGGAATGACAGAAAAGTTAACTGATTTATTAGATTTGTAATACAAAGACTTAGTGAAATCAAAAATAAAAGTATAAGAATATATTAAAACGAGAAAGGAGCTTGCAAAATAAAAGGGTTTTTGGCAAATAAAATCACGAACTATTTCGAAATTACAATTTTAACCTGATTTTTGAAATGTGACGAATTAAATCATCATCTTTTCAATTTTTGCAATTTTGTCCCATCCCCTCCCCCCCTTTTTCTAGTCGCTAGAGTGTTGAAATGGAGCTTACGTTGATTAGTAAAGACGACGTTTTTGTGAGGCTTAAATAACGTCGTTTCATGTAATTTCAATTAAAAATCTCTCCGAATTATAAATGGATTATATCCTGTATTGGCACTATAATTTCCAATATTCAGCAATTTTATAGAAAATGATGTCGCAATACGACTATTACGTGGCGAACTAATCAATGTAAACTCCAACTCAATGATCTAACGACCGAAAAAAATTGAGGGAACGAAATTGCAAAAATTGAGAATGTGGTGATTTAATTTACCACACTTCAAAAATCACGTTAAAATTGTAAATTCAAAATAGTTCGTGATTTTATTTGCCAAAACTCCAAAATAAAATGCATAAGTATCAGGATCTGTAAACGCGTTTCGCCGATAAAATCTATATAATATATAAAAGAGGAGTTTTTCCCTTCATTTTTCCCTCTTTTTTTTTCTCTCTTCTCCCACAATTGTTTTCACTATTTTTATCTCTATTATTTATATAATTTAATTCTTTTCTAAATATCGTTAAATTTGATTCATGAACCAATATTTAATATGCATCTTAAATTTAAGTTCGTGATAAAATATTTAATGTGATATAAAAAAAACGTCAAAAATTAATTTAAAACGAATAAGTTATGAAAACTTTAAAATACTTTATTTCCTCTCTTTTTATTTATGTTTGTGTGAGAAAATATTTATTTATTGTTTATTTATTTATTATCACGTGTAATGCTCTATAATAATAATAATGTGTAATATTAATTTTTATTATCAAATGATTTATAATTATTTTATAATACTATAATTATCATTACTTTGTATAGAGTTGAAAATTTACGTTTTTAAATTCAGGATTTTATTGAGTAATATTGATGTGGATTATTTGATTTTATTCTTAAAATTATATTTTGTATTTATTTATATTTTAATTCTATTTAACAAGTATACTTGTTTATTTAAAAATGTCGTTTAATTTCAAAATTCGATGTGCATGCAGAGGAGTGCACTAAATACTAGAGAAATAGAAGAAAATGCATTTAAGGCAGTTACAGTGTGTTTGGTACTTGGTCGCTGTAGTAAGCGGCGGCTCCGCCGTGGGGGCCCTAAGACCATGAATATCGGCGCCCACAATTCCAAGAGGTCGACCGCCACATAGACATTAGCAATTAAAAAAAAAAAGAAAAAATTTTGCTTCAGTTTTGGAAGAGACCGACCTCGGTCTGCAGCCGATGGAGATGAGACCACCTGGTCTCTCTACTTTTTTGTCCACATGTCACCATTTAATTGGTGATAAATTTAATTTAAATAGTAGTATGATATTTATATATATATATATATATATAAATATTTACATAACTTTTTTTCTCTATAAATAGGCTAGACATTTGTAATATTTTTTCACACTTCAAAATCCTCTCTTCTCCCATTTTTATCAATTTCTCAATGGACCCAAGAAATTTCTTCTCAAATTCTCCAAATATGATGAACTCTCAAAATTATTCTCAAGATTATTATTGTAATTTATATAGTATGATTATTTTTGCAATGTTATTATTGTAATTTATATTTTTAATTTAGTTTGTGTAATTTTTGTATTGCCTTTTAATTTCATAGTTATTGCTCGAATTTTAGTTTTAAAATTTTTATAATTTCTTGTTTTAATCATAATTTTATATATTATTTTTAACAAAAATAATTATTAATAATTAAAAATTATAATAAAAATAATTATAGATAACATTGTGGTTGGGTGGTTGGATGGTCATGGATAAATCATTCAAAATAGATGTGGTTGGGTTGGATGAAAATTGATGATGTGGAAGAGAGAGAAATTAATTAAATATTAAAGAGGTTGGATGGTTGGGTGGTTGGAATGGTTGCTGTTATTCATGGTCTAACCATCCACCGGTAACGCCGCCACATGTGTGATGTGTGTGTGTGTAAAATTGTAAATGTGATCGTGTATGTCATATATTTCAAAATTATTTTTCTACTAAAATAGCTAGACAACTTCATTTCGCAATTACCATGCAATGGATTCTTCTCTCTCATCATCAATGCCAATTCTATTCATCAAGAAACCTCTCTCTCTCTCTCAATCTGGACTAGATATTTATAGACAATTCCTTATTCCTATTAGCTCTAGTTAATAGTGAAGCTCAACATGAGGTGAACTGACAACATTTAATATCATTGGCAAACAAATAATCCAACAATTATATAGTAGTAAAGTCGGAAGAAGAAAAAGAATTGAAGGATGAAATAGGAATTCCGATACTTTTAATCATACTACAATACTCATATTTGAATACAAACTCATATATATTCAATAATATATTTATAATTTTATCTATATTTGATTGTCTTTCCATATAGATAGGACAACCATGACATAAATTTAAGGGTTAATTGTAGTTTATGATCCGAACTTTGGAATCATTTGTAAATATGACCCGAACTTTAAAAAATATAAAAAAAAAAGTCTAAACTTTGAACATTTGCAACAATAGCCCGAACTTTGAAAAATACAAAAAAATAGCCTGAACTTTGAAATCATTTGTAAAAATGGCTTAAACTTTGGAGTCATTTGTAAAAAAATAACATTAATTTTAAAAAATACAAAAAAATTACATGAACTTTGAAGTCATTTGTAAAAACGGCACGAACTTTATTAATACAAAAAATGACTCAATTTTTATCAAACGTATAAAAATGGCATGAGCCTTACAATTTCGGAATCGAATTATGACAACGTGGAAAGTCCAACATTGATGTGAAAATTATATGAAAATTATAAATTCACTTGGAATATTTATAATAAAGTATGATAATTAATTCTCTTATCATAAGAATTTTAATCTCGTACAAATAATTTTTCTCTCGTCAAATATTATTGACAACATGAATTTTTTAAACTTCGAGTACATAAAAAAATTCATATTACGCACAGACAGAGAATTTTCATATACTTTTCAGGTTGTTTTAGATTTTGTATTTCGAGCAATTTTAGATTTTTTAAAATTCAGGTCATTTTTACAGATCTTCATAATTCAATTTTTTTTTGTATTTTTTTTAAAGTTCAGACCATTTTTACAAATTTTCAAAATTCAAATTATTTTTGTATTTTTTTTAAAATTCGTGTTAATTTTACAAATGACTTTAAAGTTTGGCTATTTTTACAAATGACTTCAAAGTTCATGTCATTTTTTGTATTTTTTAAAGTTCATGTCATTTTTACAAATGACTTTAAAGTTCAGGCCATTTTTACAAATGATTACAAAGTTCATGCCATTTTTCTGTATTTTTAAAGTTCGGGTCATTTTTACAAATGAATTCAAAGTTCAGGCTATTTTTTGTATTTTTTAAAGTTCGGGCCATAAACTACAATTAACCCTAAATTTAATTTAACATAATTCCCTCAAAACTAATTGATTTCATGAGGATATTTTAAAGTTCTACTCCAGATTTCTTGGTTCCTTTAATCATCACATGCTTTTCCAAAAGGGTATGAACATCATATTAAGTACAACACTTCTTTTTGGACTTAGTTTTTATTTAAGACTTCCCAATAATAGCACGGCTACAGCCTACAAGGAAGAGCACAAACTCATACACAAACAAAAAGTAAAAGTTAAAAAGTCTAACACAAGTAAATTTGAGTTTCTAAAGTAGCATAGCCCTCAAATTTTGAGACACTAAAACCTTTGATGTTAAATCTCTTCATCCATGTTTTAGGGAAAATTAATTTCATACTAGCCTATATATCTACTGCACCCTGAAAACTATTCTTACACTGCAACAACTACTCATTTACAGTTGATAAATAAAAAGAGTTCGGCCCAAAAAACAGAATTAAAGAAAATGAAACAATAAATACACCATTGATAAATTAAAGAATAGCTCTGGGAGAAAAAAATGTTTTTGAATACAATACCCATTTACAGTTGAAATAGCCATCTACAGTAGGCCATGATTTTCTAATGTATACAAATCCTCCTTCAATTATCTGAGTTTCTACATCTAATGAGCTTGGTTTTCATTGCATACTGTGTATGATATTGAACCCATAAGTTACGATTGCAACGAGCAAGACTGAGATTTTTCACCTAATCTCTGCATTTCTTGATGTTTGATGCCACTTTCGTTGCAGAAAATCATTAATGAGAGAAGAGTTTCAAGTGGGAGAGTTTACACTTTGAAGCCAAGTTATGGATGCACCATAGGTTTAGCAATGAGTCGAGAATCATCATCTTCGTCTCCCACCATTTCATCTGCAAATACAAGCCATGTTAGATGAGGATATGACCAATGTAGGTGATTTTCAGCATATGTAGGTTTAGCAAGTGAAGAACAAATAATAGTAGTAGAGTGGTTGAGCAACGAAAATGAAAAGGGAAATCAGAAATCACCTCAAATTATCAAAGAATGACTCTCCTAATAAATCAGCCATTGAACTATAGAACTCCATGCAAGAGTCAAAAACCTTCTGGAAAAAACCAATAAATTATTCTCTTTACGATAGAATTAAAGTGGGATGGAAATTCTGAGGTTTTTAGGAGAAGACGACGTACTTGTTGAGAGGCAGCGGCTAATCTCATGGTCTACCACATGAGAAGAAGCTAAATGTGAATTCATTTAGAAGAAATTTGGTTGAAGATATCCATGTGCATATGGCAGCATTTCTTCAACCTCAACTCTTGAGCTTGAATAGGCCATGTTTTTCTTGATGCGGTTGCGGTTGATGGACTCGACTTCTGCCAGAAATATACTGTACACAGGCCTGTGATCCGAGAACCTAGACTCCCCACGAACATATGATAGTTGTTGGATGCCACGACCGTGCCATAGTATACGATCACACCTTCATCATAGCCACTAGTTCTGTTAGACAAAAACTTAACTAGGCATGCTTCATTGTTTTGTAACTTTTGTTAGATAAAAAAGCTTACCATGCTGGTGTTCTTCGTTTCTCTTTCGGGTGCATATTCTCACCAGCGTATCGGTCAGAGTTATCTGAATATTTGTATGTAGGAGGGAAATATATCCTCCCCTCGTTCCATCCAGAAAAGACTCTCCCATGTCGCTGCTCTATACGAAGCTGTTTTGAAGAAATAAAACCAATCAGTATAATGATTTTAAGGTAAAATGGAAGCTTTGAGGAAATTATAGTTCGCTTGCCTGATCATTTTCTAACAAAACTCTCCAGTTTCTCATCTCAACAAGTGTTTTTGCACAACGGTAAGAAAGGGCAATTCTGTAATTTAAGTCCCCAAGCCATATGATTCGACTGGAAGAGAACGCACACAAGAAAAGAGCAATTTGTCAATATCAAATAAAGACTGAAAACATTTAAAAATTTACATGAAGCAACTTACTCATGCTCAAGAATTGTTTGAGGAGAGTTCTCATCACCTACACCATGAACTCGTGGAAACCGTGTTTTCCTCAAAATCTCCATGACATCAGAGTTCCTCCTCAGCTCGTCACCATCCTTCTCTCCGGAGGTCAAATGGCTACAAACGAAGCAGAAGCTCGTTTGGTGCAAAGACATGCTAATAGATATCGAACCCTGCAAAAACTTGCCACAATAAGACTCTAGCTTTTGGTTGAAGTGCAAAAGTAGTCTCATTTGTGAATTCAAGAACCTTACCTTGTTTCCAAGATAGCCCATCAAGCCTCTACCTACACACGAAACCTTCAGATTCCGCACAGCGTCTCTAAGATCTCTCTTAATCCAAACGGTGAGAAAAATCCCCACCATTTGCTTGCTTGCAACCAAGCAATACCTCGACTGAACAGGATGCCTATCTCTATCCTCCATAGAAGCAGAACCATTGTATGGAATGGGTGAGGAATAAGTGCAATGTGACTCACTCAACCCGTTATCATCATCCGAGGAGCAATCCCCCCTCCCATTCGGATCATAACTATAATCACTCGGTCTACTATGCCCATAGATAGCCCGATCACAGACACTGTATCTACGATCAAGTCTTGGTTGGGACATTGAGCTATCATCCTCCATCACTCTCATGCTACGGCTCAATGACTGGAAAGAACGACGATGGAAGAAAGAGGAAGCCTTCTCCCTATTGGACCCTTCAAAATCATCCTCTAACTCGACTATAGGGTCAGGGACTGGTGAAGGAGTGCGACAATTGCCACTACTTCCCGGTAGACTATTTAATGTTTCTCGAATAAGCGCCAGCCATTTCCTAGCAGGGCCATTATCCTCTGTGCCCAAAACGTTGCCAGCGTTTAGAGGAACAATTTCTTGAAACCTTAACATTTGAAAACAATATTTGATCAATACAAGGCAACACAAACGTGAAGATAAGACAATTTTCGACTGACTCAAACTCACCCTAGGACATAAACATCAGCTGGAGGTGAGGTGTGCAGCCATTCCTCAAGATTTAGATAAGTAGGGGGAGATTTCCCAGCCACATTCCATGTTGCCACAAAGATTCTGATACACAAATATAAAGGCATTTGCATTGTAAAGGGATAGCTTTTTCAGTGATCAAATACAAACCTAGAATTCAAGAACACACACCTATAGTTATTCACATCTGTGAGCTGGGAGGCCTCAAGATCAATCTTACTTCTCCGGAGACGATCTGAGGTTCGTCTAGCTGATCTCTCTACCAATCCAAATAGGAGAAAATAAGCATACAAAAAACCCCAAAGAAGAAAGAAAAAGAGAAATGTTTGCAAAGATTAATAATGGCTAGTAATAATATAGTGGTCCAAAAGGAAAACCAGTTGTGTCTGATTTCTGAACCTGTTTTGCTTTTCTTGATAGTGCATGCCTCCTCCCTCTCTCTGAAATTGTTCCTCCATTCTTCATCAACACCTGAAAAAGCAAAAAAACTTCAAAAAAAAAGTTTTTAAAGCTGTGGTCATTAACTGTTGCAGCATATGACCCACATTTGCACGAAACCAAAATAGAATTTCTTTTTTGTTTAAAGGATAACTTAAATTAAATATAGGTGATTTCAGAGATATGATACAGAATGTTAAAAAAAAGAAGATCTCAGCAGATTGGAGATATCAGAAATCTCTGCAAAAATCTAAAATTCATGTGCAGAGCTAGCTGTGTGATTCAATACACCAATTGCACAGGGGCACCTTCTATATAATCTTAAAAATGGTGAGAGAAATAACAAGATTCCATTTTTTCCTTCTTCAGAATCCCAAATTAGATTTACCATGAAAAATTTACCTCCAGAAATGATGTCATCGGCGTGAAAATCCTCAGTTTTGCCTTTGATGTTGAGCCATTTCTTCACTAATGTCTTCGGCCATGAAAACTTAATATCAAGAAACACAAATTTAAAAGAAAACAAATCAGAAATCTTGAAAAATAATCAATGCAGTGGAATCCTTAAGAAACTCATTAATGCAATAATGGTTCTTCTTCAAAGATGCAAACCTTGCTTTTCTTCGAGTTCCCATCTCTCATTGTTTCACCGATTCATATATGATTGAACACTTTCTCCACTCTCTGAATAAAAGGGACTAAAAAAGATGGAATTTTTTCTCTTCCTGTTTATTCAACGAATTCATCCAAAAACAATAAGATGAAAAACAGAGAAAAATAATTCAGCAGCGGAAATCGGGCACTCGTGTTTTTCTAGGTGATGAAGAACCCAGTTTTTTGGCATGTTGATTTGGAAATCGAATTTCAAGAATTTGTGTGAAGAAAGAAGTTGGTTGTGTTTTTGGTTGTTTGAAGAATCACAGAGCGAGAAAAAGAAGGGAAGGGAAATCAAGAAAGTGAGGAGTGCAGTGAGATAGTGAGAGGTTGTGAATGTAGAGAGAGGACAATGCAGTACAAATATTTATATATATATATACATATGAGAGAGAGAGAGAGAGAGAGAGAGAGAGAGAGAGAGAGATGGAAGTTTGTTGGTTGAAGGGGTGAGAGAATGGGAGGTTGTATTGTATGGTTTCTCTCCTCAAAAACCTCGTTGTGAGTACAGAGCTAAGTATCGAATTTTGAAGAGAATAAAGTGCAGAGATGGGAGAAAAAGGAGAACCCAAAAAAATATTTTTAAAAACACACACACATATATATACACACAGTGTGTGTATTTCTCTAGGCCTTGCAAACGAGGGGCCCGGACTCAAATTAAGGGCAGTAGGAAAGAAAAAAAAAACAAGAAAAAAGAAAAATAAAAGGAACAGTTTGAAGAAGCAAGAAAAGGCAATTTGGGAAGGTTTGATTTGGTCACCTTTCTTTAACTTACCACTTTTCTTGAGAAACTAACAATGTTATAAATACAGCTCACACATACATATATTGTTTTATTTAAGTTGGGCAGCATTTCTCCAGATTGTGGAATGTTTTTGGGAGAAATTATGCATGCAAAAACTATAGTGTAGAATATTGGGTTTTGGGGAATAGCTTTATTGGGTTTAGTTGTGCTTGTGCATGGGGGGAATTGGCCGTTTCTCAAAATGTAGGTTTTTGGGTTCATAAATTTCCAAAAAAATTAATATTGCGAGGTTCTTACATCTATACAATTGTTTTTGCATATACAATGCAACAACACTATGTTTGTTTGTAAACCAATTTGGAGGTTCATTTTGGGTGAAACTAGACTAGTGTCTTGGGATGCATAGGCAACTATGTCCTAATTTGAGTATCGTTGTTGGAATTGTTCCATTAGCCACAAACCTATATACTTCTTTTTTTGTTTTTTAGAATTACAATACAAACCTATATACTTCTTATTTCATTGGTTATTAATGCAACTTCTTTTGAGCTTGGGAAATTCCTCATTCACAAATTAAAAGGGTTTTATTTGGTCAAAACTGCAAAGAATATTTTCTTCTATTCTTTTTTAAGTAATTAAGGTATACATGTCTTAATTCATATGTGTATAATATGATAACGCGAAAATAGCTGATTGTTTGGATTTATTTCAATGGCTGTGAGCTGGGGTTGGAATGGGCAAGAAATTAAAAGAAATGGAAGGAAATAAAGGAAATTAAAGAGTTGACCTAAATCCCATCTCAGATCTAACTCAATTTAAAACGCAGTTTCCTTACTTTTCTTTAAAGATATTTTAATTTTTTATTAAACGCAAATCATAGGCTAAAATTATCTGAAAACTAAATTCCAATGCATAATTATTGATCTCACTAATAATAGTATATACTTAGATATACTATACTTTCCAGATATATACACATGCATTTATTGATCTCATTAATATATGTATGTGGAAAAGATAACAAAGATTGCACTCAAAATATCTCATAAAGACATGTAGGTTATTTTCTAGTATGAAATAAAGTTTAAATGATTTCATCATAGCACAAAGTAATTATTAATGAATATTGGGCTTTTAAAAAAAGAGCGCTTTTGCTTTGATATAGGAGGATCTTGTTTAGCGCATTAACCCTAGATTAGTCGACCCACAGCCCACGCGATCTCCTAGGGTTTTGAGCAACAACTCCAAATTAAGTGAATTAATAAGAGAGTTACAACAAATTAATCTCATTGGATTAAGCCCTCTTAGACTTGGAGTATTAATTGACTAATCTAAAAAACCACATGCCACATGTGGGAGACTGTGTTTTGGTCCCAACCTTAGTCCTTGTTTTCACATTTCCAAGGTTCTTTTGCCCTTAATTATTTTTGCATTACTTTAATTACTCGTAGATTAGCCTAATCAAGTGACGCGCCAAGAAGACCTCACCTAGCTACCTCAATATCTTCTGATCATAAATCGCCCTATTGACCGGCCGTTAAGATTATACAGCGAAAAATGATGATGAGGATTAAGAGGGTGTTAAAACACCTGGTGATGGCTGATATGCAAAAATAAAATTAGATGCGAATAAAATAGATTTAGGAATGAAATGATGACAGGAAAAAAATGGAATGGAATATAGCATTCTTATGACGGGTACAAACAATGAATGAATAGAAATGAACTTTAATAATAATAATAATAATTTTATATTATTATTATATGAGATTAAATTTGTTAAAATAAAAAATAATTAATGATAATTTCATTATTTTAAAATTTTATTTTTGAGTAATCTCATATTCATGGGAATACGCAATACCATAAGGAATATGGGGAATGGCTAATCTCATATTCATGGGAATAAGCATTGCATCTGGAATGACGATTCTCATTAGAAATTAAAACCGTATCAGTTATAAAATTGAGAATGGACGCATGAATCTACATTCACATTCCATTCCTGCATACCAGTCATACCCTTATAAATTCTTTCAAAGTGTATAGCAAAATAACTTTCTAAACAACTTACAAGTTCTAAAAATAAGCTTCAAGAACTTATAAGCTCCCAAATATAAGTTCCTCTATCCCAACTTGTTTTTTCATAATCTTATTGTAACTATAATTTTACAGATATTATTCAACTATAATTTGTTATTTTCATCATATACCATTTCAAGTTCATCCCTATTCGATTTTCTCTCTTTAACAAAAAATTCTCTCTCTCTCTCTCTCTCTCTCTAGCTTATTAGTTTAATTATCCAAACACTTTGATAACTTATAAGTTCTTAAGACACTTCATTTTATAAGCTCCTGAAATATTTATAAGCTCTTTAGAATAAGCTTAATCAAACACCATATGAGCTTTATCGAAGCTTCCACTAGTCATAGTAGTGGAGCTAATTGTTAAAATAGTACTGTAACTTTTAATGTTTTTTGAAAAAGAGGACTATATGTTACGAAATTTGAAAATGAGGACTTTATGCTACTAGCTAGCTTCCATTTTTCACATTTACACTCTTACTTAATACATCAAAATAAGGACTATGGCTTTCATCATGTCCTAAAATAGGAGTGTAAATGTAAAAAATGGAAGCTATAGTCCTCATTTTAAAATTTCGTAGCATATAATCTTTATTTTCAAATTCTATAACATATAGTCTTCTTTCTGAAAATACTAAAAGTTACAGCTTGTTTTAACAATTAGCTCCGTAATAGTGATCTGATATGTTAAGCTGGCATAATATATACATTTGCTTCAGATATAGTCATCTTTAAATCTTCATGCGTAGGTCTTGTTGTGAGACTCTTTTTTTAAAATATATATGACTAATAATGATTTCTCATTTTCTCTCGTGGTAATTCGGATCCCTTATTTAATGATTAAAGGAAAGTGTCTTAAGAATTGAGTTGTGCTTCTATGAGAATGTTATGTATATAAAGCTATAATTATTTGAATTAAATAAAATATATAAATAATTAGTCAAGAATTAAAAGCACAACCAAATTATATTTATGCTTCTTTCTTATTAATTACTTTGAAAGTAATAAAAGGGGAAAACTTTAATTTATGGCCTGATCCCATATTGTGACGTTGCCTTATAAGCAAGCACTATATAATTGATCATAAGGTGTATATATATCTTTTGTGCTAATGCGAATAAATTAATCTTTATAGTCATAAGTGTTGCATTTTTTTGGTTTATTTTGAATGTTGTTGGTGTTGGAATTGATGTTCAGACAAAACATATAGATGCCATGATGGTATGTATGTATGTATAACACACACAAGAAATATATATATATATATATATATATATATATCAATGATATCATCATTCACTACAAGAAACTGGGCGATTAGCGACGGAAAATTCCGTCGCTAATCCCTGATTTTTCGTCGCTATTTTTAATCACCGACGGATGGCCGACGGAGGCCGTCTGTCGCCGTAAAATAGGTCGCTAAACCGAATACCGACGGAATTTTGGTCCGTCGCTATTTTAGCGACGGAAATAACGACGGTTCGACCGTCGGCGAAAAAACGACGACGAAAGCGTCGTCAGTCAATAGCGACGGAAATAGCGACGGAAAATTCCGTCGCTATTTAGTGACGGACTGAAATTCCGTCGCTGTTTGCTCGCCAAATATTTAACGACGGACGACGATTCCGTCGTTATTTGTCCGTCCAATATTTAGCGACGGACTTAAATTCCGTCGCTAATGTTAAAAAAAAATTATTTTTTTTTTAAATTTGCTCTATCCATTTATCGACGTCCTGTTATACACTTTTATTCTACTATATTATCAATACACCAATCACCAAAAACACAAAATCAATCAAATATTAAAATACTAAAATATCATTCACATATAGTCATAACATAACAAAATATTCAAGTGTTAGAAACATAATAGAAATAGTCAAGTATTCAAAGTACAGAAACACAACATAATCAAGACGAAGGTCCGGTGGGTGGAGTGGGTCCCGCAGATCCAGGTGGAAGCCTAGCCAATATCTGGTAGAGCATACGCTGCTGAGCGTCCTCGAACATACGCTGCTGAGCCTCAAATCGAGCATCGGTCTGCTCTTCTTTCTGCTTCATCTCATCCTTCTGACGTGCTATCTCCGCTAAGGCGAATGAGTCAGCTGTATATCTCGTACAGATGCAGCAATCCCTCCATCTGATCCTGTGGATGATGCAGGGTTTGAGGATGATGGAGCACCGCTACCACTAGAACCTCCTCCTCTCCCACGTAAACCTCTCGCTCTAGAAACTCCTCCCACCATCTTCAAAAACCAAATAAAATTTACTATTAACAATTATTGACAAAAATAATTTGATCTCACAAGTAAATTATCTTCATAAAAAAAGGTAAATAATTTGACAAAAACAAATACGCGGCTCCAAGCCATCACCACAGCAACAAAATGGGATGGAACACAGCCATCCCCCAACCTAATCTCCATTTACTACCTAGATACATGCTCGTCTAATATATACAAATAAAAAAAATCCTAGATACATGCTCATCTAAAATTTAAAATTTTAACTATGACTACCATTTGAGCCATAGTACCAAAACAAGGGATAATAGAATAAAAACTTACTTGTTTTTTCTTATTCTCGTTGACTTCTTCCTTTCTTCCTCACAAATTAAGAATCACCCTAACAATCTCAACCTGAAAATAAATGAGTCAAGTTATTCATATTTTGACTTTATACAAATTCATTCCACCTCTTCTAGTAATATACATGAGTCGAGCTTCAGTGCACTAATAGACTTATTAAAAAATGAAAATATAAAATCAAATTCTTATTATACTTTAATTAGTAAAAAGAAAAGTATATTAAAACTACAATTAACTTTATTTGTTAAAAGAAAATGATGAATTTATGAGGAGCAACTCAACTCAATTGGATTACACACTAATAATAGGAGGAGGAGTTAGTAGTCCAACCATTAAGGCTCCTGCTTCAACAGCGGCAGGAAATGCTGATGGATCAACAGAAGAAACACACACCTGCAACACATACAATAAACAAAATTCAAGCATTTCTATCTAATATAAACTAGGAATTTAGACTATGTCCATAGATAAATTGCAATATTGCAAATGAAATAAGATAGATAACTGTATTTAGGAGTGTCATACTCATCAACTAACCTCAAAAACTAGAAAAATCTTACAGCTGAGTTATTATGAAGAAATACAGTTATAGATATTTGAAAGGTAAAAGAACCGGTTATGTTTAGTCAACATGAATATTGTTCTTTTTATTTTAGTTTTAAATTTTTAATACTTGGAAAATTATTATTGACACAAGTATTTAAAATACATAATAATCAAAGTTTGATTTATTTATTTATTTTCTTCATTTATTTGAAGTAACCGAGAAAATGAATAAATCTTACCGGAAGGGCAGTCAAGCGCGTTGCAAGTCTCACAGGCAATATCTACACGAGTTGCACCTCCCTAACAAGAATCAAAATTGATTTCTGCCTAAATCCAATTTTGTCCCATAAAAACTTGATTTGCAGATTCTGGCAGATCTGCAGATACTAAACAAAAAAAATTAATTTAATTTAGTTATCATAATTAACAGTTTAAAATTTAAAAACAAAAAAAAAGAGAAAGAACAAGCTCACCTCACCTGAACAGTGGCCGAGCGCGGTGCGGCGGTGCCGGAGCAGCTTCACGGGAGCAGACGTCCAGCGGCGGTGGTGGGAGGGACCTTCTCCAGCGACGGCGGCGGCGTTCAGCGTTTTGCAGCAGCGGCGGCGGCGTTCGGCTTTCTCCAGCAGCGGCGGCGTCCAATCGACGGCGTTCTCCAGTGGCGGCGGGGTCCGATCGACGGCAGGTTCCGATCGACGGCGTTCTCCAGCAGCGGCGCCGGGTCCGATTTGCAGTGGGAGTCGCTTTTGAGGGAAAGAGAGATTTTGGGAAAATTAGAATGAATTTCTCTTCATCCCGCGTCTATCTATTAAATAGGGCCCACCGACGGAAATTACAACGGATATGTCCGTCGCTATTACCGACGGATCCTTCATTCCGTCGTTAAGCTATTTTTAATAATCGATAATTTTTTTAAAAAATTAACGACGGAATTAAATTCCGTCGGTATCCGTAAAAAAATAAAAAAGAAATTTAAAAATGAATCTACGACGGAATAATTCCGTCGGTATACAATTCCGTCGTTGTTCCGTCGTTATTTCCATCGGAGAATTTCCCGGGCGGTATTCGCGCCATCTTGAACCGACTCTCGGAAAATCCGTCGGTGATTCCGTCGGTACTTAAAGACGGAACATGTTCCGTCGTTGATTCCGTCGGTAATTAAAGACGGAAAAAATTCCGTCGGTGATTCCGTCGGTGTCCGACACATTTTCTTGTAGTGATTCATCAATGTGCTTGCAATATGCATGACATGTATTACGAGTTTAGAAATTATTAGAAATATGTATTAAATTTGAAACCTTGCTAAGATCATGTGATCAATTAGGCAATCGACAAAAATAGTATATCTCACAAATATAATGCAGATTTTTCGCCTGCGAAAAGAAGATATGAAACCAGGTGATGCAAATATTTAGCAGTGCAAGTGGAAGCCATTTCACAGAAATTGGTAATCTAAATATTGGCAAATTGCTTACTTTTTATTTTTTATTTTGCTTGCCAGGTATTGGATGATTAACCTGATTTAATACTTGGGAAGAATATTCCCTGATTTTATACAGTTTCTCTCATAAATTGTAATGAATTGAATGTATATTTTCTGAGTGATTGAACATGCATGATTTACTAAAATATATTTATTAATAGTAAGTGTAAAATTTCCATCGTCTAAAACAAAATAGTACGTTGCTATACTGCACTCATTTTAAGTTTTTTTATTATTCTTCTTCTTTTCTTTTTTCGTTTTCTTCTAATCACATTAAAACTCCCCATAATCAAAAGTGTCCGTCAATATGCAATCATAATTTTACTATTTGATGGTAAGAAATGATAATTTTGGCTAATTAATTAAGTATCAGTTTTACTAATTACAAGAATTGGACCGTGCATGTATAGACAAATTAAACCTTCATCTTTCCAACTGGTGTCTTTGCAGACATAATAACATACAACTCTAATAATCTGTATTATATATATACATATAAAAACAACTGTAGTAGACAACGAAATGCTTATATTATATAGCACATGAAATCTCAAAATATATTCTGCAAATTTTATAACTTTTCCTAAGTAAACCTCATCCAAAGCATAAGAATATATCGTATCCATTGACTTTTATTTAGTCCAATAAATACGCTTATTTATGTCACAAGACGAGAATGGTATGGGCTGCTGCTGCAACAACCTAGTTCAACCCATAGTAAAAAGTAAAAAAATAACTAAATAATAAAATCAATTTGTAGAAGTATAATTTTAGAGAAAAAAAAAAAAGCAAAATGAGAAGCTTTAAATTATGATGTGAAACTTTTCACCGAAGGGTGTAAAACCGAGGTTGAAAAAATTTCACCAAAAATTTAACTTGGGAAATTAAATTGAAATCAATTTCATTGACTTGGCCTCTGCGTAAAGATCTTGTCACTGTCTTTCTTGCCTTTCCTTTTCGAAATTGTTGTGCATTTCTTTGTATTGCACATCAAATCTTCTCTTTCATTTTTTCCCATCTTATGTAACTTGTTACTATGTCTACTACATGCCACCAAAAACTAGATCGAGTTTATTGTTACTCCATTTTAGGTCCACGATAAAAGAATTGCATGCGTTTCACCTTCATTCGGTAAAAACTATCAACTTGAAAAATATTTTTATGTGAGGAAAATGCATATCAATATATGAGTTTTTGTTCCTTTTTATTTTTGCATGACTTTTGATTTTCTTGTAAATTCACCAATTTTTAATTTTGTTATTTTTTTCATAATTTTAAATTTCACCCAAATTAAATCTGACTTGGGAGCTTATGTTATGTGGTAGTTGGGCATGTGTTAACCTCTCTCCCATCAGTACAACGTCGTTCATATTCAAATTTAGGGCAAAATTTGATTTTCTAAATTTGTTTCCTCTCAAGAAAAATTCGTAGATAAGTTGTACTTCCTCCGTCCCTCATTTTAGTATCCATATGAGATTAATGACACGAGTTTTAATAAAATGGTTGATTGTGTTGTGAATGGAATAAATGTATTGCCTTTATGAGAATGTTAGAGTGATTAAAGTGAAATAATTAATGAACCCACATTTATAGGGTTGTGTAGAGTAGTTTTATTAAAAATAAAAATTAATATTAAATTGTGGAACATATTAAAATGTAAAAATAAATAATAAAATATGGGATAGAGAGAGTAATATTTTTTGTGGCGAAACAATCTTATATTCAAAGCGACATTCATTACATATACGGATACAAGATGTCTTCTTCCTTTATCTTGATTTATAAATTTATGCATTTAGGATATTTGGACAATTTTTTTCATATGGCTTCTGCAAATTCTTTGTTTTTCAGTTCTTTCATTTTTTTTTTTAGAATTTTGACCCGTTGCAATCTACATCAATTTATTTTAAACAATAGTATTTAGAATTTGCATGGCAAAGATTTGAAAAAATGAAGAACTCAATTGAACAAAATTATGAATTTTTTTTGAATAAAATCAAAAGTTGGTGATTTTATAAGAAAAAATTAAAAGCCATGTGCAAAATAAAAGAATGATCAAATTTCATGTAAAGTTGTGGAAAAATTGAACAAAATAAAAGTTGGTGATTTTGGAGGAAAAAATTCAAAAGTCATGCAAAATAAAGGGAGCAAAATTCATGTATTTATATGCATTTTTCCATATTTATCTTGTATCGATCAAATCAAATATTATTAAATTATTCTTAAGAATATTATAGGTATAGTATGTCCGAATTTATGAAAGTACACATTTTATTATAGTAATATATTCTCCCGTACTTCCAAAATTGTCAATTTAAATACAGTTATTTTAATCACGTAATATATTTATGGTCAATTTGTCACATTCATTTTCTCTTTATTATCTTCCTTCCTATTCAGGAGAATAATTTGCTTTAAAATTACAAATTTACTATATTAGGAGGATTCTGGTCGAATCATATTTACAATTTTGAAAGAATTTAGTTTATTTTGTTAAGCTATTATAACCGCTTCATTTGTTAGGTATATAACTCAAGAACTTCATTTTGGCTCGAATTCATTTTTTGTTCCTATCTTTTCAAGGATATTAATCATCTATTGTGTTCGTATAATCTTTCTTATGATGCGTGACGAAAGTGTTTAGGATAGCTAGCTTGACCTTTAAATGATAGGATGTAACATTATTACCTCAATTTGTTGGTTTTCAAAGGAGAAGGACGGAGATGAAGATTTTAAAAATCATTTAGCAATGTGTTTGTTGGTGGTGTTTACGAAACCAACACCTAAAACTATAGAGAGAAACCGCGAATTATACCTAGTGTGATGACTTGAAGAAGACGAAGTAAGAATGATCGGAAACCTTGACCCAAAGAGAAAATAGCAGTTGTATTTGAAAATATGAGATAGCGTAAGTCACAATACACGAGCTCGGGCCCTATTTATAGATTTACAAGCGGAGGGGTAAAATAGTAAAAACATCTTCGGTGCATGCGTCTTGCGTGGTGGAAGGGTACGCTGGTAATTTCGATAATACGCGGGAGACCTTCCCGCGCATTTAACAACTCCTCTGGTAAAAAATGTCTTCTCTGGCAAAAGCGTCTTCTCTGTCGATGTAATCTCTGGTGGAGATGACTCTTCTGGCAAACACGTCTTCTCTGGCAAAGGCGTCTCCTCTGGCGGTAGTGACTTCTCTGGCACGGATATACTTTCTCTGATGTCAACGACTTCTCTGGTATTGACGACTTTTCTGACTAGGATGCTTCCTCTGGTGAAGATGACTCCTCTGACGAGGATGACTCTTTTGGTAGTGATGGCTCCTCCGTCGAGGATGACTCCTCTGGTAGTGATGGCTTCTCTGACAATGGTCATTTTTCCGCATGATTCTTCTGATGCAGATGATTCCTCTGATTTACGTCCCTTTTCTACTCTGCACATATTACTCCTCATCAGTTGGAGTATTTGGGGAGCTAGAAATGATGCCATTTTTAACGGGATCAAACCGAAGGTGAAAAGTGTTATAGAAAGAGTCAAATTTAGATCATGGAAGTGGGGATTCATTCTTTTTTCAATTTTTCTTGTGCTCATTCTCTTTATGATTGGTGTTCTAGGCCGATTGCATTCATTCTGTCTATTCTTAAATAAAACAGATTTTTGTAAAAGGGTTGTTGTGTAAGGGATTTGAGTATCCTTGTACTCATTTGAATATTTTTCTCCTTTTAACTTTTTTTTATAAAAGGGTAAAAGAATTAAATGCACACACCATTTCACTTTTAAGCTTAACTCGTATTTAGCTTGACATATATATGTAGTCTTAATTGAACCATAGTGCATTCAAATCCAACTTGGTTACATCTTTACTTGTAAAAGGCCGTACGCAAGATCTTAGTCTTTCGTTATTGACAATCTAAATAATTATTTATATCGAAAATAAATAAAATCGACACGAATTATTAAGAGAGCAAGAGAGCGCTCGTAATATAGTCATTTTGAAGAATAAAACACAATACTTGGCCACTAATTGAAAAAATATAAATTTTGGCCATATTTTACGTGTTAAGACTAGTTTGCCTTAATTAGGGTGGACCGGATTCGGATCAAATTCGGGTTTACACGCGGATTAGTACCATATGTGCCAACCGAAAAAAAAAAGTATATGGCACTAATGGCACTAATATGGCCATAAGTACCATTCATGCAAACACTGAGTATATGGCACTATTTAACCCGAATTCGATCTGCTCTATTTAAGAGCAAAACAGTTCGAAAACGTAAAAAATGGCCAAAATTTATGTTTTTTCAATTAGTGGTCAAATATTAAGTTTGCATCTTCAATATGACCATCCGTCACCATTGTTTCAATTATTAATGTCCATATGTAGGGAGTAGAAACAGACTTGCTAGCTGTTATGATCAAATTATCAACTATCCATTGTGGCGCAAGAAAATGTTATTTAATGAAATACTAAGAGGTGGGAGGCAAGTTTGACAAGATTTTGAGAGACCGTGTCTTAATTAAGTCTCCCTCAATCCTATTTTATTTCTCATGAAATGGTTATTTCACCTACCAAAACCAAACATTGGTTATTATATTTATTTGGTCACTAATTACTAAGTTTGGTTAAAAATATGCGTTCACCCCCACCATTATGCAAACTTTGAGCGTTACTTCAATAATGTCGCAGCGTTTGATAAATTATAAAATCACGCCTAACTTTTCAACATTTCGACAATTATGGCCCGATGTGATATTTTGAATTAGGGGTGGACAAAATAAGCGAAATCGAATAACTAAACCAATCCAATCGAAATATTAAAATATTGTTTAAATTGGTTTTTCAATTACGTTTTCTAAAAATCAAACCAAATGACAAACTGAATTATATTTATATAATAATACATTAATATATAAATTTATAATATATATGTATATATATTAATATTAAATACTCCCTCCGTCCCAAACGAAATGTCCTCTTTCTTTTCGGCACGGAGATTAAGAAATGTGTATAAAGTAGATAAAGTGGGTTGGTGGAAATTATTTAAATATTAAGTATAGAGAGAGAGTGTATTGCCAAAAAAGGAAACAAGACATTTCGTTTGGGACAACCCAAAAAGGAAAACAGGACATTTCGTTTGGGACGGAGGGAGTACTATTTATCCTTTTTTTTCAATTTTTTTTTGTTTCTTTTGGATTTTTTCAGATTCAGTTTTTTCAGTTTTTTTTGGGATTATTTCGGATTTTCTATTTGATTTTGTTTTAAATCTAAAATTTCAATTAATTTAGTTTGGTTAATACGGTTAATTCGATTAGATTTATTTTAAAAAAAAACAAATATAAATTTGGTTTGAACATTATTGAAAATTCTCAAAGATTTGAAGAAAAATTGATATTTGCTCTATATGCATAATAATACTGTATATTGAAATAACTGAACAAAATAAACAGCAAATTCTGCATTTAGTTTTAACATTTATGCAGCACAAAATATTCATCAGCATTGTACTTAATCATCTACTGCTATTAGGAAAACCACCTCATTTCAATACTAAATAACAATCACCATTTACATGATAGCATGGAATGTACATTCCATTTCCTTTGATAATGAATATGGAAGGCTAAGTAAGAAAATATGGGACAAAACAAAAGTCATTCAACTGCAAAGCTCTACCAAGTAGGTGTGATAAAACAGCATAAAACCAAACTGCATCTACCACAATTGATAAGCATCAAAATAAAGGATACAAATCTACAAGGGGTGAAAAATTCAGTACCAAGGAACAGGAAACACCCCACATTTGAAGCAGTACAAACCAACAGTTTAAGGCTGCGTCGACTGTCTAGCATTCTGATTGGCCAAAATTGTCACAGGCAGTAAACAGCAAGGTAGCATACAGCCCTTCAACTCAGTAACAGATCATAAACAACTTTTATGCACCTTCAATTGTTATCTATACAAAGTCGTTTTCTATGATGAAAGATCAATGCCAGAAGCATTGATTAGTATTAGATTGATCATCATTTCATCATATATATCTCTGTAGTAAGAAAAGCCAAACATAGGCCAGAATCTAAATGAAAGATGAACTGAGATAAAGGGACAAACAAACAGTCTGTTCATTTGGGGTATTCTAGCAAGAAAAAAGCAGGTTCCACTATTGACTCATCGCTTAGTTCTCTAGGAATTGGATAGTAATGCCAAAGGGTAAATAGCTAGAGCACCAAAAAAGAATTACAATTCGTTCATGCCCCATCGACCCTTAAGTTACAGAGCAGGACAAGATTTACCATTAGAGAGAAATGAACTTGATATGAAAATAGTACTAATTGCTATATAGAGCAAGCAATTAAATGACAGTTCCTATGTTTGGTTCTGTTTAATTAGTTTCCACACTTGGTGAAACATGAAAATTTATTAGGCAGCCTAATGCAACTACAGGGTCCCCAAAGACAAACAAACTCGTAGAGAAATCACAAGAAAAGAAAACTAATATTAACCTATTGTTTTAGTTAATGAGAACTCTCTCTTCACAAATCATTAATCATTAACAGACGAGGAGCATCAAACTTCGAAACAGTTAACATTTCATATGCAAAATGTACTAATTGCTACTGCTATTGCTAGAGCGTAACTAAAGAATCACTACATTAGTATACTTAACTTTCACCGTACACACATGCTTAAAACAGCCGTGGTATCATCATCTCTTCTCACAAATTAAGAGCACGAATCCGGAAAGCCTACAACTCAAAAAGATCAGCACGAGCATAAAAATGAACTTCACTTCACTATTATCAGTAACCTTTCCAAGAAGCGCTTACTTGATCAACTGAGGGCACAATGAATGATACAAACAAAATTCCAACCATTTCGAATAACAATACTCACAAACAAGAAAACACTAAACAAATACATTCAACGAGCATAAAACCCAACTCCAAGGAATCAAGAAGCGCTTATTTGATCAACAGAGGGCACAATGAATGAATCAAACAAAATCCCAACACTTTAATCAAGCAAAATTGGGTCAATTTGGACCTCCTAAACAAAACCACAATGCAGTTAACTTCACAACAAGAAAACCCTAAATCAAAAGTTTCAAACAGCAATCCTCGAAAACTTATCATAACATCTCCTCGCCAACCTCACACAATCCAGCCAATGCAAAACCTGCGCATTGGGATCCGTCTCCAACGCAACATCGGCGACCGTAATCTGCAGGGCCCCTCTGAACCCGGTGATCCTGCCGCGAACCCTGGCAACCACACCGAGCTGAATATCGGAAGCGAACTTGAGAGCCGTTTGGGCAATTGATCGAACAGCTGATGGGCTCCTCCGCGAGAAGTAAGGCGAGGTGAGTTGGTTGAGCCAGAGCACACAGGGGATGCAGCCGGTGCCATCGTCGATGGAGAAACGGAGGAATTTGCCGGGCTTGAGATCCCGAGTCACGACCACTCCGATCGTCTCGGCGCGCGATAGGCGCAGCCCTTTGCGGAGGAAGGTCGATGAGTCTGCTCGGTTGGGCGTGAGAGACACAAAATCGAAAGCTAAAAGCTTGACGTGAGTGTTGTACAAATCCATGGCTGCACACCCAAACATTTACGCGGGAATTTAAATCACTCAAATAAATCGCTTTTTCTTTTTTGATGTAATGTTCGGAAATTGCAATATTTTTGTTTTTCGTTTTGGAGTTTTATTCATATAATGATATTTAAAAATATATCTATATATTATTATGAGATATATATATATAGAGGTGGGAGATATAATACCCAAATCTTAGGTAGTATGTCGTACCAATTCTGAATCACATATTTTGTCCATGTGGCACACCAAAAAGTGATACGTGGAAGAGAGCTTCCAAAGCCTTCGAGGGCGAAATCCATGCAAGAATAAAATTGGAATAAAATTTTTGGATATTAAAAAAATATATATTTTTTTTATTTTTTTAAATTTTTTGAAGCTGACATGTTTTTGATACATAAGTTTGCACATAAAAATGTATAATATTGTACACAAAAATAAATTGAATTTTGCAATTGTTCATCAAGATATAAAATCAGAATCATTTTTAGCTTTTAGATCATCAAAATCTACAAATAATCTAGCCCCCAGGATGTCAATTGGGCCAATCCATCGGGTTTCGGGCTAGCCCTATCGAGTTAAGGGTTATTCAGGTGCGGGCTAATTGGGTTGAAATTATATTCGGGTTATAAAATTCCAACCATAACCCTAAATGTTCAGATTTTGGGCTAGTCTATCGGGCTAGTCGGGCTCAAAAATTTATTTAAATAAAATTAATTAATATATTTCTTTTGACAATATTATATTTGTAATAAATATATACATGCATAAATAAGTAACATTTCAACATCGATTTATATAATAACTAATATCCAAGTCTTAGAGATTAAAGATGCAATATTTTTATTAAATAAGTATCATTTTTAAATTTTTACATCTAAATATTTTATGTTAAGTATTGGATTAAAAATACAGAGAAGTGAAATGATGAATATAACTTCTAATATTGAATTTCTAATATTAAATCAAAATACATTTCACTAACTTTTGAAAAAAAAAATATCTTATTATGCAATTTTTCATAAGCAAAGTAATGAAATTGAAAATCAAATAATGAGAAAATTTTCATATAATCAAGTGAACGCATTATTTTCGGGTCAGCCCTATAGGGTTTCGGGTTAATTTTGGCTGATCCTATCGGGTGCCGGGCTATTTGGTTATGAGCTAATCGGATTGTAATTTTTATCAGGTTGAAAATTTTCAACCCTAACCCTCTCGAATTGACGGGTTAATCGGATCAACCCACGAATTTCGAGCTGAATTGACATCCCCGACTAGCCCTCCCTATATATATTATCTTAACTTTTAGTACAATTTATGATATAAAGTTAATTTTTTAACATATTTTGTTCTTCTTTTCGTAAAATTTCCACGAAGTTATAAACATAGAGAAATGAGAAGAAAATACAAGACAAAAATGAGATATCAATCAAATATATGGTAACTACAATTTCCAATCCAAACTCCGCGTATTTTATCGTTTTGCCACTATTTCTTTTTTTATCCAAACTTTTAATTTTCAAAAGGCCTAAGCATGGAGTTGAATTGTCCTTTTTCTCTTTAGAAAATTGAAGTCCTTGTAAATTTCTTCTTCCAAATCTATCTACTATCTATAGAAACAAAACCAGTATCGTCCAAAATGAAATTACCCTTCTTCTTTTTTTCTTTTTTTTGAGCAACCATGCGATATTAATACAATCTGTTTTAGAACAGGGGATGGGGGCTCTCTTTCTTCAATTATTTTTATTAACTTCTTAGAAGATCTTTCCCTCAAAAAGAAAGATTATTAAAAGTTTAAAAGCATCATGTGAATTTTATAAGGCCATGTTAAAGCATGAATAACCATTTTGTTAGAGCACAAACCTGACATTATAGATCTGTCATAGATAAATAAAATAAAAACTAAGAAACAATAAAAATGGAGAATTGAGATTAGTTTCACTTAAAGATGAAAAATTAAGGTTATTTTCTTAATTAATATTGTTAAAAATAGAAATTCATGACGAACCCCCCTTTTTTTGGATGAATGCACACTGTCTACTGAATCTTAATGTTAATAATTGAGCTACTAAAAAAACGTTAATTATTGAGGAGGGTATAGAAAACTTTAAGAAATAGTCTGCAAAAAGCATAAGAACCGGAAAATTACTAATCGACATTGACACATAATCGCAAAATATCCACACTTGTCATTTAAATAAAAAAAAGGCATTGTTGTAATGATACATAAAGAAGCAGTATGAATAAACGAAACACTATTGTAAAGAAGCACTATTGCTTCATTGGATTCAAAATTCCAATTCTTGATTGATGCTTCAAACGCTTTACCATAAGAATTACCAGAAGAGGAAAATGATACATGTAGATGTGCAAGCTTCATCATTCATAGATGTTATAAATTTTAGGACCACTTTGATGCTTGACACCAAATCAGGGGACCAATATCACCAGTAATAATTGAATTCAACCAACTATATAGATGGATAAATGTTGGAAGCTCATCTTGATAAGCAAGAAGCAGATGAAGGATAAGATAGAATAACAACAACAATGTCGCCTTAGATTGAGCCCACAAATGCTATAAAGTCTAACCCAAACTAATTCATAATGCAGTACACAGGCGGGGCTTTGCCTTTAGGTTCGACCATCAAGTTGCAAAGCATTAGTATCAACGCTAATAATGCAATCCCAAATAGCTTCACCGATTCCTCTAACCTAAGATTTATGATACCACTGCACAGCAAAATCACAAAGGACTTTTATAAGACTATGTTTCCACAACATTAAAAGATTGACGAATTTAGGAGAAGAGAATCACAAATATGGAATTCAAATCCCCATTGAACGAGGTGCTGAAAGTGAGAATAATTCAAATAATGTCGGCAAATCAACCACGTCAATTTCATTATCAGAATAATATTTACAAGTCTTACCTGGTCAAGAGACGGTCAAAGAGCTCACCCAATCATTGTGCGCTTTCTTCCTCTCTGTCGTACTGAAATCAGAACATATGATCCATGAAACATTGTCTTCTTGGAAGCAAAAGAAATGCAAAATCCAGAACATGAATTAAATGGTACCTTGAGCTAGCTTGTTCAAGGTTGACGACCACTGCTTTGAGGATTTCCTGTATGCTGCGAGGATTCGGTCCATCTACAGGAGACGACGGATTAAAAATTGGCATCATAACGGCTTTTCAGTCAACAAGATAATATATGATGCTTGCAAACATTTTAATTAACATTTCTTTCTTCTCAATGACCATTTCATATGAAACTTGATTTTTGCAAGTTTTCCATCAATTGCAGCCCTTGTCATCCGTTCCTAAAATATCATTACTTAGAAGAAAGGAGTATTCTGCAACACACAAGAATTTACTGCTTGAAATGACATTTTCATTACTGAGGTATTTTACATATGAAATAGCCAAATAAAATATAGGAGACATCATTTAAGCTAAAAGAGCAATGACACAGAAGACAACCAAAGACCAATTGACATTATTGCTATTAGGATTACAAAAATACATGTTTTCATGCTTCAAGTCATTTTTGAACACTAAGTCTTTTATTGAAAACAATGACTGCTTACCACATTTCCGCATGAAGAGTGCATAGATAGCAGTGCTCGTTCAAGAACATAAAGATCAACAGCTTTATCTTCTGGGAGCGTCGAGGTGAAGCTTAGACCAAAATCGATGAGTGTCTTTCGTAACATACAAATTCAACCAATTCATTAAGGAAGAATGTTAACCAATAAAAAACTCAGGAAAATTTAACACAACACTGAAAATAGTGTGACCTACCAGCTTATTGGTACCACTACGGACTAACATGTTTGATGTTGTCAAATCACCATGGATCAGACCACCATCATGTAGTTTCCCAATGGTGTCACCAATTTGTGTTGCAATATCATCTAACCGTTCTTCAACAATACCATGTGAGCCAAAGTCAAGCAATATGTCTTTCACAGCAGGACCTTCGACATACTCAAATGTAAGAGCATTTAGCAAAGTATCAACAGCATAGAGTGCCGGAGTCGAAACCCCAAGCTTTCTAGCTTTTGTCAAACACCGAGCTTCCTGCTCTAGGATTCAGCAATAGTCAAGCATATAGCAAAGAATTTGACAGCTACATTGTGATCTCTGTTTTGAAGACTAACCGCATTAAGACGTTTGAGAGTCAACTTCGAGTCCAACAATGGATGCCGATACTTTTTTGAAAACCGTTCCTTAATAATAGATCTTCTTCCAACAAAAGTTGACTCAAACACTCTCTAGAAAAATGAAAACAGAGACGTACCAGATGCCAACATGAAAATAGTTAATCCAGTTGCCCAACATAATCATTATATGTTAATGAAAACATTTCTTTTCTGTTGTTAACCAAGAGACACTAACAAGGTACTAACAATCTTTTTAACAAGGTTCAAAGTTAACTTACAGCCTCAGCACCTTGCTTAATCAAAACCAAGGAACCCTCGATTCCATCTAACTTCATATCCATAGTGAAAAATACAGCAATTCAGACGTCAATTCAGAGTTGATGTTACGGCTGGAATGGCAAAGATAATTAAAACCTAAGGTCACTCCTCCAAAAGAAAAGAATGCCGGCATTTAAATTGAATGAAACCAATACAAAGACTCCAAACAAATCCATCTAGGGTCAAAAAACTTGTGTACGATATTGTGAGCACAGTAGCCCCTATTATATTTCACAACATAAATGTGAATTTGTTTCTCTCATTAAAGAATCTCAATGAAGCGATGAAATAATAAAAGATATGGGTTCAAAAATGTTTTAAGATGTCCGGGTATTGCAGAAAGTAAGTGCAAACAAAAGCAATGAAAATTACCCAATCCTAGGAACTACCCCTGGAATCTTTTAATGAACATAATCATAACAGAATTCACAAATAGCTTCAAGCAACCATGAAAAATCTCTTTCAGTTAGTTTCTAAATGTAACATGAGACCCAAAGACCTCATATCATCTCTTTACTGTTTAATTACTCAAGTGCAACGATCCTTCTTAATAAAACAAAATAAACAAGCAACATCCAGAAAAAACATTTGAAACTTATCAATTCATAAACAAGAATCAGCAACAGGGTGGATGTAAAAATGAATTGGGAAAGCTGAGCAAAAGAAATTAGCATCACCTTCAACTAGCAAACCCGATAGGGGCAATCATATAATTCTAGAAATTTCATAACCGAAACTTACATAACCATTCAGCAGTTAACATGAGCCTTTTACATTCCTATTTTCACAAATACAGTGATTTTCACAACTAATCAGCATACAATTTGGACCTTGTACGTTCCTTTTCAGTTTTCACAAATCAGAATCCCTTTCTTGTAGTACTACAACGGCAACATAAGTTAATACTAACTACAAAACATTGGGAATCCACAGTAGTTAGACAAGTGATATCTATCTCCTAAAATCTAAAACACATATGAAAAAGCTGCTAATTACTTCAAAAAATCATGTAGAAATAATAAATGAATCACCTTTAAGCTCTGAAAGACGTCAGACGAAATGAAGAAATGCTCTGAATTTGGAAATAATTATATGGGCAGGGCATAGGGCTTTCAGAGATTAGGGTTTAACCGTTTCCTCTTTAAGCAAAAAAAAAAAAAAACGTATCTTTTGTTTATTGTAAATAATTTTTTTAATAAATACTCCATGCCTCGCATTGCTTTTGGGCAGGGGTGTGCATTCGGTTATACAGTTCAGTTTTTGTTAAAACCAAATTAAATTAAATTTAAGTTCGATTTAAATGAAATCGAATCGAACCGAATTAACCGAAAATTTAAAAATTAAAATCGAACCGAACCAAACCGAAAAATCGAATTAATCTGAATAAAATTGGAAAAACCGAAAAATCCGAATAAATCAAATATTTTTATAATTTCTTTTAGAAAAATGTTCAAAATTAGATTATATATTTTATCATTATCCATCATTTATTTTAAGAACATATAATTAAAATATTATAATTAGGGTTAGATTAGAAGTTAGATATTAGAAAATTATGATTACAATAATATAATATAATATATATACATATATATATATATATAAACATAATTCGGTTTTCGGTTTTAAAAAATTCAAACCAAACCAAACTAAAAAATCGAACTTTTATGGAAAAAAAATCGAACCTTACCGAAAAATCAAAAAAATTGAACGATATTTTTAAATTTCGGTTTAGATCGGTTCGGCTATTCGGGTTCGAATTTTTTCACCCCTACTTGGACATAGAGATTAAGAAATGTGTAATTTATAAATAAAGTAAGTTAACAAAGAGTGGGTGAGATAAATAATTTGGGATTTGTAAAAGTATGTATAGAGGACAGTATGTGGTGAGCTCATTAATTAATTAGTCTCTTAATTATTTGCCAAGAAGGAAATTAGACATCCCATTATAAAAATTGGGACATTTGTAATGAGACGAAGAGCGCAAATTTTTAAAGTCTGTTCCCGACGATAGTGAACTCAAATTTGAGAAGTTTAGTTTCAGATATTTCGATTGTCACACGATGTTATAAATAATTCCATTGCATTGTTAGTGTTGTCTAATTTAGTAGTTTTGATTGTCTCATTATTATGTTGTATTTTCGTAATAGATAATAGTTAACTCTTCGAAAGATATGACCTTATAACTTTTAAATAATTTAGACATTCTTTTTACTTTTCGTGCTCAAAAGTTTTGGGACAGAAACTCTTATTAATAATAAAGTAAATTATTTTTGTTACATTAAATTGGGTAAATATCATTAAAATCCCTGAACTGAATTGAACTATACCCGTTTTATCAAAAATACCCTGATAAACCCTCAAATTACCAACTTTTTACCAAATATATCCTGCATCTATTTTCCGGTCACCAAAAACGTAATGTGGTTCGGCGGATGCCACAATGTAATTTATATTCCGTTTTTTTTAAATGACATGGCAAACATGATGTCGTTTCTTACCATATCATTAAAAAAAATACATCACGCTGGATTTTAAAATTCACGCTGACACGTATTTAAAACCCAACGCTTCCAGCTAAGAATACATTTTTAATGTTAACCCTAATTGACGATAATTTCCAAAATTCTTTATCAGTGATTCAGCGCCGATCGTAATCTTTCTCAACTCAACTAGCGCCGAACTTGGAGTGGCCGTCGAAAGTCGATAGCTCCAGCAAGGTGAGGGAAAGCGGAGACACAATGGTTCTGATAATACCGTGAAGAAAATATTACATAGTCAAGAAGAAAATATTACCCTAAAAAGTAAGATTTTGCTGAGCCGATTGCCAAGGAATTTGCTGGTCCCCTGAGTATGAACGAATTTTCGCCGAGTTTAGGATGATGAAGAATTTGAAAGAATCTGGATTGAAGCGTGCATGAATGGAATGAGAGTTAATTATTCTCTCGTCTGCCAACTAATTTGAATTAAGGCTTCTAAATTAATTAAAAGTAATGATATGGTAAGCAACGACGTCATTTTTGTCATATCATTTTAAAAAAAGAATATAAATACATTGTGGCATTCGACGAGCCACATCATGTTTCTGATGACCGGAACTTTCAGGATATTTTTGATAAATAATATTTACCCTAAATTTTAGGAATTGGGTGATGATGGACTTGAAATTTAAGATAAATTAATCACAAAAATATTGTTTAGAGACGCTTCAATTTTCAATAAATTCCAATTTAATGTATAAATTATTTATATTTTTATAACTATTTTTTGAGAAAGTAACTCTCGTAGTTGGAAGCCTTAAAACTCACTTGAAAGGTAGATCTTGAAATTCAAGAATTGGTAGAATTTTGAAAACCTCTTAAACCATTCTCTAGCTTGCTTCTGATGAATTTTTTTTGGAAAAATTATATAAGTAAATAAAATTCTCTATCTTACTTCTAAGTAGTGATTCTTGAAAAATATAGGTAAAATATGAAAAATATTGTAATTTTACTCTCAAATTTTGAAATAGAACATTTACTGTGAAATAAGAAAAGAATCAAAATTGAAAACTCAAATACAAACGAATTGAGTAAATATCATTAAAAATAATGGTAATTACATGAAAAAAATTAATATTTATTCATTTACCCTCTAATCAGAAAATTAATAATGTTTGATATGTGGGCACGGGACATTGTCCCATGAATCCACCTCATTTTATAATACTATATTAATAGCATTTTTTTTAGATAAATATATTTGCATATTAAAAAAGAGTATAGTATTTTTTAGTGTATCTTACCCTTAAAAATAAGAAAAAGAAAGCATTCACCACTAATCAGCAAACGACGTCGCTGCGCGAAACCCTACTTAAGATTTGGGAAATTTATTCCTTGAGAGATTTGGGGGAATTCTGAAACGTACGAATAATTTGGTGAAATGAAGAGAGGACTTAAATGGAGCGACGGCGACGACGAAACGTCGTCGTCCGACGACACCTCAGCTCCCGAAACCAACTCCGACGACAACGATGTCGGCTCCAAATCTAGAGACACCTCCAAGCTCAAAGCTTCTCTTCAAGGTATACATCACGAAATAGTTCAATTTTGTTTTTAATTTTACCTGATAATTTACTGATTCTGTATGTGAGATTTAATAAATGTGGGATATTGAACCCAAAATTTGCAATTTTAATCAATAATGCTGAAATTTGCCTTTCGAAGACGATTTTGCTGATCGGATTCCGCCACGTAGTGTATTGGGAAACCTGAATTCGCAGTGCTATTGGTTAAATTATAAACTTCATTCATTTTATATGATTCCACTCTGATGTTTTTCTTTGTATGTATTTCTGTTGTCTAAAGATAGTTTCTCCATACTTGAGTTGGTTCTTTTAACAAAAGTGATGAAGCTTTGTGTATAATTTTGGAGAATTCCAACCAATTGAATGGAATAAGAATTAGGGATTTGGATTAAGAATGACATTTGAAGCTATTTTGTTGGCCTATTTTGCAACATTACAAAGTGAAGAAAAGTTGATGGGTTGAATAACAGTTGATTCTACAAAGAAGAAAAGGAAAGGCATAGACTTTGAAGCTTTGAGTCGACACGGATACAGAGGGGGGCTATCAGTGTTGAAGGTGCCGCCACCCAAGGAGGCGGAGAAGGAGCAGGACTGGTCGTGGTGCTGGGGGAAGGAGCAAAAGTCGAAAGAGGCAGAAGAAGAATCTTTCAAAGAACGACAGAAAACTCGAGCTGCACTAGCAGATGGTGAGCAGCTTGCACATGTTCTAAGCCGCAAGGAGAGGAACAATCTGTCGTTCCAACAGAAAGAGAAGAGGAAAAGAGATCTAGGCCAAGCGAGTAGGGGAAAGAACTATGTTGAAGAAGAGAAGAGGCTGCTTAGAGACAACGGGGTTTACTCTGGTTTCGACTCTTGATTTAAGTGGTAAGTTTTTAGGTATTGCAGAACAAAATCTTCATCACAGTTGATGTGTTGCATTCTGTAAAATGGATGAGTAATACTAAAAGCATGTTGTGTTGAATCTGTTGATTGAGAAGATGGATATTAAGGTGAGTAAGAATTTTTCTCAACATTTGATCCCATTTATTTTGTGATGAGCTTATGTTGTGGCATCACATAGTAGCCATTAATTACTATGACCTCAACTTAAAATACTAGCCAAATCACGCCTGCAGATACAACCTCCTATTTTTCAGGCGAATTTCGTCGTGTTTATTCGAACTTTCCAAAACTTTGATGGGAACTCTCAATCTTCTCTACGTATACGTGAAAATATTCAATGAATTGTCAGACAAAAATTAGGAGTATTGTGATTGCAAAATCATTTAACATGGTTTGTAATTGAAATCACAACTTCTAGGCCATTTTGCATTAGAAACCACGACGACTATAAAGTAACTTCGTAATTTCAAAAATGCCTAAATGTTGTAATTAAAAAACAAAAGCATAAAAACTCACAACATTTAGATCATTCTGCATTGAAAATGGCAAAGATTACAGACCCACAACGTAATTGCAAAATGACCTAAATCCTAAATGACCAAAAAGTAGTGAGCAATTAATCCAAAATTTATCAACAGAAAGATAATTTTTTGAGAAAAAGAAAAGATGGTTCAAGTCGATGGCTAATAAGAGTTAAGCAGTAAAAACATCCCTAATATTTACAGCGAAAAACAAGTAAATTCATAACGTTGTGTTTTGTGCACTTACTCCTTATCGTTCATAAAGTTGGGCTAATAACTCTTCCCGTCTAACGGTTAACAGCTAGGGAGCTTCTCTATCTTCTTCTTTTTATTTTTTTTTGTAAATGTTTGAGGTGTTTTTGCTATTTAATTCTTCTTTATTTTTCTAAAGTCTTACTTTATGCTTTCTTAATTTCATATTACAATTTTCTTAATTTTTAATTTATGTATCATTAATTTCATATTGTTTTTTTGATAATTTTATGAATAAGTTATTGCATTATTAAGCATAACTAGTACGCACAGCCGTGCATTATTAGAGTACCCGAATTACCCGATTTGGCTTAATAGGGTATTCGGGTACCCTAATACCCGATTTTCTAAAAAAAATCAAAAATGTATCCCCTATTTCCAGCCCGTGTCCTATATAATTGTGTACATTTTCAATTCCATGTATTAACAAATAATATATATCATCAAATGAATTAAAAATATATTCAATTAAAAATTCAATTCAAACTTAGTTTCATATTTTTATTTAATTAAATTTAATTAAATAATTTAAAATATATTCAATTAAAAATTCAGGTATTTCGGGTATACCCGATACCCGATTTTTTTATACCCTAAATACCCGAATTCGATCCCGAACCCTAATTTTTCGGGTATTGGGTACCCTATACCCGATTTTTCGGGTCGGATAATCGGGTACCCTATACCCGAAACCCTATCTTCCCACCCCTAATTTTTATTATAGAGTATTACATACCATAATAAAAAATAAATAAATAAATATTTTCATACACAAACATAAATAAAAAGTTAGTAAAATATTAACGAAGAGAGAGAAAATAATATTTTAAAGTTTTCATAATTTATTCATTTTTGATGATTTTTATAACATATTAAATATTTTGTCACGAACTTATATATAATATGCATATTAAATATTTATGCATAAATTAAATTTGAGGATGTTTAAAAAAGAATTAAATTATATAAAAAAATAGAAAAAAAAATTGGTGGGAGAAGAAAGAGAGAAGAAAAAAAAAAGAGGAAAAATATGGAGGGAAAAAAAGGAGTATATAGATTTGTTCTTTTATTCAAGATAATTTATGTCCAAGTTATTGTATTACTATATCATTTAACTAATACGGTTAGTAATTCGAGCTCTCTTTAAATCAAACCTGCGACATCTCTTGTATTTATATTTATCTTAGAATTCTCATTTTATATATTATTTTTAATTCATACTCCCTCTGTGATAAAAGCTTTCTAACTAGGACTGACAATTTTCAACACAACACAAAAGCACGGTACGAAACCTCATGAACTTAATGAATTAGTGTCGAGCCTTACCAGGTTCGTGTCCTTATTGTGTCGACCTGATAATTTCGTGTCGGGTTCATGTCAGGTTCGTATAACCTGATAGAGGCCACTAATGCTCTGATTACTTTTATCTCTGAATTTGCCCCAACTGCAGGTAATAGAGAAAGGTGGATCTGGAAAGCTTCCAAAGGTGGTGACTATACAACAAAATCCGCTTACTCGGCGATCAAGGCTTCTCGCAACGAGAGCACTTCGACAATTAGCAACAGCGACACATTGGCTAGTATCTGGACTACAACAGCAACTCATAAAGCCAAAGTTACAGCTTGGAGGATTTTGCGAAGCAGATTACCAACTTGTGACAATCTGAGGAAGAGGAACGTGCCGTTGGGTGTGGAGGAAATGACTTGTAACTCCTGTTTTCATAGCCCCGAATCGGTCGAGCACGTCTTCTTGACGTGTCCTAAAACTGTAATGGTGTGGAACAGGGTCAAGACTTGGATCGGGAGCAGACCGGCTCATCCTCAAGGTATCGACTCCCACTTCTACACATTCACACATTTGGATAAAGGGAAGAATTGCGAGAATTTTCTCAAGGCGCTGTGGATTTGCACCACTTGGCTTATTTGGAAGCGGAGAAATGAAACTCGTTTTGAAGGTAAACAGTGGTCTATTGATGGTCTCATCTTGGAAATTCAAGCTAGAACTTGGAGTTGGAACAAAGTGTTTATGTTCTCGAGAAAGGATTTTAGTTTTAGAGATTGGAGCTCTAACGAGCTGTTGGCCAAATTGTTGTAAGACCTTTTCTTTGGTACCTCTGGTACCTTCGTTTATTTATGCATTTTCTTGATCAAAAAAAAAATATTACTTTTTTTATTAAATATATATTTTTTTAATTTTTAATTCTTATTTCTACACTTTAGCCTTTAAGGTTTCGTGTTTAATCAGGTTTTAATCAGATCGTGTCGTTATCGTATAGTGTCAACATGATTCGAATCATGTTGTTATCGTATTTGTGTCGGGTTAGTGTCGTGTTCGGGTTTGAGTAAATCGTATCGGGTTCGTGTTCATGTCGAGCACTTCCTTAACAGGTTGTGTTAAGGTTTGACCTTATCAGGTCGTATCAATATCAGGTCGACCCGATAACGATCTGACATGCACGATTTGTCAGCCCAATTTCTAACAGGAAGTGACACGAGTTTTAAAATGAGGTTATTAAATTTATTGGGAGTGGTGAAAATGTGAAAAGTAAGGATAAATATGGTATCATAAGTGGTGGAATATAGTTCAAAAATAGAATATGAAGTTTTTTATGTGTATGTCTTAAAAAGGAAAAAACTAGGAAGTTTTATTATAGGCGGTGAAATTATATTTTTAAATACCTTGAATCCCACATCAATTTTTTAGCGTTTATCACCGATCGAAAAATCTATATAAAAAACAATTCAATCCTCTACACTATGTGGTATCCCATATCCTTCCATTGGGTAAATATCATATTAAACCTTGAACTATATTCGCTTTATAAAAAATCAGCAGGTCTTGGGTGTGACGATCGCACACCAATGCGACGGGTCCGCCCCGACCCGCGTCCGACCCGACCCGGAAATCCGAAATTCTAAATTATTATATTTGTTTATAATAATTGTTACTTTTAATAAGCATGAGATATACATTTGTTCGCACAAATGTATACTTATATAAATATAAGTATTTATCTTCATTTAATATAAAGTATTATATTTTCTAAACCCTAAATTCTATAAACTGAACGCTAAACCCTGCAAACTAAACCCTAAACCTGAACACTAAACCCTAATAGGAGTATTTACTTTTAATAAACATAAGATATACATTTGGTCGCACAAATGTATACTTATATTAATATAAATATTTACCTTCATTCAATATAAAACATTATACATAGCAATAATTACTTTTTCTTACGATAATAATTATTTGATCAAATAATAATGTAATTATTTATGCTTATTAAAAGTAATCATTGTTGTAATAAAAAAATAATATTTGATATGGAGAATTGTAATATTTCAAAAATATTATATTAATTGTAATTATTGTTGTAATAAAAGTAATCATTATTATTATAAAGAAAGATAATGTTTTTAAAACATTAAATTTTTCACAATATTGATATTAACTACTTATATTAACATAAATATACATTTATACGAACAAATGTATATATTATACTTATTAAAAGTAACAATTATTATAACCAAATACTAATAATTGAGAGTGCAGGTCAAATTCACGCAGAAGGCGGGTTTGGGGCGCGCGCCGGAAAAAAAGATGTGAGATATATTTGATAATACTATGATACTTTGAGAGTTTAGAGAGCATTTCGAAAATTCCAATGTATTTTTGATAAAACAGGTATAGTTCAAGGTTTAATATGATATTTACCCTTTTCCATTCTAATTTTCGTAAATTCTCTATTTAATCTCTATATTTTAGATATATTTAAGTCATAATTTTTTGTTAGGAAAATTGTATAATATTTTTGTTAGGCAAATTATATAATTCTAGAATTTATATTGGTTGATATAAGTATACATAATCAATCTCTCTCTATTTTGAATATAAGTTGAGTAGAAAAAACAAATTGCCTCCTACTGTTACTAAAATTTGGCAAATAACTCCCTTCATCTAACAGCTATTAACTCCTCGTTAGACAAAAAGAGTTATTTGCCCGATTTATGAACGATAGAGAGCAAATTACACAAAACATAACATCAAAAACTTAGTATTTATTTTTCACTATAAACACATAACATCAAAAACTTAGTATTTATTTTTCACTATAAACGTTAGGAGTGTTTTTCTACCACTTATCCTTTTAAATCAGTAATGAACAATATGATGAAAAGAAGGGAAATTACTTTGAGCCTGAAAAGGGGAAAACAAAAACACAATACAGAAATCTTTCAAAAAGTTATCTTAATAATATGATACAAGTGACTAAACTTGCCACTCATCAGTTTCCAGACATTAAAAAAAATAACAAAACTTCGATTCCAAAAGTTCAGTTGCAAACTGAGCCTCTTCTTCCCCACTCTGCTAACCTTCACTGGGTTGGAGTTGAGGCGCCTTCGATACTAAAGATGGATCAACAGATCTAGACGAGAGGGTTTCGTAGATTGATCTGATGGTGTGGGGAGTAGTACGGCAGCAACCTCCTACAAGCGAAGCTCCTGCTTCACACCATTTGTTTACATACGAAACGAAATCTTTGTCTGAGACTCCTGTATGTTGCTGCAAAATCAAACAAGATATGAGCGAGGAACGCTCTTACTATTCATTTCCAGAAGTAAATTTGACAATAAAGTGAAGAACTTACCACCCACTCCTTCTGATCAGCATCATAACTCTCACCGCTATTTGGGTAAATAAGTATTGGTTTAGCTGTCGCCTGAAATGGAGTCAAGAGCAACAAACACTGATATTGTCAGCTACAGCCTACAGCTTATGAATATTCAGTTTTCTAACTAATATTGATGAAAACACATGCTTGCTCTTCCATATTACTGGTGTTTGCATACGAGAAAATACCAGGAAAATTTACAATCAAGATAAGAAAATAAATGAAATCTAATCTACCAAAATTGTTTAAATATGAGCAGTTCGCTGATATATAGAAAAGGTTAATTGTAGCTAACGAATTAGAGAGAAATAAAAGTGAAGACAGAGAAGAAGATGTTTAACAATTCCATCTTCGCATGTCTATCTGTTTTTCCTGCAAGTCGATCACAAGAAAAACAACCAACTCCGAACTCTTCACCTTGTGGTGTTTTTCATCATTCTAGACTCATATTCGTGCATGTTTTTAATTGAACAATACACAGCAGAGATTGGAATATGCATCACGGTAAACAAAGAAACAGATCAAACAAAAAAAATACAGAAAATCTGATACCTTCTTGATGGATAAAACCAGATCCCTGATGAATCTGGGCGGGGTGCAGTTAATTCCAACTGCAACAACTTTGTTGGATGATTCAGCAATAGCGACACATTCGGTGAAAGAATCACCACTAACCACATTCACTCCATCCTTAGAATTGAAGGACAGCCATGCAGGAATATTAATATTCTCTTCCTCGAGAAGCATAGCAAATGCCTGGTTGAGCACAAATGATGGTCAATATGACTAAATTCATAAGTTTCTTGCATTACGCATTACATTTACATATGCGCCATTGCAAACTAGTTTTCAGGACAACAACCAGATAAGGTAAAAAAGCATCCAACTTTAGATACATTACTACATTTATTCATAGTTCCCATCAGAATCAACTTGAAAAGGTCTATAAGATATGGTAGACAAGTCAGCTTCTAATCTTGTTATATGTGGAGAGAAATACAAGGCAGCTTGGCGACTAAAATATCTGTACCTGAGCTTCCAGCCTGTTGGGTACTGTTTCAAAGGCTATAAGATCAGGGCCAGCATCTGCAAGAACCTTGACCCTCCTTCGATGAAAATCCTTTAAGAACTCCAAATTCATAGCATCTCCATAGTCACCGCTGAATATCAGCAAGGAACATACATTAACATCCAGTATAAGAATTACCATTTACTACTAATATGCACATTTCATAAAGAAGGAAAATGTTCTGTAGCGCAGATAAGTTGATAATCACTATCAGGTGTGGACCATGTATCACTAAGAGAGGTTCGTTATGAACAATCGCATAGCATGACCAACTTTATATATGTTCTGTGTTTGATCTTCGTTTCCAAAATACAGAAAAGGAAACATCAAACGCAATGACAAGATACTCATACTAGGCAGCCAGAAATTTTGCATCAAAGCACCTATATTCTGATCCATCAGCTAGGTAGGCCCCGTAACTTCCAACAGATGCTGCAACCAGTATTTGACGCTGCTTGAGAATTTTATCATCGGAAGTATCTTTAGTTGAAGCTTGGTGACACCTAGTGTAGTATATGTCGCGTGCCTCACGTGCAAGTTCCACACTCTTTCTGAGCATATTCTCACCTTGTTCCAATGAATAACCTTTGTTCTGAAATCCTTGTATAGTTGCCTGTTCAATGTGAGAAGGAATATACTTCAGTCTCATTTATATATACCTCATAGCAAGACATTCATTTTGACTTAGAGGGAGAGCCAAATCACCTGATAAGAAGCGGTAAGTATTATATCTGCACCTGCTTCAAGGTAGTCAAGGTGTACCTGCTCAAAGCTAAAGTTTTGAGTTTGAGATTGACAGATAAATGTTTTGGACCCAGCAGCCATATGTCATCAACTGTCGTAAATCCAACCTTAGCACTTAGGAAATCATATGCTCAGACCATATTAACAAAGAACGAAAGAACCACTACTTCCTCCATAAAATTAAACAAGGGTTAATTGCACCAAAATAAACGAGCTTTAGTCACTTTTTCATTGCACACGAACTTTAAAAATTACATTTTAATCATGAACTTTGCAACTCGTTCAATTTTTCCATAAAATTCAAATTCAATTCCGGCATCCTAAAATCCGACGTGTCATTTAACATGCCACGCGTATATACACACATCTTAGTAAAAACAACGTCTTTTCGACATTGGGTAATTAAGCTGTATCGTATTGCTGTTAAACGGCGTCGTTTTGACATTTTCACTCAAATTAATCTTCAAATTAGGGCACTATACTAAGGGGAAAACAGACTTATGAAAAAATTGAACGAGTTGCAAAGTTCATGATTTAAAATGTAATTTTTAAAGTTTGTGTGCAAAATGAAAAAGTGACTAAAGTTCATGTATTTTGGTGTAATTAACCCATTAAACAAAGTCAAAGTTTAAACTAAACCTATGAAACACATTCATCCATTGTCTTTTGGCATGTTAGCTACTAATTTTCAGCAGCTAAGTGGCAAAATCCAAGATCTACATGTTAGCTCGAGTAAGCTTTTGGGCATTGGAGAGTGATTTCCATAAACCTCAGCTCAAATCACAACTCACAAGGCAATAAGGATGAGCTGACCATAACAAATCAAGACGAGTCAATCAACTTAAATACAAATCACTTATGCAGAGATTTCCATAATTTGTATTAAAAAAAAGGGAAGGCAAACACATAAGTTAGTTGGGGGACCAGTCAAAAACAGATCTTGCTTTCAAGACCTGAAATATATCATATTATAATATGATGACTCAAGAGAATATTTAATTGCAATCCGTGACACCGTCATCAGCCACCATGATGGCTTGCAAATGGATAAATGGCCTAGATGGTGGGCGACCCCTCATTATGAAATTTGTTCTTTTCCCTACTTGAACTTAAAGCATCACATCTACTCACTGCAGGAACACTTACTTGGCCAACTCAGATTCTTCTCTTTCTTTCTTTATTCCTTTTCTTCTTCTTCTTTTTAAGAGAGAGAACCCTAATCTTTTATTGAGAGATTACATTTGGACACTAGAATCTCACACAACTTGTCAGTATTACACATAACGAACCCAAAAGATAAGATAATTAGTAAAAAATGTGCATACGAATGTACAATTACAAAAAAATGTGGTAAGCATTTATCATTAGAAATCAATAAAAAAAAAGAACCATGAATCGGAACATAATACTCAAAGGAGAAAAAGATGGAAGGCATAATACTCTGCGGATGAGTTCGGGGGAGGTAAGGAGGCATTTGGCGCTCCAAAGAGGGTCGTTGAGATCTGCGCCGTGGCGTTCGAGCTCCGTCGCGAAACCGCCGTCGATCACGGCCACGCCGCCGCATTGGCGGAGGAACTCCGACATCATTGCTGCGTGCCCCATTTTCGCGGCAACAATTTAAGAATCGAAGAGCCCCGGCGAGGCTGAGCTCCGGCACGCAAGGTTTTTGGAGAAGAAGAAGAAGAAGAAGAAAGGAATTAATGGAAAGCGCCGCCATTAATTTATAGAGCGTAGAAGAGAGAGGGGTTTCGTAAAACCTCGCGAATCAAATTGTCCAAAAATTTGGTAAATTTGGTACACGTGTATACCCGATTCATTTAAATTCCCAACTAACTCTACTTAAGATGTTATTCATTAAAAATGTAGTATAGTTGACTTATTTGATATTTATGTAGCACTTAGGATATAATTTTACACATTATTTTTATAATATTTTTTTATTTACCAAAAAATCACCTCATACCTCACATTCCTTATAATTTTATTTCAATAACTCATTATTCAATATGTTAAAATTCATTTTCCACTGGAAAATATCTATCAAATTTTTATTAGAACTCATATTCAATCCAATATGTTAAACTCTTGATGGATGGAGATAATATTATCTTAATTTCCTCAAACAAAAAAAATGTTTTGTTAGGATGCGTTTATTTTGATGGATAAACTTGTTATGAGAAAATAAGGGATAATAAAAATTTATGTCTTTAAATGTCTTTTTTCTTTTTCTACATTTTACACAAAAGAGAAATTCACAACTTTTCCTTCTTTTAATTCACTTAAAGGAAGTGAAAATATAATTTAATATATAAAAGAGGAGTTTTTTCTCTCTAATTTTTCTCTCTTTTTCTCTCTCTCATTCCATCAATTTTTTCACTATTTTTTTAATAATTTAATTATTTTATAAATGTCATCAAATTTGATTCATGAAAAAATAATCAATATGTATCTTAAATTTAATATAGTATAAAAATCATCAAAAATTAATTTAAAATGAATAAGTTATGAAAAATTAAGATATTTTATTTTCTGTCTCTTCATTAAAAATATAGTACAACTTTTTATTTATGTTTATGTATGAACATATTTATTATGATTAATAATACTATATAATAATATGCATAATGAAAATTCTCATTATCGAATAATTTTTAAATTTATTTAATAACTATAATATCAATACACTTTGTATAAATTAGAAATTTATATTTTTTAATTCTGAATTTTATTGAGTAATTGATGTGAATTATTATATTTTAATTTTAAAACATATTTTGTATTTTTGATTTTTATTATTTTTATTTATTTAATTATTTATTTGAATTTGTTGTTTAATTTTGATGTCCATCGTGCATGGCACGAATGAGCGTATACTAGTGTTTATTAAATAAGTAGAATTCAAGCATCTATAGATATATTATAGACGGGTTTTAATAATTAGCGGATATTATATACAGGTTCGGGACACGAACAAGTTGTAAAATTATTATATCATAACAATATAATAAATGATATTATTTAAATAATGGATATTACTATACGTTATTGAAATATGAATGAACAGAAGATTCATTTTTTAATTGAATTTGACATGAAATTTGGGACGAGTATATAAATTATAACTGGATATAAATATATAAATTTGTAACAATTTATATTTATAAAATTAAACGGGTTGCGGTCATTAATCAAATTTGAGACTGAGTACGAGTATATACATTTTAGACGGGTGGTACGAACATTTATCGACATACATTCGTGGATTATTTAAATTATTTGGGTATGATTAATATACATTCTTGACGGATACAGACATTTATCAATATGCCTGCATGATTTTTTTTCTATTTTTTTAATTTCTTATTTTAGTATAATAATTATTAGGGTTAAGTACCAAATTCCCCCTATCGATGGCGTCCCTATCGCGTACAAGACCCTATAGTCAGGGTAAGCACTGTTTACTGCCTCAACGTGGCAAAATCGAACCAAATTCCCCCCGCCTTTTAATGGACACTAACGCTGTTAGAAATTTTTCGTTTTTAATTATGGTGGGCTCTAGCTCGCTTTCTCTCTCTCTCAATTCCGGCGAGGGTCACCACCGTTCGCCTCGTCTCTCCCTTTCTTCTCCGGCGGCAGGCAACCAACGCCAGCCTAAAGGTCGCCGCATAAAATTCATAAATTGCAGAGAAGATTTTCCAAAATTTCAGAAATGAACGAGAAAATTTTTCTAGAAATTGCAGAGAAGGTTTTCACCATTTTCAGTCAAAAATAAACAAAAGATCTAAGCTAAAAAAATTGAAAATTCACCATTTTCAGCAAAAAATAAATGAGCTTGACGACTGGAAAAACACGAAATCTGAGCGAGATTCAGAAAATCCACAGCCAAATTAACTATAGAATCTACTCATCCTCTAAAATTAGCTCCAGATCTACACAAAAATCAGATTTAATTCGAAGAAAAAGGCTTCAGATCCTTCGAAATTAGCTTCAGATCTCCTTGTCGGTGGTGGCTACAACGAGGAGCTTGCGGACGAGTGGGGGGAGAAGAGAGAGAGAGAGTGGAGTGGGTTTCAAGGAGGGGTAGATGGGGGTTTTGCAGCAGACGAAGATTCGACCGCAGTGATAGCCGTGGGTGGAGGCTGCGGCGGGAGCGAGAGGGGAGGAGGTGGTGCTGGTGCTGGTGAGAACTTAGGTGGGTTCTTCGGCGGTAGAAGAGGGAAGCCAAGTAGTCGTGCTGGTCGAACAGATGGTGGAGGAGGCGCGGTGGAGGACGGTGGCCAACTAATCACCGGAGATTTGGAGAGATAGAGAGGGAGGGGGGAGAACAGCAGATGAGATGAAACGAGGGGGAAAAAGAGAAAGTGAGAGATAGATTGATTCTAACGGCGTTTGGGTCTGTTAAAAGGCAGGGGAAAATTGGTTCGATTTTGCCACGTTGAGGTAGTAAATAGCGCTTACCCTGACTATAGGGTCATGTACGCGATAGGGACGCCATCGATAGGGGGGAATTTGGTACTTAACCCTAATTATTATTCTATAATATTTGAGTCTCTATTGAGACAGATAATCAATTGTTATGATAAATTATATTTATATATTTAAAATATATGCGAATAGTTAACATATATTACTATACATTTTTATTATGAGAACGAGTAGTAAAATCGTTATTTATATATCAAATTTGAATGTATATTTTGATATAAAAAATGTTTTGCTTATTATAACTATAAATCTAACTAAAGTAATTATCTGTCGAATTTCGACGAATTACGTATTAGTAATATGTATATACATAATGCCTCTCAATTTTAAATCATCTGATAGATTTTTTTTAAATTACTTTTTTTTTATTAATTATATAATTTATTGACTATTTGCCTCTACTACATATTTTTTGAAGTGACAAGATTTATTAAATCTATTTCAGTTATACACTATAAATTTAGTAAATAACTTATCCTTTAAAAATCTTTAAAACATCAACAAATATGGGTGTCACTTTCAATTTTCGTGTTATGTTATAGGCCAAAATAGTTTTATTTGGTCTATTATTTTAATTTTAATTGAATTATCTTTTTTTAATCAAATCATTTGTTAATTTAATAAGGTCTATTCATCTAGAATTTACATAAAGAAAAAAATCTTCTATTATTGGTAGAATATTTTAAAAACAAATTTCAATCTCTTAATTTTTATTAAGGCTAATTATGTAAAATATTAATTATATTAAAATAAATTAATTACAATTTTTTTAGCTGTATTACAAATTGACATAATTACCCCAATTATCATATTATGTTAATTTATCACTATTATAATAGTAACTGAAATCGGTTGCTCCACTAAAAAGTAGAATTCCTCATCTTTCCTTACGAATTTAGGACGAAATCTAATTGTTAGGTCCTGAGGGTCTCGAATAGGTGTATGGGGGGGGAATACACCTATAGGCTATTTTTGCACAATCTACTGACCTCAATCAGAGGGATCTCAGTCAGAGATCAAAACGAAACTTTGCATGCAAACAAGGACTCCTGTTTTACTGAAATCAGTTTTGACCAACAGGGTTGACGACTGATACTGAAAGCTCTTCAGTAATGAGTTATCAGTTAAGTTGCTGGAACTTAACTGATGCAAGTAAGGGCTTCAGTCGTGTTTGCTAAGACAGAGATGATATCACTCTTCCTGACTATCAGAGGATAGTTCAGTCAGATCGATATCATACGCAGCGAAAATTAAACTTTGTTTCGTAATAGCCTCGGTGGAGCAGGTTGTTGGTTTAAGGTTTCTCTTTGCTGTTAGTCAGTGTTCAGTTTTATCAAATGAAATAGCACAAATAAGAATGTAAAACTGAAAGCTGTAAACAACACAGAGACTTTTACGTGGTTCGGAAAAACCCTTTCCTACATCCACGGTTGGTTGATCAGACCAACAATCCACTCCGCAAGTGCTTCACTGGTGCACTGCAAACCGTACACGTGTGCTTGCCTGGTGCACACAACCGTGAACTGAAGAAAAACCCTTCTTCAGCACCCACACTACCTCGCGTAGGATTTCCCTGCTAAGCACACCTCGTGCTCAGACTTTTCACTCAGAGTTCAGAGTACCTTCCTGAACTCCGAACCACTCAAACACTCTTATGGGGAGGAGGTTTGAACGAGTGCCAACTATACTTACAAAGAACAAGTTCTTTGAAGCAAGTTTGACCTTTGGCTTCTGGGTAAACAGATATATGCCTAGGGTCTAAGAGAATGTATGTAATCAGCAGTGACTGATTTTGGCTTTGGAATTCTCTTCTTCGATTCAAGCTTTGGGGCGGTTAAGCTTTAGACTGAGTAGCAATTTTGGCAGAGCTTCAGCTTATGTCGTTGAATCTGTGAAGGTTGAAGTGATCCTCGAGCGCTATTTGTAGGAGAACTCTTGAATAGATCCATTGGCGTAAATCGTCCTCAAGATTTCTTCCGTTGGAGAGCAATTCGAATTTGGGCTGAGGCTTCAATCTTCGAGGTTCCTTGTCTGTGTGGAAACGGCTCTCTTTGATGGACATGAGATGTGACGTCTCTGAAAAGTAACCACCAGATAGGAATGACCTCTGCAGAGATAAGATATTCTGAGATCTCTGCATTTAATGCGGCTGTACTTGTGCGTACGTGGCTTCCTCTGAACGTTGGAAGATCAGTCATAGGAGGAATGTTCAACTGATACTTGACTTTAGTATCAGTCCTTTGCGCGCATTAAATAATCAGTCTTCAACTGATTCTTCAACTGATACTTCAGTTGGTATCTGCAGTCTTCAGTCTTCAGTCTTCGTTCTTCAGTCTTCAGTCTTCGACACCGCAACTAAACTAGAAACGAACTCTAACACTTGAGTTCAAAAACGATTCTAGTCTATTACATATGAGTCCTATAAATTTTGGTATCATCAAAACAAGGGTTCGGATATTCCACAAGGTTCCCAACAATTTCCCCCTTTTTGATGATGCCAAAACCACACAGCAGTTCTAGACAGCAAAAAGTCTGAACTCACAGTACAAGTTCTAAACATGGGGTGAAAACAGTTCCCCCTTAACAGTAGAACCTAAAAACTTGTACTTAGAGTAAGAACAGAAACAGTTCTAAAACAGAACAGGAAGACGACAGAAAAACCATAATCAGAGCCTGGACAAAGAGTCATTATCTTCAGGTTGAGATCAATAAGAAGTTCATTTCATTAATAAAGACTGATAAGCCATCAGTCGAGGTACAGAGCAAGACTTACATTGGACTAAAAAGAAAAACAAAAACAACATGGGAAACCCATGGACTCCAGCAGTCTGCTTGGCTGCGCCTTGAACTTCTTGATCTTCATCTTCTGTCTTCGTGTCTTCATGTTCCTAAGCTTGTTCCACTCTCACTTGTGTTCCGTTGAATTGAGGTTCTCCTCCTCTTGGCGAATCTTCCTCATGATCATCAGATGAAATAGGATGATCATTTTGCTTGATCGTCTTCAGTCTTTTGAGAATAAGTCTCTTAAGAATTTCCCCCTTTTTTGGCAACATCAAAAAGGTGGGATTTTGACTGAAGGATGAAGCTAAGACCACTGCGTGGAAACAGAATCGCAGAATGGTCCAGAGAAAGATGCTGAGGGTCAGAGGTAAATGGAGAACGCGAAGGGTTTAGAAAAGAAAAAAAAAAGAGTGAGTGGAGGAGGGATGAAGGAGACGGAGAACTGGGTGGGATCAGGTTTGCATGGCTCTCGAGACTGGGAAGAAGAGAGCAGCCATCATGCAAACCAAAGGAGGTTGAGGAGAGGGTTGATGGTGAAGAGAAAGAAGCACACGAGGAGAACTGTGTGGAAGAGGAAAATCGAATCAGTGGCTATCGTGAGGATAGACACTGTCGATGTTGCACCGGTTGACAACGAGCTCTTGCTCATTGTTGTTGCTTGGCATCGAAGCTTCACAGTAGGCAAGAGGCCTTTTTGTGAAGACGATGAAGTCTGTGTTATTTCAGACAGATACTTCAAGCCGATGCACCGGGCATGAGGATAGAAGACACTCGCTTCGCTGGATACAAGTGAGGGTAGAGCAAACTTTGACGCCGGAGAGACGTTGAGATCCAGTGGAAGGGTCCGGTGAAGACCAGGTGTGTGAGCGACATTCTTCCACTCCATGACTTTGCAGTCATAGATTTCTCCTTTAGTCGGAACACTTTTTCTCTGCAACTTTCGGAAAGATTGAAAATTTTTCTCACAGTAAAGGCTGTGGAGAGATGTTAGTTGATGCAGAAAAATCGTGAAGACAACATGGTATAAATAGACAGGATGTGAACCATGTAAGAAGATGAAAAGGTTTTTCGAAAACAATGCCTAAAATGCAATTGAAGAGAAAATTCGCGTCCGCCGTCACTGCGAGGGACTGCATCTTCAAAAAGTTGAAAGGCATCATTACATTCTGTCATGTCAATGAGCTTTTCAAGAAATTTTATTGCAGAGGCAAAAAGGTTGGAAAGATTTTTGGCAAAAAGATCAGGACAAGTTCAATCAAAACAGATTTTCCCTTTATAAAAATCTTGTCCTTCTCGGATATTCCATTTTCCAACACTTCCAACAATCAGTTAAAGTTATTGAAAGAAACTGATCAGTTAGAGAAAAGATTTTGAACTAAAAACTTTAAAGCTCTTAACTGAAATAACTGATTTAAAAAGTAAGCATTTCAAATACTTACTGATCAACTGAACATCGTAGTCAGTTGATACCACTTGATCCTGGTTGTTTTCATCAGGATGACTTCTTCTTCAGATGAGCATTCAGACTTCATTGCTTTCCACGTTGGCGATCGTTGAATCAGCAGTTGGTTGACCACCAGTCAGCATGACTGTTTGAGAAGATCTTCAAACACAGCATCACTCTTCAGGGTTGATGAGGCCGATCTTTGCACATAGATCATTGAACCTCTCTTCTGGAAGAGCCTTGGTCAGCAGGTCCGCTCTCTGAATAGCAGTGGGAATCCATTCCACAGAGACATTCTTCTTTTCGACATGATCACGAATGAAGTGATGTCGAATTTCAATATGCTTTACTCTGGTGTGGTGAACTGGATTCTGGGAGATTGCAATAGCACTGGAGCTGTCGCAATAGATAGGAACTTCCTTTTCGTCGATCCCATAGTCCTTTAGTTGATGGACTAACCACAGGATTTGTGAGCAGCAGCTTCCGACAGCAACATATTCAGCTTCAGTTGTAGAGGTGGCGACTGAAGTCTGCTTGTTTAAAAACCAAGAAATGAGCTTGTTGCCTAGGAATTGACATGTTCCGGAGGTTGATTTGCGATCAAGCTTGCATCCACCGAAGTCTGAATCTGAATATCCGGTGAGCTTGATGTCGTCGTCTGCTGGATACCACAATCCTAAATTGGGCGTGCCTTTGAGATATCTCAGAATCCGCTTTGCTGCATCCAAATGAGCTTCCTTAGGATTTGATTGATATCTTGCACATACCCCGACTGCAAATGCGATATCTGGTCTGCTCGCAGTCAAGTATAGCAAAGATCCAATGAATTCTCTGTACTTCTTCGAAGAGACAGAGTTTCCTTCTGAACCTGGATCAACTTTCCAGTTTGTGTTCATTGGGATCTTGACTGACTTCATGTGCTGAATACCGAATTTAGCTATCAGTTCCTTGGCATGCTTGGACTGACTGATCAGTATTCCTTCGTTGGTCTGCTTGACTTGCAATCCGAGAAAGAAATTCATTTCTCCCATCATGGACATTTGAAACTTGTTGGTCATGATGTCAGCAAACTTCTTGCACATGCGTTCGGATTTGGATCCGAAGATTATGTCATCGACATAAATTTGAACAAGCAAGAGATCTTCTCCTTCTTTGAGAGTGAACAGAGTTCTGTCCACAGATCCCTTTTTGAAGCCTTGTTCAACCAGATACTCCGAGAGAGTATCATACCACGCTCTTGGTGCTTGCTTCAATCCATAGAGAGCTTTCTTCAGCTTGTACACCTTTTCTGGTCCAGCAACCTCAAACCCTGGAGGTTGTTCTACATAGACTTCATCTGTGAGCACTCCATTGAGAAATGCACACTTGACATCCATTTGGTGTACCTTGAAACCTTTGTGAGTTGCGAAGGCTGAGAAGAGTCTGACTGCTTCCAATCTGGCAACTGGGGTGAACGTCTCGTCGTAGTCGATTCCTTCTTCTTGACTGTATCCTTTAGCCACTAGCCTTGCTTTGTTTCTCACAACATTTCCTTCTTCGTCTTCCTTGTTCTTGAAAATCCATTTCAAGCCAATCACCTTTGCATCGTCTGGTCGATCCACAAGCTCCCAAACTGAATTTCGGTTGAATTCATTGAGTTCTTCTAGCATTGCGATGACCCACTGAGTAGACTTCAGAGCTTCTTCAATATCCTTGGGCTCTGTAGTTGATAAGAAACAGCTGAAATTCTTATCTTCGTTGATGCAGTTCTGATTGATGTCGAAGACGAGGTTGCACATTGATCTCCGATTGAGTTGTCTCCGAATGTAACTTTGGATCCAGCTTTCTCAACATACTGAGATAGATATTCTTTGTAGCCCGTCATGTGCTTCGAACAACCATTGTCCAGATACCACGTTCTGATTGAAGCTTTGGCCTCTTCCTTCTTTTTGTGTTTCCTGACATTGACCTGCAAGGAAGAGTTGCTTCAGGCACCCAATCAAGCTTTGGGTCCTTCGATGTTAGCTCGAGTTCCCTTTGGAACCCATATCTGCTTCAGAATTGGTCTGGCTGATCTCTTGCGCTTTGTTGAATGTCTGATTGACGTCGTTGGCGCTTCCAGTGGCACATGAGCATTCTTCTGTTGAGAAATCCTTTTGAAGGCCTCACTCTTGTAGCAGTTCTATCTGATGAGTGGTTGAGGTCTTCTTTGCTCGGCGAAGTATCTTCCTTGAGATACTCGAGTCTTTGCAGACTTTTGGAGACTTGGCTGATGTCCAGTAGCTAGTTGTCGTGGATGGCTCTTGGCTCGTCTGGACTCAGCATTGCTTGGTCTCCATGGATGTTGTTCCTTCTGAAACTGAACTGAAGATGTCAGTTTCTGACTGATGTGGCCTTTCTTCCCCCTGGATTGATGAGGAAGATTCTTCTTGACTCCTGATGTTCCTTCCCCGATCTTTGACTGAAATCTGCTTTCCAGCCTACTTAGTAGGATGATCTGGTTGGGGGCCTCCTTAGCTCGTCTGTAGCTTTGTGGAGGTGGAACATTTGATCTAGCCATCAGTCTGCGCTTGCGAACTTCATCCATATCATGATCTCTTGATTCTTCCGAGGTTGTGATTTCAGAAGGATCGTCCTTTGAGATGATCATGATATCCTTTCCTTTGTCAGCTGCAACCTTTCCTCCGATGCTGTTGACCAGACCTTTCGATGGAAAGTTGCTCATCATGGGAGACTGCATCATGCAGTTCTTGACTGTTTCTTCCAGCTTGTGATTGAGCCTCTTGATTTCATGAGATGCTCTTTCACATTCTGAGTTGGAGATTCTGAGCTCTTCTTCCAGTCGGTTGTTCTCCATGATTAGCTGATCAAGACAAGTTTCATCCGGAAAGTAGATGACTGTCTGATTCTTAGCTCGTTCATCATTGATCTCCTTGTCCATTTTCTGATTCTGCTTGAGGAGATCTTCGAACATTTTCCTCAGCTGACAGTGATCAGTCATGAGCTGATCAAACTCGTCAGTTTTATCGGATGAGCTACCTCCAGATTCTGAGTGGTCTCCTGAAAGCATCAGGAATTTATCAGTATAAGGAGTTTTTGAGTGAGAGTTTACCTTTGAGCCATTCATTCCATTGTCGTAGCTGTTGTTAGCCACGCTTTCTGATTCATTGGCCATCATGGCTCGGCTCTCATCATCTGAGCTGGAACTGTCGAAGTCGGATGATTCTGATGTGTCTTTGGAAGAGTCAGCATCGTCAGCAACCATCGCTTTCTTCTTCGAAAAGCTACGATCTTTCTTAGCTTTCAGTTCTCTGCGCTCAGCTGGAGTCAGATCAGGGCATTCATGTCGAAAGTGCCCTTTCTTTCTACATCCAAAGCATTCCATATCTTTGATGTTGTAAGCGGCTGACTTCCTTTCTCCGCTTCGATCTGTGGAATGTCTGGAGTTGCCTTCTCTTTCTTTTCCTTTGTAGTGCTGCTTGTGGAACCTTCTGTACTTCCGGAACTTGGACTCCATCTTGTTGAATCTTTCAGTCAACAAAGCATATTAACTGAAGAAGTCCTCTGGGTTGAGTTCCGTTGACTCATTGATCTGCTTCTTGCCTTATCTTGTTGAGGCCTTCAGTGCAACTCCTCTTGAGGTTGATGGACCATCTTTGTCTGATCCTCCAGCCTTCTTGTTACCAAGATTTCTCAGAAGGTCGAACTCATTTGCCATGAGATCGGAGAAAAGCTTGTTTGTCGGGAGCTGACTGAATCCTGGCTTATGCTGATGAGCGACTGAGTAGATCTGTCATTCTCCACGTGGCAGTGCTCGAAGAATCTTCAGGTTGATCTCTCGTTGAGTGTATTTGTCTTTGGAAATGGATTGAACTTCATTCAAGATTAGATTGAATCTTTGTTCCATTTTCTCGACAGATTCATTCTTGAGCATGAGGAAGGAGTCGAACTTCTGACAAGCTATGGATAGCTTATTCTCCTTGATTTCCTCGGAACCTACGCACATTCTTTCCAGAATGTCCCACATCTCCTTTGCAGTTCCGCACTTGATGATCTTCATGACATGTTTGTCGGGAACGGTGCCGGAGATGATGCTTTTGGCGAGGTTGTCTAACTCATCTTGCTTCCTTTATTCTGTGGTGAAGTCTGCCTTTGACTTGGGTTGGACCTCATCATAAGGATCCTGATGGAGATCAGCAGGAACCCTTTTGATAACTTCGGTGATGGTGATCGGTCCGCCGGTGATGACTTCCCACATTCGGCAATGTTGGGCGGTGAGTAAGCTTTCAAGCCGAAACTTCCATATGTCGTATTTTTCAATACTAAACATAGGTAGAGAAGATAATCTGCTGTGGTTAGTCTCCATCAAAAAAGAGAGAACAGATAACAGCAGATAGAGCAGATAGCAAGCACAAAAAGAAAGAGTAAACTTTTTCGAGACCTTTAAGAAAAAGGATCTAGTTCAAATAGAACCTAGTCAGATGCAGATAGTTCTTGCGAACAACCTGCTCTGATATCAATTGTTAGGTCCTGAGGGTCTCGAATAGGTGTATGGGGGGGGGAATACACCTATAGGCTATTTTTGCACAATCTACTGACCTCAATCAGAGGGATCTCAGTCAGAGATCAAAACGAAACTTTGCATGCAAACAAGGACTCCTGTTTTACTGAAATCAGTTTTGACCAACAGGGTTGATGACTGATACTGAAAGCTCTTCAGTAATGAGTTATCAGTTAAGTTGCTGGAACTTAACTGATGCAAGTAAGGGCTTCAGTCGTGTTTGCTAAGACAGAGATGATATCACTCTTCCTGACTATCAGAGGATAGTTCAGCCAGATCGATATCATACGCAGCGGAAATTAAACTTTATTTCGTAATAGTCTCGGTGGAGCAGGTTGTTGGTTTAAGGTTTCTCTTTGCTGTTAGTCAGTGTTCAGTTTTATCAAATGAAATAGCACAAATAAGAATGTAAAACTGAAAGCTGTAAACAACACAGAGACTTTTACGTGGTTCTGAAAAACCCTTTCCTACATCCACGGTTGGTTGATCAGACCAACAATCCACTCCGCAAGTGCTTCACTGGTGCACTGCAAACCGTACCCGTGTGCTTGCCTGGTGCACACAATCGTGAACTGAAGAAAAACCCTTCTTCAGCACCCACACTACCTCGCGTAGGATTTCCCTGCTAAGCACACCTCGTGCTCAGACTTTTCACTCAGAGTTCAGAGTACCTTCCTGAACTCCGAACCACTCAAACACTCTTATGGGGCGGAGGTTTGAACGAGTGCCAACTATACTTACAAAGAACAAGTTCTTTGAAGCAAGTTTGACCTTTGGCTTCTGGGTAAACAGATATATGCCTAGGGTCTAAGAGAATGTATGTAATCAGCAGTGACTGATTTTGGCTTTGGAATTCTCTTCTTCAATTCAAGCTTTGGGGCGGTTAAGCTTTAGGCTGAGTAGCAATTTTGGCAGAGCTTCAGCTTATGTCGTTGAATCGGTGAAGGTTGAAGTGATCCTCGAGCGCTATTTGTAGGAGAACTCTTGAATAGATCCGTTGGCGTAAATCGTCCTCAAGATTTCTTCCGTTGGAGAGCAATTCGAATTTGGGCTGAGGCTTCAATCTTCGAGGTTCCTTGTCTGTGTGGAAACGGCTCTCTTTGATGGACATGAGATGTGACGTCTCTGAAAAGTAACCACCAGATAGGAATGACCTCTGCAGAGATAAGATATTCTGAGATCTCTGCATTTAATGCGGCTGTACTTGTGCGTACGTGGCTTCCTCTGAACGTTGGAAGATCAGTCCTAGGAGGAATGTTCAACTGATACTTGACTTTAGTATCAGCCCTTTGCGCGCATTAAATAATCAGTCTTCAACTGATTCTTCAACTGATACTTCAGTTGGTATCTGCAGTCTTCAGTCTTCGATACCGCAACTAAACTAGAAACGAACTCTAACACTTGAGTTCAAAAACGATTCTAGTCTATTACATACGAGTCCTATGAATTTTGGTATCATCAAAACAAGGGTTAGGATATTCCACAAGGTTCCCAACACTAATTATATAATCTTTTAATATGGAATTCAAATTGTTGTTACCATGTGTTCGTGATTTGTGAATGTTGTCTTGGATGAGATCGAAGGCATTTTTTCCATAGTTGGAAAGGAAATTTGGAGATTAAACTCCGATCTCTCACCATATAAAGTTGGAATATATCACTAAATTACAAAAAAAAAAAATTGTGGTGGATAAAATAGAGTTTAATGATCATAATTCGAAATAGAGAATCTTTGTTTGTAGAGGCGAATACTTACACGGATAGAATGAAATCATCAACTGATTCGAGGCGAACATAAATGTCTTCTACAACACAATATCTTCTTCTCTTAAATACGAATCTTGATAATTAAAAGCATATTCTCATTGGCATAATTCTCTCTCTTTTTCACTCTAATAAACCAAAGCTGATCAACACCTATCAAGAAAAAGTAGGAATAGAAGCATCTCTTGTGCCAAAATCAAACATTATTTTCCTCACATTCTGTAAATACTTACAACTTTCAAGAAATCTCACTCACTTTCCCAGTGAGTGAAGATTATATAACGCGGCGCCTAGCGAGTCAGACTATTGCACATGAACGTGGTTGAAAATCACGGGCCACGATTAGGTCTAAAACAAAAGCAACCACTTGCCTCATCATCCGGTATCATTCCACCACCTTTGCTTGTGTCCACTGCTTCCAACATCCTCACAACCTCCTCCATCTCCGGCCGATTCTCGGGTTTCGCGTCCCAACATCTACGCATGATGTTTGCAAATGGTGTTGGGCAGCATCTAGGAATTTCTGGCCTCAGATTCTGCCCAAGAAAGCATATATATATATATAGATGTCAAATTGTCAAGCCATAGATTGTGTATCTTTATTTTTATAAAGAAAAAAAAAAGATTAATATTATTCGTACAAACTACAAACCTGCTGAACTACAGCAGCAGAGACTTCAGCAAAGCTCAAATTAGGATAAGGCATGTTGGAGCAGTATATTTCCCACAGGCATATGCCAAAACTATACACATCACATTTCCTATTGTAAGGCTTCCCATCAAGAACCTAGGATTTTGTGACATTATTTCGATTAGCTAGACGAGCCATAAAATCAAAAAACATATACAACTTTTAGTAATGCGGCTGAATTCTTGATTGCAAAAGAGAATAATAACATACCTCCGGTGCCATGTAACCAAGAGTTCCGGTGTTTCCAGTCATGTCCCTTGGATTCTGAGCTTCAACTCGAGCAACACCAAAATCCGCAATTTTCAGAGTTCTGTTAGCATCGAGCAACATGTTCTCGGTTTTGACATCGCGGTGCACGATTTTTTTGGAATGGAGGTAACTCAAGCTGCAAAAATTGGAGTGGAAATGGGAAATGAGGAAATGAAAAGGACTAATCGAGCAATGTAAAGATCGTGTTTGTGAACTCGAATGATGAGCGCAAGCATGGCGTTTTCTCACCCTCTGGCAAGATCCAATGCAAGTTGAACCACAATCTTGAATGCTAATTTCTTCTTGCTATTCCTAATCAAAAACTTCTTTAACGTCCCACCAGGAACGTACTCAACCACGACACAACATGCCCTAGATGGAAGCGAATTGAAACTAGCACCCAAAGTCCCTTCAGAAGGTAGCCTAAGATTTGTTGTTCCGATTGAGGCACCAACGAACTAGAAACCAAGAACGAGTTTTAAGTTGGAGTCGAGCAATAAACATAAACAAATACCAATTGCAGCTTAAACAATAACACAATAAGGAATATCTTCAACCACAAAAGAATTGCTATAGATACCATTATCAAAATGAAATGTAGAAACAGTTCATCTTCACCTTTGTAACATTAGGATGGTCGAGCTTATGCCAAACGGCTACTTCTTGTCGAAAAGATGTCTGAAGAGCATCGCTCTCGTCAGCTGTGGTCATACCATCCTCCCCCCACTCCAATACCTTCACTATATGTAATTGAGAGTAGCCTTAGTTGTGACTGTGAGAGTATTATTATGGTTAAATATGCAACTACATGAACTTCATCCCTTATCAAGATTTGCACAATCGATCAAGATCAAAAAAGGGGGTACTTGATCCTATCTGTTATGTCCAGTTACATCAGAGCAAACCACTGCAACAGCTAAGCTTATATATAACTTATAAGGGACAATGCTAGATAGGCAAATTATCAATCCATTTTCAGACAACATTATCTATACCCTCAAAAAACATTCACTTGAGATAGTTCCAAGAATAAGTCTTACGGATTGATGATACAATACAAGATGATTAATTCAATAAAGTCATGAACACTGCAGCTTAGCATTTAAAGGCATTCCACTGAAAAAGAGAGCTCAACCTAGCTATATACTACATGAATTGAAATGTGCATACAAATTCAATCCTATACAAATTAAAAAAGAAAGAAATGGAGATTTGTTTACCAGCAACATCTTGGGCATGATAAACAGCTTTATAAACAGTGCCATAGGTGCCATGAGCTATGGCATTCTTGATGTCAAGCTTAGCCAGATCAATCTCCCATTCCTCGGGCTCCCCGCGGGCCTCGGTATCTCTGGGCCAGGCCCGGTTCAAATGCTTCTCCAATTGCACATCCCATGTCTTGAAATCAATCCTGTCAGCCCTCATAAACACACCACTCTCTCTATTATCATCTCCCATTTCTTCCACATTCTTGAAATCCATCAATCTCGGACTTCAAAGAAGAAGCAAAAACTGCTTAAATACTCGAATATGTCCAGAAATGCTAGACGCCCACTTGAAATATTCAAATGTTGGAAGGGTAAAGGAAAAAAAAAGGTGAGAGTAGTGGCAGTAGTACTAGTAAATGGTGGAGGCATGAAAATAAATAGTGAAAGAAGGCAGGGAGAGAAAAGTTAAATGCATGAAGGACAAGAAGCATTGCAGAGGGAGAGAGAGAACGGAAGAGGAAATGACATCTCAGCGAAAGAGATGTGAAGGCGACACAATATTGAGATTTTGAAGGACACGAAAACACATTGCGGGCCGAATGCTTGTGTTTGTGCACGACAGATTTTACAAATTTTAGGTAAAATCCAAGTAAAATTTGCTGCAAACACCCAACCAAATTTGATTTCATAATCATTTATTTAGAAAAAATGTTATAACTTTGATTCGTCTTTTTTAATCAAGAATTTAAGAGAGTGCCCTTTGAGTCCTTAAGCCTTGTCTACAAGATAAGATCGTGATAGAGAACATATACAGACTTAGCCAGGTGTTTGGTATTTTAGATGAATAATAAGAAGATTCGAGATAAAATTATTATTTCTCTTTACATAAAAAAAATTGGGCTTAAGACTAGTTTTATCAATGACCAACACTAATCGGTCATAGCTAAAAGACAAAGAAAAAAATAATAAAAAAATGTTAAAATCAAAAGTTCCTCACAACCGATTATCAATTAGGTTACAGAGCAACCTTTGTAACCTTAATTCTTGTGCTGACATGTGGCAAGTGCCATCATTCATGTGGCATTTTATAATTAAAAATTATGACAACAAATAATAAAAAATCAAAAGTATTTAGGTTGTAGTAGGTTATTGATAAAATATAAAGGTTGTTAAATTATAGGTTGTGTATGTAAAAGAGAAATAAATAATTTTTTTATTAAAAAGTTGGGTTGATGTAGGTTGTTGATAAACATAGTTAAGGGGTCCTATAGCTACCAAATTTTTGAATAATAACTCAGATATAGAATTAGATTTTTACATAACCAAACCGAATCAAACCAAATATCCAAATTCTTTTGAAAAATAAAACCAATTCAAATTGAAAATTCAAAAAAATCGAACCATATTTTAATATTTCGATTTGGATCAGTTCAGTCATTCGATTTCGGTTATTTTGCTCACTCCTAGGTGGGGTGTGTCAAACTCTCTAACTGAATTTTTCTTTTTGATTTAAGTTAATCAATTAATTTAATATAAGGTTAGAATGATAATTTATTTACTTAATCTAAATTTTCATTTAATCTACCAAGCAACTAATTCATAGTATCTATATTTTATATTTTATCTACCAAATACTAGGTTACGATACTAATCTTACTCTATTTGCGATACATATCTTAAATTTTATCTGACTTGACTCATCCCAAGGAGGCTACCAAACAAACCCTTATAATGTTAGGCTCTTTAATAATTTATGCATTTGAAAATAATAAGTACAATTAAAGGTGACAAATTGATGAGAAGTAAATCATGGGATCATCGATGGACTCCTAGAGCTGATTAAATTAGGAAATCACCAACAATGATTTTATCTAAAAAGGAAAGCATAGATTATTATTATTATTATTATTATTATTATTATTATTATTATTATTATTATTATTATTATTATTATTATTATTATTATTATTATTATTATTGTTGTTGTTGTTGTTGTTGTTGTTGTTTGATTAATTACAGCGTTGATGTGGCAGGGCTGACGATCGAATCCATCACTAAGCATACGAAATCATGCCGCGTTCAATAGAGATTCTCGACAACGAGAGAAGGAAAGAAAGGAACAAGAGCATCTTCAATAGGAGGCTCTAAAAAGAGACTTTAAAAGTCGGTCCCCACCTTAGAGCCTCCACTCTCAAATACATTGGCTCTAAAAGGGGCTATAATTTCTTCATTTCCATTTTAACTATTTAATTTTCAAATCCAATATTTTGTTAAAATTTAAAATTGCGACATTAAATTAATTAAAATAAAACAATAATTAAAATAAAATTTAAAACCTTTTCAGATTTCATCAAAAAAAAAACTTTTTAATTTTTTTAAAAAAAGGGGTGCATGCTATACCGCCCCTTTGTGCCAACTTTTATTTTGGATCCTAGATCGAACTACCCAGGTGCCCTGGTGCAACGCATGCTCTAGCGCCTGGGCTCGAGCCGGCTACTAGAGCTTGCATTGGAGATGCACCAAAGAACTATTAAATTTAGCTCTAGCGCTTCATGGCTTGGTATGCTTCACGCAGAACATGTGATTTGAAACGATAATCCTGAAAAAGCTAAAGATAAAATAGTTAGTTGATAGCCGAATATAGGTAGATCTATAATAATTGTAACTAACTCATGTTGTGTACATGAGTAATTGAGAAAGACTACTTTACCCTCGCAGCTCATAGTGTTATAAATAGCTCACTCAATATACTGAAATCTAGCTTTGGTTACTAGTTTTCAGATAAGTGTTCTTCAATTGGTCGTGGAATTCAAGAGCTTTTCATACTATCATTTATTCGTCTTCTTCTTCTTCACATTTGACATCAAATTGATGATTTTTCTTTCAATTTTACGAACTTTGAAAACATGGAATTTAAGAGACTGCCCTTTGAGTCTTTACGATGTTAGGCCCTTGAATAATTTATGCATTTGAACATAATATGTATAATTAGAGGTGGCAAATGGGCTTTATCCCTTTAACACTAAAATTAATATTTCTAATATGTTCTTGTGAATGTTAGTAATTATATATATTGCTTATGAAAAGTTTGTAGTTTATATAACACTACAAGTTAGCGAAATGACACAGAAGACGCGACAAAAAGAGAAGCAACCATATATCATAGTTTTATTTTTATTTAATTTAGTTCTGATTTTCACCTATGAAAGTAAAAATGAGACGTGCACGGCTATCACTATCAACTCCAATGATGCAGACTACACATTTAATTTAGGCACAGAGAATTTGGCTTTTGAAGTGAATAAGTATTGGAGGACCACTCTTACTCATCTATGCATTCATGTATGTCAAACCAAAATGCTCCAAATGGAACTAATTCACTAGTTTGTTGGGCCAACTAATAGTGGAACACCCTCCCACATTTCACAACTTTCGCATCTTCAATATTAAATTCCACTCACGCTTGCTTCAATAATTTTATATTATAATTCTACTTGACTTTACTCAATACTACTATATAGTAATGCATATAGAACAAGATGTGGTAATAATATTCTTGGTTTCTTCGTTGCTTGTTATTAGTCAAAGCCGTGTAAAATTATGTCGCAAAATATGTATTTCGAACTTCACTTCATGTAGTATATAATCTCAAATCATGTGCACTATTACAAAAAAGTGTTAACGTGTAATACTAGCCATTTTTCATAAATATGGAGTATTAGTTTTCTAGTCATTTTCATTATTAAAAAAACTATGTTTTGTTGCCACTATAAATTTTCAAATAAAAAATAAGGGTATGTCCACAAAATACTGACATTTGCAGGGAAGATGATAATGGGTCTCATAAACTGCAGTTGTTGACTGTGAATCAATTTCATGATTGATACTTGTACAAAAAATTGAAATTTTTTTAGAACATGTTAATCGATTTTATAATTCACTACAAAAAATTGAAAATTTTCCATAGCTGATAACTAGGCATGATTAAATTTTAGTATTACATAGTTAACACAATTAGCATGTTTAAAGTTGTTAGAATTCAAAGATTGTGTGTTTCTCAAATGTTTAGTTTAGGCTTACATATTCATATGTAAGTGGCTACATGGATGGCAGCAGCCCAGTTGGAAACGCATAAATTGTAGCAATGATATTAAACAACAAAGAAGATGAAATAAATTTAGGCATTAGGATTTTAAAACATGATGGGCCCACAACCTAGAGTCATCATCACCACTTGGATACAGAATATAGTCCGGCAAATTTCAAATCGACAACTTGGACAAATTTGTTTTCTGTAGGGACACACAGAAAAATAGTTCTTTGATGGTAATGATGATTTTTTTCATAGTCTCACAGTTTTATTACATTTGTTTGAGATGGAGGGGATACATGCATGAACATGATACATTATAAATTATAAACGTGTTAATTTGGATTCTGTTACATGGATCACACCTCTCCACCAGTTTCACTTATCCTGTTCCACAAAAAATGCACTTTGCATTATGACCATCACCACATAAGTATAACCAAAAAACTACGTACAAGTTTGGTAAATAAAGTAAGTTAGTATTCCCTCAATCAATCCCAATTCAATAAAACAGAAGGGCCAGAACACGGATATTAAAAAATGAATAATTTATAATAAAATAAAAATACTAAAAAGTAACTTTTATTTAGGATAAATTTGTGAAAAAATAGGTGAGAGAAATGAAGATATTATTTTTTAAGTGAAAAAAAAGATAATTTTGTGTGGTCAATGCCATTTAGAGTAACTAATGAGTTTTGTAAAGGTGTTTGTTATGTAGTATGATTTTCCATTTTAATAAGTGGCCAACTCAATTAGGATGCTCAAATAAAGAAACTTGGCTTGTTGAATTAATGACCATTCAATCATCTTTTACAGGTCATATAAAACAAATCGATTTAACATAATTTTCTAAACTAAACTTTTCCTTATTAGATGAAGTAGGAACAAGAACACCTTATTTGAATTCTTGTTTACATGCTTACAAAAAATACTACAAACATTTTTTTTAAAAGGACATTCATATTTTCCATGTAATACTTGTTCATAAACTATTTGCCCCTTATTTATTGAACTATTCATATTATTATACTATTCATTTTAAATGATACTCCATATCATATAAAAGAACTCTTTATATGCTTGTGACTTGTACTAAATTAATACCTATGGTATATATCAAGTACTCCATCAGACGCAATTAATAAGGATATGGAGTAGTAGACAAGACAACATTGATTTTGTAAGAATAAGCTCTTTTGTAATAGTAACAATAAGTGAGTTTATTTTTAAATATGACATGAGAACTTATAATGCATGACTTCAGCAACATGTGAATACATGCATATTATTTCCGGATTAAAAATATTTATTGAGTATAAATTTTATGATAGACATGACTCACCTTCATACTGAATAACAGAGTGCCATCAGAAACTTGTTGGCCAGCAGAAACTCGAAGCCCACTGATGTAACCAGCACTTGTTGCCTTCACAACATGCTGCACAAGGAAGTTAACACCAGACCACATACAAGATAAGACATCATAACATAGGTGGAAGAAAAGCTTCGGAAAAAATAAATGTCATACCTCCATTTTCATTGCTTCTAGGACCAATATCGGCTGCCCTTCCGAAACTTTCTCCCCATCCTTCACCAAAACTTTAACTACTAAACCAGCCATAGGAGCCGCTACAGAACCAGGAGGGTGTGAAGACGCCTCAGTCGTAGGTCTGTGTTGATTGGATTCATCAATGTCAACGAGGTTAAGTCTGTTTCTCCGTTTGAAATGATGATGGCACGACCCATGCCAGATGTGGATGTGCTCCATCTGATCCTGCAAGCGTGGGCACAATTCACATTCTGAAATTAGTACAAAAGTGCAAAATGGACAACATCAGCAAAGGTACAACATTAATCTTGTAGCACAGGACATCATGCTTGCTAGAATGGTTATTGGCTAAAAATCTAACCTTCTGGTAAACAGCTATGCTGGCCTTCATGCTTACACCATCATGTTCAACTCGAAAATCTTGGTTGCCCAAGTGCACTACATTCAACTCAAGATCAGGAAAACTGCTTCCTTCTGTCTGTAAAGGCATATTAATAGTCAGGATGTGGGTTTCTGAAATAAAGAATGTAACATCCAAAGAAGTCCAAAAGCAAAACAAAAATTGGCTCGAGATGAGGAAACCGCAAGAAAACCTCAATTAGATATTTCCCTTTCGGCATGTATGTGACATGTACAGGTACTAGTTTTGGGCCACCCTTGCTCGATTCATCTTCCCATTCAAGCTCCATTGTGCGTTTAGCAAAGTGATTAACTCGGAAAGGAGGATTAGCATACCATACAGAAAGGCTACCTGTGCAGATTATACAATATAAATTAACAGATTCTACGAATATAGCAGGTTCGATGTGTCTAGGGAGTTGAGTCCTAAACTAAATTACCAGGGAAACTTTCATGCTCTTTTTCACAAAGACAAGCAGCGGCAATGGCTGCACCATGTGCAGCAGAATTGCACACTAGCTGAGTTGATAACTCATCATCGGGATCAACAAACAGATCATCTTTATGCAGCTCAATGAAATGGGTTTCAACTTCTCCCTTTTCAAAAGCTCCATGATTTGCAAGCTTTGAGAGAAAATCAATATTGGTTGGCAGACCTGCAACCTTCAAAATCTAATGATTAGATTCTAATCGCAAGCAAGACCTGGGAGTAGGGACTAGACGAAGAAGTTACTATACTTTGTAGGGAAACGGGAGACATAATGTGGTGCTGATATGGGAGAATATATTGAAAAGGCAAGAAGAAGTTATCTTTTCAGTAAATTAACTAAATGATTTGCTGCAAATTAGAACTTTATGCATCGAGAAAAGCTAAGCTAGTGATTAAATTATGAATTAGATAGCAGAACTCCTGCAGCAGTTCATATGATATACAATTCTCTAAGAGTTCAAATAACCTTATCAATATTGTCAATTCATAATACCTGAAACTTCGAAAGGCTGTCCCTCAATTTCATCAATGCACCTGTTCGATCTTCTCCCCACACTACAAGTTTAGCTATCATGGGATCGTAATGCATACTGACGGTGTCTCCTTGCTCAACTCCAGTCTCCACCCTAACTGGTAATTGGAATTCACTAGACATAAGAAAAGATGCACACAAGAAAACTGCAAAATTCGACATCGGAAGAGAATGATATCCGTAACAACAAAAAGCAAAAACGAAAGGGGGTCCTTTCTGTTACATGAACCATAACATTTTTTTTCATCTAAACTTTTTGTTTTTCTCTTTTCGAGTCTATGGCCACCTGAACTATCTAAGTTTCTGCAATGTCCATCCGGCTAAATATTTATGGAATATTCTAGAATATTCCTAAGATATTCCATCCGAAATAGATCTAGATGGAAACGAGCAATATAATAGTTCAGGTGGTAATGGAAATAAAATACTAGTTTGTATGGAAAAAGTGAAAGAGTGGCTTAATTTGGATTGCAATAAGCAATTTACCCAAAAGGAAATCCAAGCAGTTAAAGATTCCCTATATCAGTCACAATAGCTTCTGTGTGTAACAAATCACAGGAAATTTTTGAGGTGTGAGATACCCTGTCATTTGATTTAGTCATCACTATTACTTTATGTACCTTCTGACGAAGCTTGAACAGGAAGATAATGATGAAGAATTCCAGTTGCTGGTAGAAATCCTTTTAAAACATTCTCAGCATATATCCGGGCTTCAAAAGCATGGCCTGTCACAAGAAAATCCTATAAAGGAATCCTGAATAAACCCAAGGAATGGGGAATGTCCCATTTAAGTTGATCAAAATGGTTAAGAGCAAAACAAGAGCCAATGATTAGATTAGGTAACCCCAAATTATTATCTACACATGAAACATAAAAAGCTGAATCAAAATATGTCAACTGCAGATAACAGTCAACTCAAGATATCAGAATCACGTGACATGATAGAAATCAATGCTGTTTAGCACCACTTGAATGCTATGAGGCAATGCTACAATGAAGTGCCTAAGTTAGATCGCAAAAAATTGTTTTAAGATCTTTAACGAGGTCACTTTCTCCCCTCAGTTCTTAGATGTCAGGTTATCCTCATATATGACCTTTGCCTGCAATGATAGACATAGGAATGATACTATTGGCGATTGTTCAACAATTACACATATTTATCCAGTATCTCAAGTATTGCAGAAAAATATAGATTATCTGAGTTTGAGAATAAAAGCAATAAAATCACATTACATCAACTCAATGCAATCTGAGATCCAACGCATATATCAACTCAAGTTCTATGTAAAAAGTTCAAAATAAACTCCAAAAGCATACCATGTAAATATGGCGCAGTCAAAGCACCCACATAAAAGAGATCTTACCTAACAAGGGCACCTGTGACTGACTAACTGGAAGAGGTTCTCCATTAGCAACACGTATTTGCCACTCCACGAGATCTTGACCAACAATCATCTCAGTAACCGGATGCTCAACCTGCAAGAAAGATGAGTATTTTCTGCATTCAGAGGATATAGACATAGAATAAAGAGAAGTCATGGCTTGGAGTGATCTAATCACCTGCAGACGGGTGTTCATCTCCATAAAATAAAATTCTCCAGACAGAGTATCAACTATAAATTCAACAGTACCAGCACTGTGATAATTCACTGCCTACAAAAGTAAAGCATAGAAAAAATATTATGAGGAGTTACAATAAAGCCATCTAAATATACTACAAACTTAGTAAACATATTCTGAAAGCATATACATATGACTCATGCTTTTCCCTGGTGCAAAAGCATGCTTTGAAAAAAGACAGGACTAGGAGGGAGTAGTAACCTAGAGGAAAATATCTTCAAATCTTCTTTCCAAGTTTCAATAGTTCAATCAAAGAAGAATATATTCCATCTAAGAGACCAATTGCACCTACAATGGACTAATAATTACAAAATCATTTCTTCTGATTGTTTGATAGTAATAGTTCTTACACAGGATCCTCTAATAGTACACTCCACTAGCTCATTCTCCAGAATACCTCTATAATATGTTATTGTTCATAGAATATGTATTCTTCCACTTGAGTATTCTATTAAGGATAAATTATGTACTACATGAAACCAATCATTATTTGTGACTGGCATCGCTCAGAACCAGGAGAGCAAATTAAATAGGAGATATGTGCACCCCTGAAATATTCTCATTCTAAATATTTATCACTTTCTGCATGTACCAGCTGAGTTTATAGAAAAGCACATCATACTACTACTATGCTCTAAAAGAAAGCATTGTTAATAGTAGAGTCGACTAAGTTTGGCTGTTATGTTCACAATAATAAAAGAGAGGTGATAATAAGGAGCAAAACAATAAAACTAAAATTCCCTTCATCCCATCGGTATTAATAGTCAAAGAAGAAAAGAAAAAAAAAAATGTTCTCCCTAACCACTATGACCAGTGGCAATAAATGAGCTACCATATGAAGTGCAATAATGGACACACACATTATATGGGTGAGCAAAGATCACCTTAGCTGCGGACACAGCTGCTTGTCCCAAGTGTGACCGAAAATCACCACTGATGTTTGGCTGCATATATAAATTTTCCAGAGATCAGGAAGAAATCATTATGGTTAACCACCAATTAGAAAAAATAATGTAGAGAAGGTTGAAAGAGGAATTACAGCAGGAGCTTCTTCAATAATCTTTTGGTGTCTCCTCTGTACACTGCAATCTCTCTCATTTAGATGCACGATATTGCCATGTTTATCCCCGAATATCTACAATTAGAAACTTAGATAAGTGTACTGGTTTTCTCGCTACCATGGCATTAAGTGGATTACAGCTTTCCATATGTCTTTTGTATCAAATTGTTTGTGCAAAATTTGCAATTGCTAATAGTTTTGACCAATTCATCTCTTAAATCCCCTCACAAGTGAATTGCAATAACTACAGAAACAAAAGTTAATAGATGACAGGCTTTATAAAGCCAGTTGTAATCGGCAAACATAAGGATGAGCCACTCCTACTGAATAATCAAGGTCAAATGAGTACCTGTACTTCTATATGCCTTGGTTTCGTAATATATTTCTCTAGCAGGATTGTGTTTATTCCAAAAGATGCTGCAGCTTCTCTTTGTGCGCCAATAAATGAATCAACAAAATCTTCAGGACTATGTACAATCCTCATGCCCTAAAGTAGGCAAGAACCCGATAATGCTTCAAAGATATTAATGCCCTAATTCAGGTTATACATAGAAGAAACAACAAAAAAAGTAAAGAAGACAAAAGAAAAAATTATAACTTGGTCAGAAAAACCTTGAGGAGATGGATTAGTGAGCCATAACAAGTTCTGAAAAGTAGAATAATGGTCCATCAAGGACCCTACTCTTCTAAATGTGTATATCATGATTTGATGGTTGAATAAGGAGCAGAGCAGCAACAAAAATTTGTTTACTTCAATCTTTTACTTCGTGAAATTTAATATCACATCCACTCAATCTCAATTTCACCCCAGAACACCAACTCACAATTTTAGATGTAGGCCCACTCAAAACCTTTTTCCAACCAATATCATCAGCTTGCCAGACTTATCACATCACTCCCATAGAACCCACCACATATATATCATTCTTCATATGTAACTATAAATTCAAAGTAGGCTCCACCATAATAAACTAGAAGAAAGCAATGAATCATACACATTTCAGTTTCGAATCTATAATTTTTTAAATGAGGCAAAATTTGTTCTAGCCACTCAGGATACTTGAAAAGTTATAAGTTTATAAGTTTATGGCTAAGAAAAATGATTCAATATCCTAAGTGGCTTCTACCAATTGTCACTTTTTCAAATTTTAAAAGCATTTGTCTATGCACAAATTCTCATTTCTACAACCCCCCCCCCCAAAAAAAAAAATATATATAATATAATAAATATAAATAAATAAACTGAAAAAGAAAACAACACGAACTCATAAACTACATTGGAATCATTGCAAACTGAAAGCTAAGAATGAAATGAACCCGCATAGTAAATATTACACAAAAATGGTTCGAGCACTTAAATATTGCAAACTCAAAATCAAACTTGCATAGTTTGAGCACTTACTGCTCACTAACTATACCTGCTAATGTTCTCTTAACACACTAGAACATGCCTAAACACAATGTGTCGCAGTTCCCATGCTCTTGTTAGATTTACAAAAATAAAAAATAAAAATGAATGAAGATCAGCATTCATGTAATTAAACACAATGTGTCGCAGTTCCCATACTAGTAGTTTTGAAATCAGCATTCATGTAATTAAACAGAAATAGGCTATGACATTTACACCAACCATAATCTTAGAAATAAGATCATAATAAGAAAGTAGCATCACCTTTCCTCCACCTCCATGAGTTGGCTTTATCAATATAGGATATCCAATCTTGTCTGCTTCTAACTTCATCAAATCAATATCTTGTTCATAGCCATGATACCCAGGCACAAGAGGTACTCCAGCAGCACCCATTATTCTCTTTGAAGCACTGGCAGATAATAACAAGAAGGTTAAGACACTAAATCATGAGCTTTATCTGATTGCCAGACATCGAGTAACAGGTTAATTTATTGCAAAAACGTATTAAGGTGCAGCACTGCAAACAAGGACAAGACTGGTAAGCTAATAAAAAAATATAACAATTAGGATCACTTTGCACTTAATTCATTACATATAATATCCACGGTGCCCTTTCTGCTGCATATCTTAGAAGTTAAAAATACTAGTTGATCATGATGAGGTTTGAGGACATGTTTCCTTCATTTATCCCACCCCTTCTGCCTGTTATTGTATTTTTTCTTCAAGAGTTAAATTTATGTCCATATAGCATAGGAAGTATGGTCGTGTGAGACAAGTCAGCTACACAGAACTCTTTGGCACTAACTGAATTCTTACTATGGAGGAGAACCCAATGAAAAGAAAAGGAATGAGGAAAAAAAAGGAAGGAGATAAGAGAGGGAAAATGAGTAGAATAATGAAGAAGAAAAGGGAGAACTAAGCAAAAAAGAAGGTAACCTTTTATCACCCATGTCACGAATTGCAGATGCAGGAGGTCCAACAAATGTTAGTCCCTCGTCTTCACAGAGTTGAGCAAACTCGGCGCTTTCTGATAAGAAACCATAACCAGGGTGGATAGCCTAACTATCACAAAGAAGACATCCCACTGTAAATGTGTGTCTCAAAAACGCCAAACAACCAGACATGATATATCATGAAAATGCAGTCATGCAATATACACCACATTTGTACCCCTGATTTCATTAAAATGAAACATGTGAACACTAATTGATGATCCATGCAAATTTAGATATCCAGTCTTACTCGTTAAATCCAGTGCTAATTACAGCTACAAACATCGAACTTTCAGAAGTCTAGAACCACAATAAAAAGGAGGCCCTTCTAAAAGACTTAAAAACGTCCAATGTGAGCGTAGATGAACCAGCTAGTTTAAACTGTGCACACAGGGTCTAAAGAGCTCCTATATCTAGAATGCTCAAACCTGGCATGAAAGAACAAGCCAGACTAAAAATTCTCAATTTTGAATTCATTTCTTTGAGCCAAAATGATATTGCAATACAAATGCAAGTTGAGCTCTAGCGCCTCGATTTAGTTACATTGTTCAAAGAATAAAAAGTTATTCTTACACTGACGTCCAAACGAGACAAGTTGAGACAATCATATCATTCCACCTAAACTAGCCTATTAACAAATATAATCATTTCTAATTTTCACTCATGGTTTAGAACATTCAAGTTCAATGAGCATCATCGGCACTTGTTTAGCACCAATTGTTAAATACTAAGTTACTTTATCAGGCGGACTATCCACACAAAAAGCATAATCAAGCAATCAGCAATACATAACGTACAACCTGCGCGCCAGTTCTGGAAGCGGCTTGGATGATCGAGGCAGCGCTCAAGTAGCTGAGGCGAGCCGGGGGCGGTCCAATGCGAACGGCTTCGTCAGCCAATTTGACGTGCAAGCTCCGCTCGTCGGCGTCGCTGTAAACAGCGACAGTTCGAATCCCCAATCGCTTGGCGGTACGCATTATCCTGCAGGCGATTTCGCCTCTATTCGCGATTAATAACTTGTCAATTCTTCCACTAGTTCGGTCGATCGAATTGGGCGCACTCGACGAGAATCCTCTCAGCCGAAGAGTTATTGGCTTGCTTCTTCTGCGGATTAGAGAAGCTAAAGACGACATCGTTTCACAATTGTAGTGTATCTAATGAATTTACAGTTTAGAAGGAAACGAAGGGAGCTTAGAAGTTATGAGATGTTGTCTGTTAGTTTTAATTTAAATTATTTTGTCTGTATTATTGCATTACTCCGGATAGATGAAGATGAACTTATACAGCGCTTGCGTGGCATGTTTGCCAATATCCTCTACTAATGTGATTTATTTATCATTTCGTTTGTCTATAATAAATAAACTGCAAATAGGGGAATCTACCCACTTTTATAAGATTTCTTACAAAACTATCCACCCAAGCCCAAAGTTAAAAAGTCTTCGCCTGACATGCTTAATTTTTTGTAAAAGGTCTCACTCACGTCATTTTCACAATGAATTTGGTTCAAAATCTGATGAAGAGACAATAATTGTCCAACTCACGTCACTTTCACAATGTAATATATACTGTATGTTTGAAAAGTTATAAAAAAATTAACTTACGTTTGTGTTATAAAAACATTAGTAAGAGGACTAAAAATTTAACTATTATGTATATTATGCAACAAAAAAATATTCTGAAATCAATGGCGTTATTAGCCGTCGGAAATTCATAGCCGTGAATAGTAGCCGCCGGTACAAAATATACGCGGCTAATCTTTCCGGCTATGAAATTCCGATGACTAATTACGCCATTTGTTTCATAATAAATTTTTGTTGCATAATATACATAATAGTGAATTTTTTAGCCCTCTTAGTAATGTTATATTATAACACGAATACCTTAATTTAGAGTTTTTATTTAAATTTGTAATTTTATTTTTTTTATAGTACAAGAAGTATACATTGATGTGAAATATGAGAGATACTGAATCTGCAAAAAATTGGATTATAGTGGGGTAATAATACTCACTTTATGCATGATTTGATTGAACATAAAATAATACAGTAAACACATAAAATAATAGGCTATTTTTTAAGAAAACATTTGGAACTCTTGGACTTTGAAGAAAACAATATTTTAGAGCTAAAAAAAGATTAGCCGCCAGAACTTGATAGTCGGTCGTACTAGCCGTGTGAAATTTTTCACCCACGGCCAGTGACGCCGGCTACGATTTCGTGGCGGCTAAATTTTTTTTTGGGAAAAAAATATCATTTTGACGTAATACATATGGTTGTAAAATATTTTACCTTGTTATGAATGTTTGAAAGTAACATATGTATCCTTTTTTGTGTATTTCTATTTTTTTGTTAATTTTTTAGTCAAAAAAGTACATGTCGACATGAAATAAGAGATAAGGTGACTGTACAAATTTGGATTGTAATGAGGCTTTAATGCTCACTTTCTGCATGCATTTCATTGCACATTGAATAATAGATTGAAGTGTACTGAATGAATGAACAATACATTTCACGTGAATTTGTACAAATTAATGAATCTAATATTAGTCTATAATAGAGCTGCATTTGTGAATGAGAAAACATAAATCCAAATACTCGTAGATTCGTGAGTTGAGTTAAAAAATTGAGAAATTGAAACCCTCAAGATTTGAGAAGTGGTTTGTGCGATAGGTGGTGCAATTGGTGTTCAAATTCTACTTGAAGAGGTGATTTTCTCATATATTGTTTGTGTAATTAATAGGTTGAATGTTTTATATTATATTTATGAGAATAAATTATTAATTTACAAATACAAGATGTTACAAGTGATTGTGTTAAACACTAAAAAGCAAGTAGCCGCCGGAAAATCATTAGCCGGCGACACTAGCCGCCGCCCACTAGGTGGTCAGCGGCTAGTGCCGCCGGCCAATGATTTTTTGGCGGTTACTTGCTTGTTATGGTTCATTGTGAATTTTTAAAGCGTTTATGCATATTTTAATACTACATTTTATATGTTTTTATAGATGGAATTCGTTAGATACATATATGTGAGATACAACGGAGTCGTCGATGGTATATACTATGTTGGTGGGGCTACAGAGGTCCTTCCCCTCCTCAACGAAACTATTGAGAGTCTGATGTGCAGCATCAACAATATTATGAGGACGCATTCGTTGAGCTCGAGCTACCAATTGTATTATTTGGCGACCAATTTATTTGGTAGGGAGACGAAATGTGGCTTGACCACAGACGATGACGTGGAAGCCTTGTTGGCAACTACCGACAATCCCATGGTGTACGTTGAGCACTACAACGGTCCGATTGAAGAAGCCTACATCCCTACTTTTGATTTTGCTCAGCCTTCGGGACACGTAGATGAAGCACAATGCAGTCAGTATGAGACGCCGTATCATTATACGTCGTTTCATGGTGTCCAGAGCTCGCCTCCACGACAATATTTTACATGGGATGGATAACCGCTAGACGAATCTACATGGAATCAAACCGAAAGGCTTAATGAAGTATGTGGGAGATTGAACAAGGTGCGGACAGATGATGAACCTGAGCACGAAGCTGAAGCCTCGGTTGCATCAGGAGACGATGATGATTCTGAGGAAGATGACGAAGAATTTGACCTTGCGCTCGAGGTGGGCATTGCTTCTGATGCCTCTGAGGATTTATTAGATGACGATCTAATCGATTTCACGGAGACCGAGCGAGCAGGTTGGATCCGACAAAGTACAACACGTGACGTAGATCCGACAGCCGAGACCGGTGATCTAACTAATTGGTTAGTTCCCTTGATTCCAGTGGACGCCTCGGCTTCGCTGGTTGCTCGCGAGAGTGACCCTTCTAGAGTTGATGATCTGCAGAAGAATTCTTTTTACAACAGCAAAGACGACCTGATCATTGCTGTTGGTTTGTGGAACATGAAGCGAGGCACTGAGACAAAAGTTGTCCGCTCAGATCCGGGACTGGTCTATTTCTCGTGCAAACACTCTGACAAGTGCAATTTCGATCTTCGTGCGTCTAGTCACGGCCGAGGGATGTCTAAACTTTCACATAATGTCGATAAGATATCTAAATTATTAACACTGTATAAAAAAATGTCTTCACTATCATAATTATTGAAATAATTTATTTATTGAAATGATTTTAAAATTAAACTAAATCAAATTATATACTAAGTAAATCACGAAAATAACATAAGTAATTCAACCAAATAGAATTATTATTATTATTATTATTATTATTAATTCATGAAAATAATTAAACACAACAAAGGATCTTCTCGTTAGTTTCAATTTATGCACTACCCAATTCAATTCTTTGGTTGTGTATTTTATTTAAATTATTGAAATAATTTTAAAATTAAACTAAATCAAATTATATACTAAGTAATTCACGAAAATAACATAAGTAATTCAACCAAATAGAATTATTATTATTATTATTATTATTATTATTATTATTATTATTATTATTATTATTATTAATTCACGAAAATAATTAAACACATGTAGATGATCTTCTCGTTAGTTTCAATTTATGCACTACCCAATTCAATTCTTTGGTTGTGTATTTTATTTAAATTATTGAAATGATTTTAAAATTAAACTAAATCAAATTATATACTAAGTAATTCACGAAAATAACATAAGTAATTCAACCAAATAGAATTATTATTATTATTATTATTATTATTATTATTATTATTATTATTATTATTATTATTATTATTATTATTATTATTAATTCACGAAAATAATTAAACACATGTAGAGGATCTTCTCGTTAGTTTCAATTTATGCACTACCCAATTCAATTCTTTGGTTGTGTATTTTATTTAAATTATTGAAATGATTTTAAAATTAAACTAAATCAAATTATATACTAAGTAATGCACGAAAATAACATAAGTAATTCAACCAAATAGAATTATTATTATTGTTAATTCACGAAAATAATTAAACACAAGTAATTCGAATTAAACAATGTCACCAAAATGACTACAACAAAATAACATGCTTCAAACTAATATCCTTATTCACGAAAATAATTAAACACAAGTAATTCGAATTAAACAATGTCACCAAAATAATTCACGAAAATAACATGCTTCAAAGAATTAAACACAACAAATCCGAATTTAAAATCAACGAAATAGGATACTTATTTGGTTTGAAGAAGAAGCCATGGTGTATGCCTTCAAGTTGAAAAAATCATGAATGCTCTCCTTCAAGTTGAAAAAATTGTAAATGCTCTCCTTCAAGTTGAAAAAAATTGATTCTCATTCAAACATGGGACAAACACAAACAAAGCAAAAAAAAAAAATCATTCCAATTTACCTTAGGTGTATGAAAGCCGTGAATGCTCTCATTTCTCTCAAAAAAAAACCGATTCTCTTTCTCCTCTCTCTCTCTCTCTCTTTCTCGGCTCCCTCTCTCTCTCACTCTCTCTCAAAAAAATAAACCGATGCCGTCTTCCGTGAGTGAATGCGGCTAGGTTAAAACTTCTAATTCTTATACATGTAAATGAGCCCCAATTCAAATTTCTTGGTCAAACAAGCCTTAAATTGCCTTGTGAATTTGAGATAAAGTCGTGTGTATCCCCCCAATAAAGCTTCCGCGATTCTCGCCTATCTGTATAGCCGTATGAATTGTCCAATCACCCTTTAAGTTTATAATTAAAAAAAAAATAGGTTTTCGTGTATAAATAGAAGAAATAGTAGTAAATTAAGGGTAAAAAATACTAATATTATATAAAATGATATGAAAAATTATTTTAAAAACATTTTTTAACTTACCCGCCAGTACTGAGTAGCCGTACGCTGTAGCCGTGAATAGTTTCTTACCCACGGCTATTTCAGCCGGCTACACAGTTCTAGCGGGTACTTGGTTGTAAGCTCTATTATGTTTCATTGATTCATAATATATGATTTTGTAATTTTTTTATCCACCATTTGCTATTATTTTATGTGTTACAATATTAATTCATATTCAATCAAATAAACTAAATAAATTTAGACTTATTGAGTTTATTTTGTCAATCTCCTTCTCGTGAATTTACTGCAAAGAGATTCCCACCCTATAAAGCTGCATTGTAGCCGTATGAATTGTCCAATCACCCTTTAAGTTTATAATTAAAAAAAAATATAGGTTTTCGTGTATAAATAGAAGAAATAGTAGTAAATTAAGGGTAAAAAATACCAATATTATATAAAATGATATGAAAAATTATTTTAAAAACATTTTTTAACTTACCCGCCAATACTGAGTAGCCGTACGCTGTAGCCGTGAATAGTTTCTTACCCACGGCTATTTCAGCCGGCTACACAGTTCTAGCGTGTACTTGGTTGTAAGCTCTATTATGTTTCATTGATTCATAATATATGATTTTGTAATTTTTTTTATCCACCATTTGCTATTATTTTATGTGTTACAATATTAATTCATATTCAATGTTTATTTTGTCAATCTCCTTCTCGTGAATTTACTGCAAAGAGATTCTCACCCTATAAAGCTGCATTGTACCCGTGAATTGTCCAATCACCCTTTAAGTTTATAATAATAATAAAAACTAGGTCTGTTTAAAAATTTAAAATCAAGAGTATTATGAAACCAGAAATTTTTTTAAAGCTAATGAAGTATTTAGACGCCAGCTAATCCTAGCCGCTCACAGTAGCCGCCGGGATCCATTTCCAGCCGGCTACTGTTAGCGGCTACGATTAACAGGCGGGTAATTGTTGTATTAGCTTAAAAAAAAAAAACCTTGTTTCATAATAGGCTTCATTTAAAATTTTTTCAACTTTCTTATAGATGTTTTATAACACGAAAACCTGTCCTTATTTTTTCGAACTTAAGGCATTTTAGGGTATTTTAGGGTTACAAAGTGACGTAAGTTAGCAAATAATGTCATTTCCTCAAATTTAGAGTCATATTTAACTACCTCTCTTACACATTATCTTACACAATTGTACTTGTATAAGAAAAGTGTAAGAACTTTTACGGAAAACTATGCAAACCTATCACCATCAATTGCAAAGTGGGTAGTTTTATAAGACATCTTATATGGGTGGGTAATTTTGTAAGATAAGTAATCAAAGTGGGTACTTTAAATTCCGACCCTAAAAAATTTGGGGGGAAGGGCGAAATTGTAAAAATTGAAATATTGTGATTTAATTCGACACATTCCAAAAATCACGTTAAAATTACAATTTTAAAATGCTTTTTGATTTTATTTGCTAAAATTCTTATATGCATTTGAAATAAATAGGTTCTCCAATTTAATTTTTTGTCATGAAAATTAATTTTAATTAAATTATCTTTCCGCATTGATTTTTATTGAACTTCACCATGAAAAAAGGTAAATAAAAGGATACTTTTCAGATGCATTTAAGATAAATAGCTTCTTCAATTTAATTTTATCATGAAAGATGATGTGTGTGATTTAGTTGTCTAGATTCTAGTTATTTATCGTGTGATTTTATTTGATATTACCCAAGTTTGTGGTGTTTTGGTGCAGGATTGACATGATTCGTGAATGGAAGGTGGATGATGCCGAGAGCTTAGGAAAGACGTGATTTTGATGAAGTGTTCGTTGATTTTTTGAAGATGAAAGAAAACTAGGCTTAGAGTTATTTGTTTTATATTTAATTAAGCCTAAACTCTTTTTAATATTTTGTTGGGCTTATTTTGTAGTGGCCGATCAGCGCATGCCTTTTGTGGAGTAGGGCGGCTGCAATTAGATGGAAAGGAATCAATTCCCTTGGGTATTTAATAGGGGAGGCAGCCGCCACTTTGGAGGAGTTAATTTTTTGGAGAATTAGTCACAACATAGCTTTTGCTTATTTTAATTCTTAGGAGCTTTGAAATTATTTCTTGGAAGACAATTTTGGCAGAAGACGTGGTTTTCGGTTTTGAAGTGCAGTGATTAGTTTTTTCTAATAGCAATTTATTTCGTTAATTTCGTGTTTGTTAATTTCATGTTTCCTTTTATTTATTTGATTGCTTATAGTTTAATCATGAGTAGTTAATTCTTTAATTCGGTGAGAATAATAAAACACTGATTTATTAATCTGTGAGACCTAATTGGTTATGTTTTAATAAGGGAAATAGGCAGATCTGGCGTATCCAGCCGTCTATCGACACAGTAAGTAGAAATTGGGGTATGTCAGTGCGTATCACGGTATCCTATAACTGGTTGGTTGATATGGATTAATTAATTTTTGCGTTGATGATCAGAGAAGACACAATAAGTAGAAATTGGGGTATGTCAGTGCGTATCACGGTATCCTATAGCTGGTTGGTTGATAGGGATTAATTAATTTTTACGTTGATGATCAGAGAATTGAATTAGTGTGGATTTATTTGAGCCGAATTACATTTTATTGATTATTTTTCAAGAGTTATTTTATTTGATTTAATTTGCGTTTTAGTTGATAATTATTTTCTCAAATTTAAGGCGTGGTGGTTACACCAAATTAGGTCTTTAGGGAATTTGATGATTTTATCGGCTCTCTGTGGTTCGACCCTGCTTATCATTATACTCACTTAATTCTTGATAGTATTGCAGGAATTATTTGGTGGTATACGATGTCCACCAAAAAATAATTTCAAATAACTTATCATTCCCGAATTGATCTAATACATTCTGATATTGAATCTATATTAAATCTCATAATCCAAAATTCAAATAAAATTATTATTCAACTTTACCATTTAAAAATCTAAATAAAAAGATACTTAACTTCAAATATTGGATTTTAAGAATATTTTATTTACTAGTGATATAGATTAGTTTCCTCGTAGAGTGTTGAATTATGTTGATGAGCTGAAGTATTTTGAAATAAACAAGCACACAATTAGTTGCAGCAGCTTCAGCTGGCATCCCTTTCTTAAGCTTAAATGCACCCGAAAAATTACAAACCTAAAAATTGTTTTACGTTTGTGTTGTTGGCATGCTCTTTAATTGTGTGTAGTTGTATCTCAATATTGATCAATTTGTGTTATTAATATCATTCTGGGCTTTTTGGGCTCTGATTAAATTAAGTTGAATAAAGTTGGTGTAGTGGACCTAAATGCAGGTCATTGAGGCCCACCCAATGTCATTGTCTACAAGAATTAAGGAAAGCACAAGCCCAAGAAAACCCCCCCTTTTATTTCTCACTTTTTCCTAGTTTTTATATATATTTATATATATAGAGAAGGGCTACCGTGAGAACAACTCTTAAAATAAGGAATAAGAACAATTTATATATATATATGGAGAGGCTAAAATAAAAATCAAAGTTAAACTATAAAATAAGAACCATTATAGATCCTCAAATTTTAATTATTGAACGGCTAGATATGCATTCTGATTTCATTAGCTAATTATCGGCAGATTTGGTATTAGGGTATTGAAGTAATTTTAGGATTTTATTAAATATCCTTTCCTTAAATGAAGGGATTACATTTAAGTAAATATATAATATTCTTTCTTTACAAAATTGAATTAACCCACACGTACAAGAAAGAAAAAAATATAGTAATAGAGTTGGAGAACACGCTCAGATTTCTTATGGAGAACACTGGCAAAAATAAAATAATTCATGCAACACATATAGGGTGGGGCTAAAATAAATAATTCATACATAAATAAAAAATAATTCATACGTAAATTAAAAATAATTCGTACTACATCCATATTCTATGTAAAGTATCCTTATTTGAGCAGATGAATTATGAATATATTACGTATGAATTACGGAGTTGATGATATGAATTGTGTTAGATATGTAAACGAATTATCGGTTGTAATTCCAAAGCTATAGAATATGAACTGATCTTATTCAGAATTATCTTTGAATTTTCTTTGAAATATTTTATATTATTCATTTGCTTTGATAACATTTTCTTTCCCCAAAAATGAGGCTTTATTTTCGGAAACAGATAATTAAGTAAGAGAGAGAGAGAATAAATCATTAGCCCCAATTATACCCTCTACCGCATATTATGTATGAATTATAAGATTACAAAAAATGTTAAAAACGCCCAACAGGGAATTATTGGCCGGTGGCCTTCGTCGCCGTCGGAAGAGAGGAGAGGTCGAGGGAGATGTCAGTGGTGGTTGAATTTGAATTGAGGGTAGAAATTGGAAGAAGAAAGAAATTGGGGGTAAAAAAAATTGACTAACGTTTGACTAACAGCTGATAGTCAAACGGGTTTAATTGGTCGATTTTTCGAACTTCGGGAGCCTATTTGATCCAATATCGACTATGAGGAACAATACACAATAGGGGCCTCTACTATAGGGGTGGATCTACACTTTTTCCCTTCATAATTTTATGTGACTTATTATTAATGTATTTTGTAATATTTAATAATTTTTTAATTAAAATAATTCGAACGTTATTGTAACAGTTCATGTTTATAAATTTCAAGATATTTAGATTACAACGGATAATAAATTGAGTTTTAGATAAATACAAGTATATTCATTCTGGACGAGTTCATGTGATAAAATAATACGAACCCTTACCATATTAATTTATTGTTGTGCTCCATTGCAATCAATAATTCAAAAAATTTAAAACTCTAACTTCATTACTTTATTTTGTTATCGTGAAATGATCTTCCATTGAAATTATATCCTAATTTCTTCTTCCTTCTATCATGTCTTGAAAATAACAATAGTCAATCACACATATAATCAATCATGTAAAATAAACGCACCCTAATTGTTAGCCTCGTAACAAAAAGGAAGAAGACAAGGAATGATAATTTCCAACCTTTACGAACAAACAACGATTTCATCTCCACGCTTTAAATCCACCCAAAAACCAACCACCACCGACCCCGCTTTCAGCTTCTGGGCCATATCTCAACCACGACTTTAATGTGGTAAAATCCCATTTTAACCAATTCACTGTTGATTGCAACACCCACAAGACTTGTTTGGAATTTTGAAAGATGTCTTCTTTTTCTTATGCTTTAATACGTATTTATCGGATTCTGCCAAACAATGACTCATTTTATCAACCCTAATTTCATTCTCTTGGCTGCTAAATTCCAAAATTAAAAACGATAGTTTTGCACTGCTTTTATATTCATAAAGAAGATAAGTTTGTGACTTGTTAGTCTCTTTCGGCACATAAGCCAAAACAATCACCTTTCTTTAGAGTTATCATTATATAAGCCACGTTTTTTTCTAAATTGGAGTCTCGGGTCAAATAAAATCAATTTTGAAATATAAATTAGAAACTAATTTTAGTATTTAGATTGTGAAAAATTATAGTAATAAATTTATTATTTCGTTGAATGAAATCACGATCTTGAGCTTGAATTTAATTGGAAGCGAAAAATTCCATTTTTTTTGTCATTTTTAAAAAGGAATCTATCATATCATAATAATTCACGATTTATACTACAACTCAGGTTTGTATAAAAATTGTACTCTCAAATATCTTCAGAACAATTTTCTCAATATATATATATAGGATTGCGCTAAAGTAAAATTCAAGCTTTAGCCTATAAAATAAGACCAAATACAGACCCTTGATTTGTTTGAAATAAATGGCCAGATTATGATATATATCTTCAACGCAGATTGGTATTAGAGGATAAGATGGTAATTACCATTATTCAATAACTATCCCCTCCTAATATTAAGGGATCACGTTGCCATCACTATATCATTCCATAAATACGAAAAACAATATTTCTCATGTCCATTATATTTAATTTAGCCTATAATTAATTCATACATAAATTAAAATAATTCATGCAATAGATATATGTTTAATTCATTTGTTGCATGAATTAATTTTGATTTATGTATGAATTTTCACGTTTTGGGATGAATTGTTTTTGGGGTATGTATGAATTATTTGTTTTAGTCTCACCCTTATCTGTTGCATGAATTAGTTTTGGTTTATGTATGAATTTTTATGTTTTTGGATGAACTATTTTTGGGGTATGTATGAATTATTTGTTTTAGCCTCACCCCTATATCTATTGCATGTTTTTTTTATGTATGAATTATTTAAGTAACAAAATGAATAAAAGCTTCAATCTCATCAGATCATAAAAGCTTCCAGCAGCGCCTTCACGCTCCGCCAACCACTTCAGTTCAGTCGGATGTCGTCAACGCCACCCTGCGCATATTTGCCACACCTCCTCACACCAGGTATCGTCGCCGTTCATCCGCGTACCACCTCCGTTTGCCACTATTGCACACGGCGCCGCCGTTAGGTTCGGACGTCGAGCAGCACTGCCGCCACCACCACATCTCACACCAATCCGCCGCCATCCGCACCTGCAACTGCCGCGCCGTGCAGACGCCACCCCGCGCGTCGTCAACTCCCCTACGCGATTTAGAACCACCGCGCCACCCTCCACCAAGACGTGCGACAACAGCCGTCCTCCACCTACGCTGACCGCCAAAACCACTGCACCGCCTCCGTCAGAAGATTTAATTGGAGTGAAGATAATCATTTCAAATCTTTAATTTCCTAATTAATTGATGCTTGAGAATTGGAACCGCATAGAAAAAATATATGGAAGGTTAAGAGGCTATGTCAATTATGCCCTCACATCACAATTGAGTATGAATATTATCTTTTTTTAAATGAACTATACACCAAGGAAAGATTTGATTCCAGCCGTTGATTGCACATAATCTACAATCATAATATAGTATTATATTATAGACTAAGGGCAGTTCATTGAATAGCGCTACCATATATATATATAGGAGTGGGCTAAAATAAAAACACCGTTTAAAATATAAAATATGAACTATTTTCAGCCCTTAGATCATCAAGATCTACGATTGATTCACTCACCTTATTATATGAATTTATGGTTTATGATCCCGAGTTTGAATCTCATAGGTAACAAAAAATTTATTTTTCGCAATTCATACATTTTAGGTAGTTCGTATTTTATATGTTATGAAGTGTTTATATGGTAGCCCTCCCCTATATATGTTAGAATTATGTGAGAACCACATCTTTTTGTGAGAACGGAGAACCATGAACAAATACATAAAATAAATTAACAAAAGACAGTAAGACATGAACATCGTTGTTCATGTGTTTTTTTATTTATGAACAAATACATAAAATACATGAACAAAAGACAGTAAGACATGAACATCTTTGTTCATGTGTTTTTTATTTATGAACAAATATATGTGTTTTTTATTTATTTATGAACAAATATATAAAATTCATGAACAAAACACAGTAAGATATGAACATTGTTGTTCATGTGTTTTTATTCATGTATTTTATGTATTTGTTCATGATTCTCTATTCTCACAAAAAAATGAGTTCTCACGTAATCCTAACCCTATATATATATATATATATATATATATATATATAGGGGGCAGTTATTCAATAAACCACCCTTATTTTAAGAATTACGAACCAACAAAAATGCATGAATTTTATGTATAATACGCATGAATAAACTGTATAAAGGCATGAATTGTGAAAAATAATTTTTTGCTACCTTTGGGATTCGAACTCAGGACCATGAATTTATCCAACAAGGTGATGAATCAACCGTAGATCTTGATGATCTAAGGGCTGAAAATGGTTCCTAATTTATATTTTAAGAAGCGTTCTTATTTTAGCCTTCCCCTATATATATATATATATATATATATATATATATATATATATATATGAGAGCGCTCCAATGAGATCCCCTATATGTGGTGAGATTTTAGATTCATTTGTGAGTGTTCATTTCATGTATCATATGACTGATATTTATCTAGATGACGAATTTTTTTACTAAGGTTCGAATTCTAGAGGGAGCGAAAATTTTACCAATTTTTTTAGTATCGTTATTCATCAGTATATACTGTCTTATTCAACACTATATATGTCTTATTCATTGTACTCATGATCTCACGAAAATTAGCAATCTCACTGGTGTGCACTCCTATATATACATATGTATATATCTCTTTACAAAAATATTCCCTTCGTTCCATATATATAAGCTGATTGAAATTTACATAAGGATTTAAAAAATCGTTGAAAATGAAAAAATATAATTAAATTTCCTAATATGCTCATATTTATTATGAAATGAGACTCAGGCGGAGAGAGAGAGAAAGAGAGAGAGAGAGAGAGAGAGAGAGAGAGAGAGGCGATTACGAAGTGGAAATGATTTTATATTTTTTTTTTGGTGAAATTCGTGTATTTGGCTAATTAGAGTGGTGTTTATTAGGAAGATAATTAATGACTTAATTAGGCATAATTCTCCCCTTATTATTTCCTAAAATAGAAACGAGCCATTTATATTGGGACAACCCAAAATAAAATACGAGTCATTAATAGCGGAACGAAGGAAATATTAGTTTTTATGAAAACGAGTCTATATATTTAATATATTCATAAAAGAAAAAGAAAAAAGGATGGAGTAGCATCAATTTCGATGATGGATGTTGTGTATCATATCACACAATATTTAAACTGTGAATAGGGGAATCTACCCACTCTTATAATCTATCTTACAAAACTACCCACACTACCCAAAAGCAAAAAGTGATGGTGATAGGCATGATAGGCATGCTTGGTTTTTTGTAAAAGTTCTTACACAAGTACAATTGTGTAAGAAAATGTGTAAGATAGGTAGTTAAAAATGCACAAAATTTAATAAAACAGTAATACGAGGGCTGAAAAATTCCAATTTAAACATATATGTAATAACAAAACATTTCTGAACCTAATGGGTCAACTAGCCGCCAGTAAACCCTAGCCGCTAGCACTAGCCGCCGGTGTTTTCTCCGGCGGCTAGTGTTAGCGGCTAGGGTTTACTGGCGGCTAGTTGACCCATTAGTTTCAGAACCTTTTTTTGATTCTCAATTCGTAACTAGCCGCCAGAAATTCGTAGCCGTAAGCACTAGCCGCCGGTAAAAAAGTTCTGCGGCTAGTGCTGCCGGTTAAGAATTTCTGGCGGCTAGTTATGCCATTCGCTTCAAAATAAATATTTCCTTCATAATACACATAATCGTGAATTTTTGTACCTTCGTAATAATATTTCTAACACACAAACGTCCCCTAATTTTTTTCAATTTTTCAACCTACAGTATATATTAATGCAGGAAAGTGACGTGAGTTGGCATTTATGGCATCTTTCTGACATTGTGTAAGAACTTTTACAAAAAACCAAGCATGCCTATCACCATCACTTTTGCTTTTGGGTAACGTGGGTAGTTTTGTAAGATAGATTATAAGAGTGGGTAGATTAAATTTCGACCCATATTTAAATACCACATGATATGTGTTCTATTTATATGAAATGAATGGTTGTATTGCAAATTAATCTTGCTTAACGTCTAAAATATAAATTATAGTAAAATGATAAATTCATATTAATTAAATTTTTACTTATTATGAAACTCGAAGTTAGAACCACAAATTCATAATTATGTCACAACAGATCATTACGATATATTTCATATTTTATAGGTTAAGCATGATTTTTGTTTGATTTACGGACAAATCAAAATGATGCTGACGAAATAAATAAGATAATAAACAAAAGGTTCATGTGAAGCTTGAACACATAAGGATATATTGTAAAGATAAAATAAAAATCATTTAATATGTTCTCCGGGACGATTTAATTTCATATAATTAAGTATTCTGAACAATTAGGTTTTATTAATGTCTTTTTTCCTATTAGTTCAATATTTGGTGGAATAGTAAAATGACTTGACTAGCCTTATAACGTCAAGTTTATTTATATATTTGTATCTATTCCTTACATTACATTCAATTTCTTCTTCTGGCTGTGGCTACAACTCCATTCAATCCCCACTCTCTCACCCATCATTTCGGACTCCATTAGAAACCAATTTTTATTTTCTCTAATTAAATTATGATCAATCATTTTATTCCTTCAAATTGATTACATGTTGTAGGGAGAGCTGGCCAATGCATTGTTCTCACATTCTATATTATATATATATATATGTACGCTATATGTACGCGCGTGTAAATTTTGGTTAGAAATTTATGGTTAAAAACTACACAAATTTTGATAAAATTGCAATTTTCATCTTAATTTTTAATTAAATAAAAAACATGTGAATTTATATTTTATTTTTAATTTTTATCTGAATTTGACTTTTGATAAAATTAGAGCTTAATTGATGATCGAACTAAGTCAAATATATTAATTTTAACTTTTTTAAACCTTCAAACTTTTTAATTATTCCTTATCATAAAAAATTAGACAAATATTAGATCCACTTTAATTGTGAAACTAAATTTTAATTTCATCCAAAATCAAACTCAAGTAAAAATTACAACTAAATTATATTAGTATGTACTATTAGGGATGGCAACGGGCCGGATCTGGACCGGGTCTGACCAATACCAGATCCATATCCGTTTTTATATACTAGATCCAGATCCAGATCCAGATCCGTGGATCTGAAAATTTTGGATCCAGATCCAGATCCGCCAGATCCACGGGTCCAGATCCATGGATTTACTATTTTTAAATTAAATCAAAAAAAATTCACAAAATCAACAACATCTAATTTCCATCATGAAAAATATAACACAAAATACTTTTATCTAATTACTTTTAATTTTTATTCTTTTAAATATAATTTATTTATTATTTTTAATTTAGTTAATATTATTAGTAAATTAAATATAAAATATAAAAAAATATATATAAATAAAACGGATCCACGGGTCGGATCTGGGTCGGATTCAGATCTAAAATTTCAAGATCCAGATCCAGATCCAGATTCGTTGGGTCCAAAAAATTGAGATCCAGATCCATAAAAACGGATCTGGATCCACGGATCTGGACCGGGTCCAAGATCCACTGCCATCCCTATGTACTATCAAATTATCACTCTAACAAGAATAGAAGTACTATTCATTGAACAAAATTATAAGCCAACAATCATTTCACAAGAGAAAGACATGATTCAGGTGGGCCTAACTTCCACCGTCATCTGTTTCATGAACGTCCGTTAAACGACACCGTCCAGACCGCCCAAGGGCCCCCACTTTTAGAAAGTCTGAAACGACAGCGTGCTCGTAAGAGCGAAGCATCCATTGCCAAATTACAAATACACCCTCAAGCGATCTTTTCCAAAGCTGGCAACGGACGGAATCTTTTCCTCTTTTCTATTTTTGTTTAATCAATAGCGAAAGTACATTAGATTTTCTCATAACCACCAGAGTTGCAGCCCAAAAAGACTCAAAATTGTATAAATAATTCAATACAACGTGTAATCCTTGAAGGACAATTACATTTCATTAAAATTTGAAGATCCATCTAGAACTCACACGATTAGAGCTGCTAGATTAAATACTAGTCCCTTCATCTCAGTGATAATGATTAACTAATATTTAACATGATTATAAGAAAAAAAATAATTAAAAAATAAAAATAATAAAAAAGTGGTGGAGTGATAAACATACATTTTTGCCTCTTAATGTATCATATTTAATGCTTAATTATGAAGATTTTGTGTGTTTGATGATTTATTTGAGTGTATATTAATAACTAGGTTATTACCCGTCGAAATTCGACAGAAATTAATAATAAAAAACTATATAATGTGTGCACTTGTTTAAAATTTATATATTTTTACTCATGTCAAACTCGATATAAAAGTAATTTTAATTATGCGCCTGTCCAAACTGACAATTGACAAACATATGAAAGAGAGTAACACTCTTTCGAAACATATATAATAATACCCGTTAATTATCCGAATACATTTAAATTTTATAAAATATCTAAATAAATAATATAAATTTTTATAGTTATTGATTATCTAATTCAATGAAAGCTTACAATCAATATGTCTGTTTTTGGTCATTACAAAGTATACATTTATAATAAATAGCATAAATTATAAAAGATTAAAAACTAATTTATAATAAATATAGAAATTATACATTATACTAAATCTTTTTAGAATATTTTATTAGAATTTATATACCAGTCATGTCGCAAACCCAACTCAAAAGTGTTTTTACTACCAGTTCTCGTCAAAACACGTATTGTAATATCACTATTTTTTCTCAAACTCGTTTAAGTCTGTAAACATCTAAAAAGTCAAATATAAATTGTTACAATAATTGATTATTTGTCTTATTGAAAATCAAAACATTACAAAGTAAATATTAATAATACCTAGTATAATTAACAAAAGTGGTTGGTACCCTTCTCTATAATTAATAACTACAATTAATAACCCCACAATTCAAAAGTGGTCGGTACTTTTCTCTACTCAACACACTATCAACTAAATATTTCTTAAAACTCATGGCATCCAATTTCATAAATTAGGAAATTATACACTTTACGAAGCATGTTTTGAATATATGTACACATATTCATCTCATACCAAACTCGTATAGTGATACCCGCTTACTACCTGAAGTCGTTTAAATTTATAAATATTTAAATAAAAAACTGTAAATTATTACAATAATTGATTATATATTCATCTAAAAAATTGACATTACAAAGTAAAAATTAATAAATTGTTTAAATAACACAAAAATAAAATGAATAAAATACGCTTTTTGTCATGTTCTAGGAAACCCATTGTGTAGCATGCTTCCTTATAACTGTCTTTTAGATAGATTTTTAAAATCATTGTAACACATTAGCATCTTAAGTTGTATATTTTCTTATTGACGAAGGAAAATAAATTATGCTTTTTGTGGCAAAACCTTTTTTCTCACTTTGTCTATTTAAGTACACTAATTTAAATTTAATCTATTTTTGAAATTCTATTGTAATTACAATTGCAAAATTAAAAAGTTAATACAACGATTTAAAGTCATATAATAAACAAAAAGTATATAAAATCATGTTATGAAATACTTCCATTACTTATAAATACTCAATTGCGTGGACAATTGATAAAACTATGTAATTTAGTGTTTAAAAAATTGAAAATAAAACTATGGTATACAAAATTTTAATTTAAATGATTAAAAGGAAAGAAATTTCGCTTTATTCATTTAACTACGCTAATTTAAATTTGATCTATTTATACTAACTTTTTAAAAAAAAGATTAATTACATTTTTATTTATTTAGCGAAGTTAATTGTTGGCCAAATAAATATTAACCAAATTAAATTTATAATAAAAAGTATAACTCCATGTACAAAGGCAATATCATCCAAAGACATCACCTGCAAAAGTTTTGTGTGTGACCGTACTACAATCATTACAATTACTCGTGTAAGACATGTGGAATATTAATATAATAATTGTTAGATATTAAATGACGTTTAGAGTTTAAAATTAAGAGGAGTTCGATTCCCGATATATACTCATGCAAGATTTGTGGAATATTAATATAATGATTTTTAGATATTTAATGATTTTCAGATATGTAAATTAATTAAAATTTTTAAAAAATATAAGAATGAATAAGAATTGAGGAAAATTATAATGAAGTGATTATATGATGCCACATAAGATATGATTTATTTATATTGAATGAATAAGAATGAATAAGAATTGAGGAAAAATACAATATTCATTGAATTTAACATTATACTCATTAAGTTGATAACATTGTTATTACATACTATTTTAAATCAAATATTAATAGTTAAATTAATATAAATTTTTTGTTATCAATTAATCTAACTATTAAATAATAATATTTTGGGCAAATTGGATGAAAATACCTCACTTTATACCAAAATCTGATTTTTTGACAATCTTTTTAATTGTGGCAAAAATTTCAACGAGCTTGCAATCTGTTGCAATGTCCGTCCGGAGAAATTTTCCGGCCAAATCAAATCTAAGTTGGAAGCCGGAATGCCAACGTGGCATTAAAAGTGCCAAATCACACCCATACACCCCCTCCCACGTCACCCTCCCCTTCCCACGTCACTCTTCTCTCTTCGCCCTCCCCCTCTCCCTCTTCCCCTTTCCCCAGATCTGCCCAGACCCACCTTCTCCCTCTCCCTCTTCCCGTCGCCTCTCTCCCTTTCTCCAGATCCGCCCAGACCCACCCCCCCCCTCTTCTCGTCGCCTTACCCCTTTCTCCAGATCCGCCCAGACCCACCCTCCCCCTCTTCCTCCCCCTCTTCCCATCAAAAGCTTCAGAAAGATTGTAAGAACACAAAAGAAAACTAAGAACTAAGAACACCATATTAGATATATACAGAGAACTAAGAACAAATATTATAATTTGTGCTCTGCTTTCATACAAAAGAAAACTCATGAACAAATGAAATCCAATCACATACAGAAACTGAATTTTGAACTACGATTTTGCTATGAACTTGTGGGTCTTTACTTTTGTGAGTATCGAAGTATAGGTTGCATCACCGGAATTTAAGAGCAGAGGGAGGAGATAGGCGGTTTCAGGGAGACAGTGGCTGCCGAAGCTCCTGTTGTCGACGACGGCGGTGCTCCTTCAGTGGGGAAGCTGACCCGCCAACATGAAGCGGCAGCAACGGATTCAGACGGCGGTGGCGGCGGCTGACGAAGCTACTGCTGTCGACGACGGTGTTCCTTCAGTGGGTGATGTGTGTGTGTGCTGTCAACAAGAGAGAGAGAGACCAGCGGCATTCCTTCAGTGGGCAGACAGCCGAAGGGGGAGGGTGGGTCTGGGCGGATCTGGAGAAAGGTGGTACGACGATGAGAAAAGGGGGAGGGGGAGGGTGGGTCTGGGCAGATCTGGAGAAAGGGGGAGAGGCGACGAGAAGAGGAAGAGGGAGAAGGTGGGTCTTGGCAGATCTGGAGAAAGGGGAAGAGGGGAAGGGGGAGGGGGTGTATGGGTGTGATTTGGCATTTCTAATGCCACGTTGGCATTCCGGCTGCCAACTCAGATTTGATTTGGCCGGAAAATTTTTCCGGACGGACATTGCAACAAATTGCAAGCTCGTTGAAATTTTTGCCACAATTAGAAAGATTGTCAAAAAATCAGATTTTTGTATAAAGTGAGGTATTTTCATACAATTTGCCCTAATGTTTTTATATAATTTAAAATTTTTCAAATAATAAATATATCGTAATATGTGCATTATAGGACGAATCAATATTTAAAAAAAACACTTATGTACTCACATGACTATAGAACTTCATCTATTTTCTAGCCTCCCACATCCACTATCCACACAAAGTATTCACATTTGACGCCAACTAAATTGACCATTGGAACTTCTAGTCCAATTGGGGAAATAAAATGTTGAGTAATAAATGCAGTGAATTAGCAATCACAAATTAATAATTTCACAAAACTAGTGAAGCTTTGACTAGAGACGCTGATTATATTATACCTTGAGAGGCCATGATGTCTTTATACTTCTCATTCCACAATAAAATATGATTAACTTGTGGTGTTGAGTTGATCTTGATTGCTTGCCTACTTAATTATTCTTTATTAAATTAAATTTCGCTTTGTCTATTCTACAAAAAGCATTTTTTTTTATGATTTTGATTTATTCACCATAAATAAGGTATTTTTATTTTAATGCACATCATATTCTTATATTTTCAATCTTATTCATACTCAATATTCACAAAAAAAAAAATATTTGACAAACTATTTAAAAATTGTCCAACAGATCAATTTTGATGCAACTCATTTTATACGATAAATATAGTTTGTATTATAAGGGCTTGTTTGGTACACAATATAAGATAAGGTGTGTTCTTTGCGAATCTCAATATTTTACATCCCCCGACGAGGATGTCAATTCTTTGAAATGTTCGAAGGACTTCCACAACATCCTCCGACCCGAGCATAACGACGAGGCCTATAAGCCAAAAAGCGGCAAAGCGAGATAAGGGGAAGGGCAAGAAGGTGGAGTCATTGACGCACATGAAAAATGTGAAATACTACGATGTAATGGATTGAGTTTCAAAAGGCATCGAGGATTTCGGCCGCACTCAACACGAAGCTCTTGACCTCCAAATGCACTCAACACGAAGCTCTTGACCTCCAAATTCTCCATGCAGACAAATAGAAGATGGATGCAGATGAATTAGTCTTGCACATGAAACTTGTTGAGAAAATCAACAATTGTCGAGGATGGAATTAATTTTTTTTAATGTAATTTAAATATAATTTTAATTATTGTAATATTTGAATTTCAATTTAACGAATAAATATTTTTCGAAAACCAACTATTTATTTTAACTTTAAAATGCATTTAAATTGTATAAATAAAAATAAAATTTTTAGAGCCTACTTTAAAACCCATTGATAGGGAGTGGCTTTTACGTGGGGTCCACCTCATTGAAGCCCCCAAAAGGGCTCTTGCGGGGTGTGGTGTGGATGCTTTTAATTACTTTAGCTACATCAGTGATTCAGTTTAGATATGGTCAATTTTTTTTTAATTATTTGAAAATAGTCTTAAACATAAAAACTTTGTTCACATTTGTTCGTATTCGCATCATGCGAAGGATTCTATCTATGATCGGACTCGCTATGACTCGATTTGCACCATCCAACAAGTATCATTTATATGTATGAAAAGTATAATTTACCCGTATTAAAAATATTATTTGTAATGTATCATTTAGTTTTATAAAAAATTATCATTTGCATTTAAGAAAAATATCATTTATTATTAAGAAAAGTAATATTACTATAATATTTTATGTGCATGATTTCACTTAATTTTTTTTATAAAAGTATAATTTAATTTCTTGCTGATAAAAATATCAATTATTGTTAATAAAAATATAATTTTATAATATAATTTGCCGAGGCAGGACGAACGAGTGATGACAGGCAGGATCCGGTCGGAGCGTGGAGCCTTGGTCGGCATATATAGGTACGATCTCCTGTACATGAGACCCCCTCATTGCAAATAATTACTCAATCCGCCCTACTTCAAGCGTCTTGTTTCTTTTCGGCACGATTATTTAGGAAAATGTTAATTAGATTATTAAGTTGTGTAGTATAGCGTTGAAAAGGTGATGTGAGCCTCAAGAATTCTTACTTTTTTAGGCAATTTTTTCATAAAGGGAAATAAGACATTAGTGAGACGAAGGAAATATAAATTACTGATTAAACTCAATATTTTAACCTTTTGCGAACTAGATCATAAAAGAAACATTTCATAATATCATAACATTCCAATTTATATTAAATTTGTCTCTTTTAATTTATTGTGTAAATTTTCAGCTCAAATTAGATATTCATCTAATTAAAACACAAAATTGATTGATGGTTTTGAATTCCATTATTTACATTATGCTCATGTATTGTCAAATTTTACTTTTGGATATTAAATTGTACTTTCGGACATCCAATATTGCAACTTGAACTGTCGTAAAATCCAAACCCTAATTCACTTACTCCAACTATCGACTCAATTGTTCAGTCATCAAACAACCGACAACAATTTTGATAATATATGAGTAGCAATTCAGACAATAAGCTTCAAAAGTCTTGAATCAAATTTTAAATTTTAATGTAAGTCTAAACTCTAGTTATACACAAGATATTAAGAATGATGCATTCATTACAAATTGAAAGATTGAAATATTATTAAAACGTTTTAAAAATTAGATCTAATTAACAAGATCGGAAAGTTGAGAACTTGAGATTTAATTAGCAATAAAGTCAATTGAAAAATGATCATCAACTTGTTATAAATATGGAATATAATTAAATTCGAAAGCTCGTCACTGCATACACTTTGTTTGATTAACACACAATGGGTGTAAATCGGAATAACACAAGAAATCTGGTATTTAGTTTTTCATTTAAATAATTTATTCTCTTCGTCCCACCTCACTTGACCTAATTCTTTTTGACACGATTATTAAGAAGAGTAAAATTATACTAGTATAAAATATGTGGACTAAGTCGGGTGAAACAGTCCGAAAAGAAAAGTAGATCAAGTGAAGTGAGACGAGAGAATATTTAATAAAGAATCTGACATTTAATTTTTTATTTAAATAATTTATTTAAGAAAGAATCTTGCATTTAGTTGACTGTTATTTCTTCTATTGATAAAAGGAATGGGGGCAACATTGGTGTGCTGTCAGTCTACCAGAACCCACGAGTAAAACGTAAAGCAGAATCATAGAAATTCGCAAACACGAGGTACAACAATCCCAAGGACAACATCGTCATTTCCCACCTAATTTAATACTTTTTCACTATCCAATTATTTATTAGAAAACATATAGGATACTTTAATTTTTTTTAGGGAAAGACATATACACTTAAATAAACCATGTACTAGTATATTATTATTTTTTTTTATCAGGAAACCATGTAGTATATTATTATGGATTTAATTTAATTTGTTGAGGAGTGAGGAAGAGAATTATTTTTTTTAGTATTATTAAAGTTGCGTTCATTTTGTCCCGTTATTGTTTTTCTATTATTGTTGTGACCTAGATGATCGATGCGGAGTCAGCAACTCACAGCGCAACATATACATACACAAAAATATACGCAAACAACAACAGCAGCAACAGCAAACAGAATTTATTTCGAGGAGAGCGTGTTGTAGAGAGAGAAAGACAAAGTGAAAGATCTGAAAAAGCAAAGCAAATGGGGCGAGTGAGATGAGAGAGATAAACTGAAAAGCAGCTCTACTGTCTCTCTTGTTTTTATTTTATCACACCAACCAATCCATAATTCAACATCATTATTCTTTTCTTTTTCCGTTTCATCTTGCCTTACGCGGTTAGTTTTTTCCTCCTTTCCTTCTTTGTTTTTTGATGTGAGAATTCAGTGATTAAAGTATTTTTCTGTACGTAGATGGACCATTTATTTTAGGTTGACTTCATTTCATGAATTTTATTTTTCAGTGTTTTTTTGAAGAATTTGTTTGTGATCGTCGAGTTGCTTTGATGATCTCGATTTTTATTTTTTTTTTCAGAATTTTCCTTGATCGAAATCAGATCCTGTTTTAGCGAACTTTGAGTTTTTTTACACTGCGTTGGTGCCTCTGTTTGTGTTCTTCTGTTGTCTTTAGCGAAATATGTTGGTGCAGTTGTTGATCGAACAGATTATGGTACAATTATTGTTTTCATGATTTTCGTTGATTTTTGTCTAATTCATGTTGTTAAATTTGACCAGGTGAAGAATGCTTTTTGATGAATTTCTCTGTTGAAGGAGGGCCACTGTTTTCCTTGAATTATTGAAGAGTTTAATTTCTGTAAGGTACTTTAGTTTCTCTAGTTTGAAGTCTTAGTTCTCCTATTTAGTTGTAAACTTATTTAACTCATAATTTGAATTCTTTATCTTTGGCTAGGTTGAGAGATTCAAGAGAAACTACACTCAATTCTGACTATTAACTCTTGAATTGAGTGCTCGCAAAAGTTCTGTGTTGTTTTTCCACACCGAATCTATTTTTACCTAGGCCTCGGTGTTAATTTGGCAAATATATTGCTGATTCGTTGAAAAGTCTGCTAAAAGTCAGCATCAAATTGAAGGATGGCCAAGTTGTCGCATTCAGATTCCAGACGGATGTATTCCTGGTGGTGGGATAGTCATATTAGCCCCAAAAATTCAAAATGGCTCCAGGAAAATCTCACAGGTATAGATTTTCTGGTGATTGAATTATTGTTATGGAGGCAAATGTGTTGAACGTATGCAGCTCTTCATCGTTAAATTTGTAATCATCATCTTTTCAATAGCTTTTGGAGTTGATTTCTTTTGCTTTTATGATTGGCCAATTTTTTTTATCTATGTTTATAACTTTATATTTACTTCAGAATCATGAAAAGCTCTGGAAGCATATTACAATGGCTTGATATAAATTCGATGAATTTTGGTACATGTACTAATTGCCATTTTTGTGGGAGAGGAAAATTTTGTCTGTTCTATTTCCACGGGATCAATGGCATTTGCCTTTCAACGTCAATTTGTTGTTCTGTATAAGAGTTATGTCTATCTCCTGAAATCATTATGGAGGGTTTCGGAACCAGCCAGACCTTCTGTGTTGTCATATGTTTCCGCATCACTCTTTAGTGGATTATCAGCGAATCAAATTGAAAGCCTTCTGTGCTCTGGTCAGAGTATGATGAGATGTGTGTGCTAAGTTAAGGTCATTAAAAATGATCCTTTATCTTTTGATCAATCTAATGATGCTTTAATCTGATCTTGTTTGATGCATTATAAAATTGAAATTTTCTGCTTGTTTTCAGTATCATTCGGCAGCAGATAATTTTGTGAATTCATAGCTGTGGAAGAATGTAATATATGTGCATTTACTGAAAAACCCTTGTGTTCTTGTAGATATGGATGTCAAAGTTAAATCAATGATAAAGCTCCTTGAAGTGGATGAGGACTCCTTTGCGAGAAGGGCGGAGATGTACTACAAGAAAAGACCAGAGCTTATGAAAATGGTTGAGGAGTTTTATAGAGCATATCGTGCATTGGCTGAAAGATATGATCATGCGACTGGTGTGATTCGACATGCCCATCGAACTATGACAGAAGCTCAAGTTCCTATGATGTTTGCTGATGATTCACCTGCTAGTTCTGTTTCTGGAGCTGATCCTAGAACACCAGACTTGGTAAGTTATTATATGGAAATTTGATTACATGACACTGTATCTACGAATTCTGTTTCGTCTGATTCTCATGCTGTCAAACAGATTGGAGACTTCACTGATGAGTCTGATAGTGGGACGAGAAAAAGGACTTCAAAACCATTCACTGGTTCATTGGGGGCAGTTGAGCGGGTGAGGAGAGGTCTGAATTTTGATGAGGCAGAGGATAAAGAGGAAAGCGTGTCTAGCAATGAGAACAACCATGTTGGTAATAAAAAATCATTAAAAATGGACCGACAAAGTGATTCTAAGGAGATTTTAGCATTGAAGGAAGCCATTGCCAAACTGGAAGCCGAGAAAGAAGCCGGCTTTGTTCAGTATCAACAAACTTTGGATAAACTTTCACAGCTTGATACTGAAATCTCCAAAACCAGGGAGGATTTCAATATGCTTCAAGATCATGCAAATAAAGCTGATATTGAAGTTGCTACGCTAAGTGAAGCCCTGGCAACATCAGAAGCTGAAAAAGAATCTAAGCTTCAAGACTACCAAAAATGCTTGGACAAGATATCTGAGCTACAGGCTACTGTATCCACTACTCAAGATGATGCTCAGAAACTTAATGAAAGAGCTAATAGTGCTGAAGTTGAAGCACAATCTTTGAAAAGTGAACTGGATAAATTAGCTGTTGAGAAGGATGCTGCTCTCAATCAGTACCTGGAATCGCTGGAGATCATATCAAACCTGGAGAATAAATTACGATTTGCTGAAGAAAATTCTTCAGGGTTTAAAGAGAGAGCTGAAAAGGCAGAAAGTGAAGTTGAAAGTCTTAGACAAGCGATCTCCAATTTGACTGAGGAAAAGGAAAGTGCAGCTCTGCAGTACCAGCAGTGCTTGGAGACAATTTCTAGTCTGGAACAGAAACTCACATTGGCCAACGAGGAGGCGAAGCGCCTCAATGGGGAGATAGAAAATGGAGTGTCCAAGTTAAAAGGTGCCGAGGAACAATGTCTAATGTTGGAAAGATCGAATCAGTCTCTTCATTCTGAGTTAGAATCTTTGATGTTGAAGATGGGAACTCAATCTCAAGAGCTTACTGAGAAGCAGAAGGAACTGGGAAGACTTTGGGCTGCCGTACAAGAAGAACGATTGCGCTTTGTGGATGCTGAAACTGCTTTTCAGACTTTACAGCATTTGCATGCACAAACTCAGGAGGAGCTCCGAGCTATGGCTTCTGAGCTGCAGAATAGGGCTCAACTTTTGAAGGTTGCTGAATCCCAAAATCAGAGTTTGCAAGATGAAGTTCTAAAGGTTAAGCAGGAGAACAAGCATCTTGATGAGCTGAATTCATCTTCTGCATTATCAATACAGGATATGCGGAATGAGATTTCTAGCTTAACGGCATCAACAGAAAAACTTGAGGAGGAGGTTGAGCTACGACTTGACCAAAGAAACGCACTACAGCAAGAGATTTATTGCCTGAAAGAGGAACTAAATGATCTGAACAAGAAGCACCTTTCAATTTTGGACCAGGTACATGAAGTAGGCTTGAATCCAGAATTCTTGGGATCATCGGTGAAGGAATTGCAGAATGAGAATTCCAATCTGAAAGAAGCTTGCCAGAGGGAAAGTACAGATAAAGCAGCTCTCCTGCTGAAATTGGAAATCCTGGAACAGCTTCTCGAGAAAAACTCGCTCTTGGAGACCTCCCTTTCTGATTTGAATGCTGAACTAGATGCTGTTAGAGGGAAGATAGAAGAACTAGAACAATCTTGCCAATCTCTTATGCAAGAGAAATCTACTCTTCTCGATGAGAAGGCATCTCTAACGACACAATTGCAGGAAACAAACAAGAATCTAGAAAAACTCTCAGAGAACAACACAGTTCTACAAATCTCTCTATCTGATGCACACCATCAGGTTGAAGCTTTAAAGGCTAAATCAAAAATCTTGGAAGATTCATGCCAGTTGCTTGTAAATGAGAAGGCTGATTTGATAAGTGAAAATGACGGTTTAACTTGTCAGCTGGAACAGACACAGAGAAGACTGGTAGATCTTGAGAAACTTCATGAAGAACTTGAAGGAAGATGTGAGCATCTGGAGAATGAGAAAGAATCAACTCTTCGCAAAGTCGAAGAGCTGCAAGTGTCATTGGAGGTAGAGAAGCAAGAACATGCAAACAATATTGAGATGAACAAAGCTCGACTCACTGAGATTCAATCTGAGATGCAAGTTCTGAAAGAAGAACACAAACGAAGAAAGACAGAACTCGATCATGTGCTTGATAGTGCTATAGCTAGTGAAATTGAGATATTTGTCTTGCGCATGACTGCCCAGGTGATGAAAGAAAACAATTGCTCCTTGCTTACAAAGAATCACAAACTCTTTGAGCAGTCTAGTTTATCAGAAAAGGAGATCTCACGGCTAGAGCATGATAATTTCAGGCAGCAGTCTGAAATCAGATCGTTGTCAGATCATGTTAGTACTCTCAGGTCAGGGACCCGTCAGTTATTGAAGGTTCTCAGCATTGCTGAGGATTGTGTGTCTGCGGATAATGTGGAACTAGACCAGGTTTACGTCAACCAGCTATTAAGTACACTCCAACATTTGAAGAAATCACTCAGCGACTCTGATGAAGAAAATCTGGAGTGGTCTGTTGCATTCTCAGTCCTTGTCACATGGATTAAGCAATTGGGATTACATTCGAAGAATGTCGAGGTGGAAAAGGACAAACTAGAGCATGTGCTCAAGATGAAGACTGAGCAGGTGTTACAGTTGCAGAGCGATTCTTCTACACTCCATGAGATGAATGAAGAATTAAAGTCAAAATTTAGGGAGGAAGACCGCAATAAGGAAGCACTGATGATCCAGATTGAGAATTTGAACTCAAAGCTAACAGACATGCAAGATAATTGCCAGGACTTGCAAAGAGAGAAACTACAGAGTTCTGAGGAGAAAAGATCCTTAATGGATAGAATTGTGCACTCGGAGGAAAAACATAATGTCCTGGAAGAGGAAAATTATGTCTTATGTGATAAAGTGTTAGCTCTTGAGAACCTATCCTTGATTTTCCAAAGCTTTGCTGATGAGAAACTTAGGGTGCTAAGAGATCTTGGTGATGATCGGAATAAACTTCATGTAATGAACACTGCTCTTATTGGAAAGTTGAGCATGGCTGAGGGGAGACTTGAAGAATCGAAACTCGAGAATCTTCATCTCAAGGAGAGGCTGCAGAAGACAGATGATGAATTCAAGGCTGTAGCAACAGTCAAAGATCAGTTGAGTGTTGAGATTGAAAATGGAAAGGAAGTTTTGCATCAGATGGCACAAGAACTCCAGGAAGCAGGAGAGAAGATAAGTCTAGCAGAGAAAAAGAAATTAGAGTTAAGTAAAAGTGTTGAAGATCTCAGAACGGAATACAATGAGGTTAAAATGGCTCGAGATGACCAAGAGAATCAGATTCTCAAGCTGTCCACAGATAGTGACCAATTGAGCAAGGAGAATGATTTCTTGCGTGAAGCAACTCAGAAACTGGAATCTGATCTGCAGGTATTGCAAGATGATCATAGTAAGAGTAAACTCCGAGAAGAGAATTTGCTTTTGGATCTGGACAATAAAATCAATGAGATCAATGAGTTGGAGGCTCAAGCTGCTTCACTCTTTGGTCAATTTCAACATTCCATGATCAGTCAAGTTCTCTATGAGCAGAAGTTTTATGAACTCCATGATGCATGCCTTGGCTATATTGATCAAAATAAAGGCCTCCAAAATCAACTGGATGCATTTGGGCCGGAGATTGTATCATTGAAGGAATGTATTTTATCCCTGGAGGACCAAACTGATATACACATCAAGTTTCAAAATCCTGAAAACGAGGATTTGCAGGTAATTTTTAACACTAGAAATATTTGGCAACTGGCTGTTCTGATTTTCAACAACTCTTCCAATTTGATAATGCTGCCTTTCAGTTCAATTAGACAACATTTTTAAATTCTGGTGCTGCCTCACTTAGGATAATTGAAACTTTTTATTTATCATTTTTCATAGATTTCTTGTTCTAAGTTGGCTGTTTTTTTAGCTTTTTTTCTGCTTTTGTTTCCCAGAGAAAGTTCTTTGCCTGCTATTGGAGGCCTTCGGGTATAGTACATACCCACTTGTACCCAATTATGTTGCTTGCTTCTGCCAGATAGTTATATACATATATTAGACTGCCTGTAATGATAATATGACGACCTCCTCGAAAGGAGTACTATGTCTAGTCATGGCTTGTCCTGATAACTACGAAAGCAATATGTGCACCGGCTAATTGTCTATGATTAAGTAAGTCCTATCGAGTCTCACAATTATGCAATCTAAGCTTTGCATGTTATTAAGAATCACAAATGATAGAACTTAATGATCGTTAACTTTTGCATCATTTCTGATGCAAGTTCGATTGTGTTGTGGCTGAGCATTTAAATCATAGGTTTATATCTTAGATTTTCTACTTCGCATAAATAGAGCATGATGAAGCATTTATTTCTTTTCTACCTATGGTATAGGGGAGTCGTCTCTGGAGGTCCATCGGGTAGTAATGCTGTGTCATTATTCTATGTTATGTGTTTCTTTTTTTTTACCTTCTTTCGCTAATTCTCTATTATGCTATATGTTCCTTTTTCTTTTTTTAACCTTCTATAGCTAATTCTCTATTCTGCTATATGATCCTTTTCAGGGTGCTCAAGGTAGCGGCATTTCACCCAAAAGCATTAAAAATGAAGACAAGAAAGTGTCGAAGCCGGTTTCTGACTTGCGTGATCTCCGGGTCAGGCTTCAAGCGGTTGTGAAGGCAGCAGTCGAGATAAAGGAGCTAATGGCTCAGGAGAACATTGATCTGCATTCCAAGCTGGATCAATCAATGAGGCAAATCGAGTTGCTACAATCTGAAAGCGGGAAGCACCGAAGAAGCAGGAGGCCCACATCCGAAATCACTGTGGAAGATAGTGCACTTTTGACAAAAGATATTGTTCTTGATCAGGTCTCCGATGGTTCATACCGCTACAGCAAGAAAGAAGCTGCTGACGTGGACAATCAAATTGTCGAGTTATGGGAAGCTGCAGAACCAGATGGCACCGTGGGTCTCACAATTGGCAAGTCGAGCAAAACCATTCCTCCTTCCACCACAACCTCTGATTTTCATCGTTCTAAATCGACGAGGAAACAGAAAGGCGGTTTCGGGGCCTCGTCCGATGCACTCGATGAGGACTTGAGTGTGGACAAGTTAGAGATCTCCAAAAGATCTACTGATTCCTTCCAAGAAGGAAACAAGAGGAAGGTCTTGGAGAGGCTCGATTCCGATGTTCAGAAACTGGCGAATCTCCAGATCACGGTCCAGGACTTGAAGAGGAAACTCGAGGTCACAGAGAAGGGAAAGCGGGGCAAAGCTGTGATTGAATGTGAGACGTTGAAGAGACAGCTTGACGAAGCTGAAATGTCCGTGATGAAGCTGTTTGATCTGAACGGCAGGTTGATGAAGAGTATCGATGACAGGTCATTCCCAGACTCAAAGTCCTCGTTCGACTTTGAAGGCGAGGAAGGTGCCCGGAGGAGGAGAGTATCAGAGCAAGCACGACGAATGTCTGAGAAAATCGGAAGGATACAGTTGGAAGTACAGAAGCTGCAGTTCGTTCTGCTGAAACTAGACGACGAGAAGGACAGAGTGTCGAAGATGTCGGAAACGAAACGGAGAATCTTGTTGAGGGATTATCTCTACGGAGCGGGAAGAGGGGGCCAGAGGCGTAAGAAGGGGCATTTTTGTGCCTGCGTTCAGCCTTCAACAGTTGAAGATTGAGAGATTGTTGGATCGCCTAATAATTGGAATTTTCAAAACACTATGCCTATAAGCCTAATGCAGTTATTCCTTTTTTCTATTAGAGTTTTGTGTCCATATATTAAGCATTGTACATTTGGTACCAAACTAAGGATAGCTGTACTTATGTTTAGTTCTTTAGAGCATAAATTTCTAGTATTTTGTTTCATAATAGTAGCTTTGTTGTATAATATCATATCAGCGCGTACGCATGCATTGATGAATAAATTTGAGTTTTAAACATTATAAATTTTAGTTGTATAATATCATATTCTTTATCTCTTGCATAAGCAGTCCACAAACCAAATGAAATGGTGGATGTGGCACTGAAACAATATCCGAGGGTGAAGCTCAGGCGAAACAGTGAAAGAGAGACGGCCGTCTCCTTTGTTTTTGGCCTCACAGCTAACGCAGATAACTAAGCTATCTACATTTATTTGCAAGCTCTACATGTTATATGTAATTTATTTTCACAAAAACTCAAGTTAATTTATTGGCCCATGCATAAACTGAATCTGTTTATAATGGTTCATAATTAAAATTAGCATTTGCACCCGTGGTATTTTGAAATCAAATTGATATTTTGACTTTTTAAAATAGGATAGATATAGATGTAATAAAGTAGAAAATAATACTTCCTTTGTCCCACTAAAAGTGACATGTATTTCATTTTGAATTATCCCATTATAAGTGGCCTATTTTTATAAATATCAAAATTTAATCCTTAAAAAAGTGTAGGCCCTACTCTTTTTAATCAATTTACATTTTCTAATTAATTTATATGCCCAATAATTTTGTGCCACTTATAGTGGAAGGGTGGGAGTATATAATTGCATAAGTTGAAATCGGACTGACAAATACACAAAGAGATGCAATTTAGATCCTAAAAGACAACCTAATTAGTAGGATATGCAATCAAGTATAACCGATTCAATACTTACAAAATTATAAAAATACAATGGGACTTTTGAAATAAAATATCATCCTATGTGTTTTACCTCAAGTTTCTTTGGTTCATCAAATTTAATCAGATTTCGTAACAAAAGAATAATAATTAGGAGATACCATCACAAATAAGGATAAGACATGATGAATGAGACTTTGAAAAAAGCCCAAATTATTTTTACTAGTCTCAATCCAAAACGATGTAACATATATTTTCAGAGAATTTAGCATTCTGTTGTGTCTTTAGAAGAAATACCAGTAAAATTATGAAAAAGAAACCATTAAAAAAAAAGAAACAAAATAGCAGCAACAGTCATGAAAGCTCAGAAAAAGTATAGCACCATCACCAAGTCTGGAATATATTTGATGCAATGAAAATGAAAACATTAAACACATGCAACTAACTACATAAACAAAGCTAGAACTCTGTAAATACCCTTTGATCAAAAAAGGTTAAACCATGACATTCAATTAAGAAAAGAATAGCTCATACACTCAGTCAAGCGCACAAAAGCTTTTCCTTTGTACAAAACAAATGCTTAACCAACTTGTCCCTGACATCTCTGCCTAGAGGATCAATTTGCTTACAAACATGAGCTTTATAACCGGAGTCGTGATGAGCGGACAAGGCAACGTCGGGATTCAAGGTATCTCCACAATCAATAATGATATTATGAAGTAAACAACATACCAAGATGATGCTCGGTAGCTTCCTTTTGTCGGGCCTCCACATTACCTTGTTGAGGATTCTCCAACCGCCCTTGAGTTGTGAAAACGCCTTCACAGCAGCAGATCTTGCACTCTCAAGCACCGGATTGAACTCTGGTGGTTCGTCCCCATCAAATGGAGTTACAAGCCATGGGAGAAGAGGATAAGTAGCACCACCAACGATGTATTCTCTAATCTCTTCTCCGCAGCACAGTTTCTTCATGTTTCCATTCAGACGTGCCCCACTCTCGCAGAGTTTGTAGAAGCCAGAACACTTGAGCAGTCGGGAAATAGGCATGCCTCCGGGCCATCCAGTCACTATGTCCAGAAATCGCATCTCAAAGTCCACAACCCCCTGCACGAACATGCTGTAATTGCTCTCCTGATCGCACCAATCATCCGAGGTTTGAACAGCAGGAAGGGTCATAACTATGTGAGTGGAATCTATGGCTCCACAGCAATTAGGCAACCCACACAATGCTTCAAAACCAGATGTGATTCGCCCCATTTGGGTCAAGTCAGGCCACTTGAGGTGGTGCCTGGCACGCTCCTCCATGGCCTCGATGAATCTCCACGTAACCTGGGAAACTGTGGATTGCCCCACCCCAAAGGAAGCTCCCACTGAAACTTGAGACTCACCAGAAGCCAATCTCCGTAAAGCAATAGCAACTTGCTTCTCGACACTCAGGAGTCTCCCCTCGATGTTGATGAGCCCAGAAGGAGGTCTGGAGATGAGATCTTCCCTTACAAGTGAGCAGATGTACTCAAAACTTTTCTTTGAAACCCGAAAGAAATGCTTGAATCCTTGGTCCTCATCAAGTGGAACCTCTGAAAATGTAAAACCAACCAAAAGCCTCATTCCTCAATGAAGAGGCTATCTCCATACCAATTCAAAGAAACACTACTAAAAGAAGTAACTATAGTCCAAAATCAGTAACTTGAAAGCTTAACTTCAAACATCCAGTATTTAAACATCGAGGCATCCTAATTTGGGGTGGATGCACGAGCTTTTGCCTTAAACATACGAGTACACCAGGATATTCATCTCGAAATTTTCATCAACAATTTGCAGCAAATAACACTCATAAACTGTTGCAAGCATATATTTACCAAGCAGAAAAATCAATTCTTGCCGATCATGATACCAAAATGCAATTCGAAAAGGGTTATTATGTTGGACTACCCATTGCCTTAGAAAGGGTTTCTTAACATCTAATTCTGAAACACCTTAATTTCTTCAATAAATAGTTAAATGGAAAAGAAGAAGACGAAGATAAGCAGATTTGGTTACCGGAATTATTAGAGTTCCTCTTCCAGAAAATATCCCACCATTCGGAATCAATAGCTTTATTGTCTACTGCAACCGTCTTATTAATGATCTTGTTCTTGTTCTTCTTCTTCTTTTTCTTCCCCTTCTGAAATTTCTTCGAATCTTTCTTCATTTTGTTGGGTTTTTTCGGCGGAGCCATACACACAGCTGCTCGATTTCTCCAGCTGAAAAAACAAAACAGTCAAGTGGAAAAAGTTTTCACATTGATTTTATTTTATTTCTAAGAGCCGAAATCCTTCAAAACTTTCTATGAGTTGAAAGAAAAATGAAATGACGTTCAAAACGCCTCAATACAAAAGAAGAAAGGCACTTGGGTGCATTCTGGCGTACTGCACCCGAGTTTGATTTCGCTCGAAATCCTATTCGTATACTACTTACTTCATTTTTCCATTTTTTTGGAAGGGTTGATTGCCCATAAAATACTAAACTTTCGTCAAATTCTGGTTTTGCACACAAACTTTAAACTGTAGCGTAAAAATTACTAAACTTTAGATTTTTCTGATTTTGCTACTAATCCAAATTCCAGTCAAATATCAGGGTAATATGACGTGTCAATATTTGACGCGACATATCTATTGTTAATTTCTTATTAATAATAAAAAAAAGAACACAATGCAAATAATCCAAATTGTCAATAACTTAATATATCAAATCAAATAATAAGATTTTTTTAATTGTCAAGTTTAAATCAATTTTTTTCTAGTTCACTATTACACAACTGGTTACTCTAATATATAAAATAGAAGTCATTCAAATAGTATAAATATGTATAGTTTATATATTAAATTATAAAAAAATTAATCTTTAGTTAATGAAAATTTAATAAACTTTATTACTTAGCTAAATAAATGTTTTATATATTAAATTATTGATAATTAAAATGTTCTTTAGCTGACACACCTAAATTCGAAGAATCCCCTTACTATTATTGAATTAATTCAATTAAAAAAATATTATTATTTGATTTGATATATTAAATTATTGACAATTTGAGTTATTTGCTTTGTGTTCTTTTTTATTGATTAGAAATTAAATAAAAAATATTATTTTGTCAACTAATTGTCACGCAAGAATAAATACGCCACGTCAAAACTGGCACACCATATTATATATTAGCTTGGTATTTGGCCGGAATTTGGATTAGTAGCAAAATCAGATAAAATCAAAAGTTTAGTAATTATCACGCCACAGTTCAAAGTTTGTGTGTAAAACCAGAATTGGATGAAAGTTCAGTATTTTATGGGCAATTAACCCTTTTTGGAATTGCACATCACCTTTAAAATCCACCTCCTTAACACATAATTTTTTTTTTCTGGAATTGCACATGGTCAGCCAACCATCAACCGAAAACGTCACATATACACGTCGGAAAAAAAATAATTGATGTGACAGCCATGTAGGATTTTTTTTTACTATTAAATTCGAATTTCCAGAATATAGAATTAAGGCATTAATTTTCCAAATCCCCTAGTTTTACAATTTCCCCATTCGCAACAAATTGTCGAACGGACGGATCTTTATCGGTTTGCGTCGAACCCGATGGTTGGCCTCCTGACATTACTGATCGCAACCTTTTCTCACTAGATCCCACGAAAACAGCAATTTCTCATCACCCCTGCAGTTCTACCGTAATCAACAATACAACAACAATAAATGCATTTAAACCAGCCAAAAAAGGATTATATCAACTAAGTTTTCAGCACAGTAGGCCCTGGATAAAGAAAGCAACCCACGCCGAATGCATAATGAATAATTCAAATTGTCGGCTTGTTCGCTTTAATTGAGTTTGTGGAATCTATGCAAATTAGCAGTTGATGTTAGGGAAAAGATCGCAATTTAAGTTAAATCAACAGCGATAGGTTCATCTCCCTACCCGGTTCGTCTCGTGCGCCAGAGCCTTGGTCGCCAGTTCGTCGCGTGCGCCGCTGGTTTGTGTTGGTGTAATCGCTAGAACAAGTGTAATCGCCGGAGCTGGAGCATTTCTTGGTGTTGGTGTAATCGCTGGAGCTAGGGCAATGTGGAGCAGATCGCTGGATGTTAGGGCAATTGTGGAGCAGATCGAAATTCAAGTCTGGACATTAGGGCAATTGTAAAAAGTGGAAAATTGTAAAACTAGGGAATTTAGGGAAAAATTGGAGATTTGAGAAATTAATGCCTTAATTCTATATTCTGGAAATTCAAATTTAATAGCAAAAAAAAAAAAAATCCTACATGGCTGCCACGTCAATTAATTTTTTTTTCGGCGTGTATATGTGGCGTTTCCGACATCCACGTCATTTTTTCGGTTGGTGGTTGGCTGACCATATGCGATTCCAGAAGAAAAAGAAAAGTTATGTATTATGAGGCGGATTTTAAAGGTGATGTGCAATTCCAGAAAATAGGGAAAGATAATGTATTTAGGGGCAATTACCCCTATTTAATAATACCGCTAAATACCCTAACTATTTTCATTTTTGAGTTATGCATCAGTTTCAGAAAATTTGTCATAAGATATTTCAATTAAGCCTTGAAGCGATTTTTGCACTCTATGAAAATTTCCGGCAAAATCGAAACTGACTTGAAAGCTAAAAATGTCTACCTGTAATTAAATTCTACTCCTAATAGTTAAAACATCGTCGTTTTGCTTGTCGTTTATTTGAAATAATTAGTGTCAAAACGACGTCGTTTTGTTGGAACTAAAATTAGGAAAATTTAGACAAATTTGAGGATTTACGAGTATAACTAGGGTTGCTATCGTTGAAGCTGAGCTAAATTTGATTTGTCTCTGTTCTTCGTCTTCCCACACCTTCGATGGTGTGTATGCAATTCGATTGTGCCCTAGAATTCGAGAAATATTGGATTGGTTTTTGTGTTTGTCTGTCTCACTCTGGTGTCCTGCTGTCGCTGATTCCATCCAGCCAGTGCGATTTCAAATCTAGGAGGAGAAAGCAGAGAATCTTTCAGAGCGGCGCGAAAATGTGATGGATAATAAGGTTTTCCAGATTCTTTTCGGCAGCGATGGTGATGATTGTGCTATCCCCCTTACTTTAGTCCTTTTCGCCGGTGGAGGCGATTCGGTCCTAGCATGACGATTTGATACTCAAACTCTCCACGCCGACATATTCCGTCGACAAATTCTCCTTCCGCCGCTCGTCGTCGTTCCACAATTTCATCTCTAGATATAATACTTCGATCCAAAAAGAGTGCGGAATCTCATCTCCAGCTCCGTCAGGCAAGCGCTCGAACATGTAGGGTCAGGGATGAAAAATTGGTGGTCAGCATGCAAAGTCAACGCAAGATCAAAGGTAGAAGTCTCTATTGTCGCATCTAGCTCAACATTAGATCAATCGTTTCAAGAAGAGACTGCTACTATTACGTATACCCACACAACTGTAGACGTCGACCCACCACTTCTTATTTATCCCCTCAGTGGAATCGTTGACATTGAAGATGACGATGAATCAATGACTGATCAAGACATAGACACGTCATCTGATGACGACGGTAGCGATGATGACGGTAGTGATGGTTAGGAAACAGATTGGTGATGGGATTAAATGTAAATGTACAATTTGGAATATTTGGCAATGTATTTGTTTATTTGTTTGTTATTTTATGTGTTATGTTTGTTATTTTATTTGTCAATGTATTTGTAAATTCACATAACTGGTTGAGTCGAACACTTGGTAGTTATGATAGTGGGGTTATGCTGCCGAATTTTTATTTGATTCTATTAATTTATGATCAACAGATTTGTGTCTATGCTTATCTGAATCAATATGAAATAAGTAACATGTCTACCCGTAGATGTTTCCTTTCGTTTGGTCGGTCTAATCAGGATGAGTAGCCGACTGATGACACATCTTCAAGGTCCGGGCCGCACATTTCTACGACTCTTGAGACTCCCCAGACCTCTTCTAGTTCACGGGCTAGAAGGCCCAGAGGCCCATCCCTAGCCGAGACCAGGGCCAACCCGACTAGGGACATAGGAAGGATTGTCTTTGAGATGATGCTTAATGAGTAAGTATTTTAATTTAAATCATTATTTCTTGTATAGCAAATAATTCCTTAAATTACTTTTACACATTGAATTGAATGAGCCACCGTGCCTCTCCACCGCCTGCACGAAAGCATTTAGGAGGATTGATAACCCAGAGGGGTACACTTGGAGGTTGACTCAGTCAACAGTGAAGGAGTCGTACTTTCAGGAATTAAAGGTATAATTGAATTTCTAGTACATATAAATTTATCATTATATATTGTTAAAATGTTATATATTAAATTAACTATTTCTTTCAACAAAAAGAGTTTGTTTGGTCGCCTGATGCTGAGCCTCAGGTGAGGTCGATGTGGGAGAAGAAAGCCAGCAAAGGGTACAGTGACATGATGAGCGACTACAAGAGGAAGCTCAGGGTGAAGATCGAGGCGGGAGAGACGATGGATAGACCCCTGGGCATGTCTGACGAGTTCTGGATAGAACTCCAGGCATACAGGGAGCGGGAGGATGTTCGGGCTGTTTCCCAGCGAGCACGTGCGAACCGGATGTCTGAGCCCGATGGACCCGATACAGGGATCATCAGGCACGTTGGAGGGTCTCAGTCCACTCGTATCCTGCAGCAGAGACTGGTTAGTAATTATCAAATAAGTTCATAAGTAATATATAGGGTTAATAGCCGAAAAATACACGAACTATCACGAGATTTGCATTTTGCACACCACCTTAAAAAATAGCTCCAAAATACACCACCTTTTAATTTAGTTGCAATTTGCACATGGAGAAAATTTCGGAAACTCTTAAGTTTGACCGGCGATGACATGGACAACCATGTGGCTTTTTTTACAGGGTGGCAAGCCACGTAGGTAAAACTACGTCGTTTTGATATTTTGAAGAATTAAAAAAAAATCCTGAAATTCGGCGAGCCATTCCATTGCCTTCTTCCTGCTCTAGGTGGTCCTCCGCGCCGCCGTCACCATTTCCAGAATCCGGCGAGCCATCACCGGCCTCCCCTTCCGATTTAAAGGCTGAGCACCATGACTCTGCCTTGACTGCCCTCCTCCAGAAACCTCTACCATCCTCTCTACGCCGCCTCGCCCCCTGCTAACCCAATCAGACAATCACAATCCACTGGTCAAAAATCAAGAATCCCCCAACTCTAACCTAAGTTCGCACCACCTCCTCAAGACGCCGCCAACTCCCGCCGCCTTTGCTCCGTCTTCCTCCGCAAGCACATAGATCTAGGTTCGCACCGCCTCCACCCAATTTAGTCGAACTAAACCCTAGTTCGCGCCGCCTCACCTCCACCATAACCACCACTACAAAAATCTCGACCACAATCATTTTGCCAAAAAAAATTAAAGACCAAAACAAGTACACAAAGCTAGGTTTTTTTTGGGTTTGCAGATTTGTAGATTTCCAAATAATTAGGTTTTTTGGGGGGGAGGGGGGGACGCTGATGTTGTGCGGAAAGAAGGTGGCGATGGTGCGTCTGGAAAAGATGGCGGTGGTGCTCGACATCAACGTCAGTGAGGAAGAACGGGGGCACCGTTGTGAACTATCTGCGTAGAGAGAGAGAAAGAGCATAAAAGGCCGGTGAGGAAGAACAAGAAAATATTTCCCTCTTTTTTTTTATTTTTTTATTTATACTTACTCAAAACGACGTCGTTTTGAATGTCGGTGAGTCCACGTCTGAAAATTCCGAGCACCACGTCAACACCGATCAAGGTGGTGGTCAACGCATGTGCAAATTGCAACTAAATTAAAAGGTGGTGTATTCTGAAGCTATTTTTGAAGGTGGTGTGCAAAATGCAAATCTCGTGATAGTTCGTGTATTTTTCGGCTATTAACCCTAATATATATATATATATAATATCGCAAATAATAACTTATTTATCTTATATACATGCATGAATAGAGCTTGGAGACTGGACTCCTCCCGGCTGCACAGAACTATAGCACCTTCATCCGCATCCACGTGCTCGACGATGGAATTTTTTTGTCACCGAAGGATGAGAGACTAGATGTAAGTGTTTAAGTGTAATCAAATATTAGTAATACATAGTGAAATGTATTTATTTTCTACCAATTATGCATTGTTATATATGAATTAGGCGGAGATTCATCGCATTGCTGTTGAGACTGGGCGAGATAACTGGTTGGATGAGGTCTACTTGGAGGTCGTACAGCCCGACAGGTCACTGCTCTACGACACTGGAAGTGTCGGCCGGAGCCAGGTTAGTAGGGGGTCTACTCACAACACAGGCACTTCTGCGATGTCTCGGCAGCTATATGAGACACAGATCTTTACGTTGGAGGAGCAGCTGGCTGAAGAACTAGCAGCACGTCGAGCCCTCGAGGAGCGGATGGCTATGTTCGAGCAGTATATGAGGCAGTCGGGTCCTCGATCCCCTACTCATTAGGTCTCCGATCCCCGATCCATCGTCCTGACTTCAATGTATTTATATTTGGTTGAACTATTTATTTCATATTTTGGAACAAAATTACACTTGAACTTTTTTTTTTACATATATGTTTTCTTGAACTATTTATTTCATGTTTTCAAACAACATTGCACTTATGTCGTTCTCCATCCCCTATTTATTGTGATTGAATTCAACGTATGCAAATAAATTCAAAATACATTACAATTACCAAATTAAAATACTTATGATGTATAAACTAGATTGATAAAAAAATATATATTAATAATAATAATAAAAAAATTAATTAATAAATATTTTTTTGACATAAAACTAAGGACGGAAACGAGACCGATAAATAATTAACGACATCTCTTGGATATCATCTCAACATATCCTAAAGTTATGAATGTATGATATTGTATATTGAAATAGAGTTTAAATGAATTAATAGGTACTAGATATATCAATAATACGAGTGTTCTGTATTGGTGACCACTCGAAAGAAACTTCAAAGTTAAGCGTGCTTGACTTAGAGCACAACTAAGATGGGTGACCGACTGAAAAGTTCATCTAACGTATGCACTACTGTATAAATACAGAAATACTTGTGGGGTATAAATAAATAAATAAATTAAAATAAAATAAATTCAAAAGTATTATCGGCGGCAAAGAGCCGCCGCTAATTATCGGCGGCCACTGCCGCCGGTAATACTCCGGCCCATCCGCCAATCGGCGCCACCGCTGTTCGGTCAATATTACTGGCGGCGGTGACGCCGCCGCTAATGTCCGGCGAAGCTCTGCTGATCAATGGCGAATTTCACCGACGCCGATCATTTGCCGCCGATAAAGGAATCACCGACGAGAAAATTACCGGCGGCATCCCGCCGCCAGTATGTCGCCGGTAATCGAGCTTTTTTTTGTAGTGTGTATCACATGTTGTAATTTTTGTATAAATATATTAAAAATACCAGTAATTACTTATTTATGTTATGAGATTAAAATAAAAAATAAACTAAAAGTATATCATGTGTAAATAATCAGACATTTTTATGTTGTGAGAATAATGTCATACATAGATCATATTCACGGATTATACTAAATTAAATTGTACTCCCTCCGTCCCATTACAAATGCCCTACTTTCCATAATGAGATGTCCCATTACAAATGTTTCATTCTTTTTTTGGCAATATATTCTCTCTCTCTATACCTAATATTTAAATAATTTCCACCAACCCACTTTATCTACTTTATACACATTTCTTAATCTTCATGCCCAAAAGTAATGTGACATTTGTAATGGGACGGAGGGAGTATTAGGCTATAATATATAATATTAGCTAGAGTTTCCAAAATTAATAGTGAAATTAACACTATAAATTATACCCATTTTCAAAAAAACAAACAAAAAAAAACTATAAATTAGACCCCTAAAAAACACTATAAATTTAAAATTAAAAGGAATATAACTAGGATAATAGTGTATTCTAATATTATGCATTGATCACGTTGTTCGACTAGTACTTTAATTATAAGAAGATAGCATAGTGCATATATATATATATATATATATATATATATTGCAATATTTTTTATGGTATTAGTGAAATTAAAAATAAAAATAATAAAATAATAGGAGTTGTTTAGCCCTATTTCGTGATGATTTTATGAGTTTTCCTGCTGTGCATTCGAGCTCGTTTCGTACCTTTTTGCTCTATATTTCACGTGCTTGATGATCTTTTTGGATGTACTATTGTCGCGTGCAGGATTCGCGAATTGCCGAGCGTTTTGGTATTGTTTCGAGCATGTTTTGGAGTCAGGCTCACGGCCGCCGCCGCCAGGCGGCGGCCGCCGTGGAGACGGCGGCCGCGGCCCCACGGCGCAGGCCGTGCAACCTTGGGAGCAATCTGCGAAGACGGACCACGGCGCCGCCGTGTCACGGCGGCCGCCGTCCACGGCGCCGCCGTCTCACGGCGGCCGCCGTCCAGACGCCGGCCGCGGCCCCACGGCGCGGGCCGTACAATTTTTGGAGGAAACCGCGAAGGGGCATCACGGCGGCGCCGTCCCACGGCGGCCGCCGTCCACGGCGCCGCCGTCTCACGGCGGCCGCCGCCCCTGTGCAGATCTGGCAGTTACGGAAATTGCTATAAAATCCGATTTTGAGGGTTTTATTTCACATTTTCCGACTCCAGCAGCCTCCACCTGCGATTTTATGCTTTTTCCCATAGTTTAGATAGATAGAAACATTCTAGATACTTGTGGATTCCGCTAGATCGTTGATTTCATTGGATCGATTGTAAGTTCTTCATTTTGATTAGTTAATCTTTACAAGCTTTCTCGTTATTGCATTGCTTAGATAATCGTTATTCCATGTTCAATTGATGAATCATTGTTCTTTAATCTCGCCTAGATAATCGTTGTTTATGATTGATTGATTTATCTAATGCTTTCTAGATTGCTAGTTAAAACCCTAGGTTTCTTAGTTTCCTGCGTTCTTAATCTGCTTCCTTCTCATTCCGCCTAGATAGATTTATATGCTTTCTGTTGATTCTGCATTAGATAATTACAAGCTTATTTAATTACGCGCTAGTTAATCGGAGAGAGTGCCAGACCCAATTACCCGATTAGAGTGTTTAGATTTCTTTTAAGTTTCTTGTGAGCAATACGGTTAGAGCCCTGCTAAGTCTTCCTTGTGAGACGACTTGAGTCACCTTACCACCCTAGGACGACCTCGTATAAATTCGAGTCCATCCGTTAGGTGTTTTTGGATGAGTCAAATTTTGGCGCCATTGCCGGGGAAGGCTTTAGGCATTTGATTGTGTTGCATTGTTTTCCGTGTTTATTTTTGTTTATTTCTTTTGACTCGGTTATTTTCTCCCTCCGGTGCGTTTGATTTGTTTGTTCGTGTTGTGTATGCAAGGACGTAGAAGCTTGAAGAGAAAGCTTGCACCTTACTACGACAACATTCATCGACCTCGGGAGGTTCTTTCAAGCCTGGAGAAGGAGTCCGAGTCCAGTTCGAGAAGTTTTGTGGAATCACAGTTTCAAGAGAAAAACTGTGAAGAGAGAATTGCTTCCGATCCCATCCTGGAAGCCGTGGAGGAGACGCCTTCAGTGCATTCTGAAGAAGAAAAAGAAGAAGCTCGGCCTAATCCTGACCAAGAAGCAATGGCGGAGCAGAATGTCCAGTACATGGGAGATTTTTCCAGGCCAGTTATTGGGACCACTAGCACTTCTGCGATAGTGCTTCCCACGGCGGTCCGGAATTATAATCTGAAGCCCAATGATTCAAACCTGTTGCCGCTCTTTTATGGGATGCCCAGTGAGGACGCCTTGCAGTTCATCCGTGATTTTTGCACCCAAGTGCAGACCTTCCCACTGCTGGAACTCACCGAGGATCAGTTGAGACTCAAGTGCTTACCCTACGCACTCAAAGACCGGGCGAGAACGTGGTTGCTGTCCCTACCGCCGAACTCCATCACTACATGGGGAGAGGCGTGTGAGAAGTTCATGCTCAAGTACTACCCTAATCACAAGACTCAAGAGATTAGGAGCCAAATAATGAACTTCATGCAAGGAGCTGACGAGCCTCTCCACGAGGCTTGGGAGAGATTCCAAGAGCTCCTCCGCCAGTGCCCACAGCACCAGTTATCACCTGTCATGTTGATGCAGTTATTCTATGACGGATTGATTCAGACGGCACAGTTTATGGTGGACAGTACAGCAGGGGGCAACATTGCCCGGAAGACAGCTGATGAGCTCAAGGAGATTTTCAACACACTTGCAGCGAGTTCTCAACAGAAATCAGCTAGAGGAAGGAGGGTTGAAGCCAATGCAGTAGCTCCCAACAATGAGCTTCAGAAGCAAGTAGCAGAATTGATGAGGCAAGTTCAGCACCTCAAGATGAACCAGGCAGAAGCCCCACCAGTTCACGCGCCACCAGCAGAAGGATGTGGAATTTGTGGCGATTTTGGTCATGGAACCAACGCGTGCCATCGCATGGGGGGATTCACACCTGAAGGAGAAGCAGAGGTCTTTGCTGCTCAGAGCTATCCGGGGAGGCCTCAATTTGAACAGAGGCCTATCTTTAATCAAGGGCAACAAAGCTCCAATTCGGGTTGGAGAGCTCAGCAGCAGAACTACACTCAAGCTTATCAGCAGCAGCAGCCCCCGCAGTATCAGCAGTATCAACAGTTCCCTATGCAACAAGGGAATTTTCAGCAGCAACAGCAATACCAGAATGCCTCCCAACAGTGTCAGAAACAAGCTCAACCGCAGAAGCCGTCTCTCGAGGACACCATGCAGTCCTTCATGGAGATGACCAAACAGAACATGGAGTCTCAGAGTGCTACCATCAAGCGCCTCGAGACTACAGTTGGGCAACTTACAGGAGCCCTAAATTAGCTGCAGCAAGAACAGCCATCTGGGAAGTTCCTAAACCAGGACAAACAGCCGCGTCAAGCTCATGCCGTGGCGGTAATCAAGGAAACTACCCCAATAACCACGGGGAAATGGAGAAGCAGAACCGTGCAAGCAATCAAGGCAACCCAATGCCCTAGTGAGCCACTGCCACCTGTCACTGTTGCACCAGACCAACCACCACCCAAGCAAGGAGATCCAGGTAGCTTTATCGTTGATACTAGCTTAGGAGGGGTTGAAAAGGTCTTGGGAATGCTTGATTTGGGCGCGGCAGTCAATTTGATGCCGCTTGATATTTTTGAGAGGTTGGGAAATAAAGAGCTGAAACGCACGAACATTAAGATAGAACTAGCTGACGGCTCCATTAGCAGCCCACGAGGCCTTGTCGAGGATGTTGAGGTAGTCGTGAGGGGGATTAGTGTTTTAGCTGACTTTGTTGTACTTGATGTGGGAAAAGGGATTAGAGGCGAGAATGGGCATCTCGTGCTACTTGGCCGACCCTTTATGGCTACCACCCATACTCGCATCGATGTGGGTACGGGAACTGTAAGTATGGTAGGGGTAGGTAGAGCGGTAACATTCTCAGTTTTTGATAAAAAACCTACTACCCCCACTTCCTTAATTCAAATCTGCTCTTATGTTGAAACATTTGATGCTTTGGATGAGGATTGTATTGTGCAGGAATTCCTTAATAAGTTTCAGGAGGAGGACGAGATTGTGGAGGAATTCCTTGCTACCTTGCAGGATGAAGCTGACATTGAGCAGGAATCTCTGGATAAGCTGCACGAGGAAGGTGATATTGAGCAAGGTTTTCTGTGTGCCTTGCTCCTAGAAGAGAAGCTTGATGAGGTTGGGTCATTCAATCTCGTGGGATGTGTAGATAGAGGGCCATCCCAGGATACGAGCATGGAGGACTCATTTGGAGGACCCGCAGCTGCAATTCAAGAAGATGTGTTTACAAGGGCGCTAAGGCAGCTGGATCTTCAATCGGATTTTGGTTAAGGGGTTCTCTTAGTCGGGCTGGCGACTTAAAAACTAGCGCTGTATGGGAGGCAACCCATGTTTTCTTGCTTTTTCTTGTTTCGTTTTTCTTTCGTTTTGTTTGTGTTGTGTTTTGTTGCTTCTGCTGTTTGGTGCAGGTTGTTGCGTTGGAGACTGCTTGTTCTTTGGATAAGAGAGAGGCAGACATCGTGGGACACTACAGACTCACCACTGGATCGGTATTTAGGGAAGTTTCCTCTTTCACCTCTCTTTTTGTTTGCACTGAGGACAGTGCCAGATTTTAAGTGGGGGGGGGGGTGTTTGTTGGTTTTTGTAAATCCTGTGGGTGTTTTTCTTGTTGTATTCCTGGGCTTTCTTGTGTTGGGGCGAATGGTCCCCTTATCTTGTCTTCTTGCTTGTTTTTAAGTGCATCGCATGTTGATAGTGATTCATTGGCGATTCTGGATTGTGTTTGTGTTGTTTGTTGTCCTTGTCTGTCATGATTGATTTGTTCCCAACATGGTGTAATTAGCTTAAGGTTTTGATGCAACACCCTGCTGAGCAACTCTTGACGTGATTTGTCCGGTAGATGCTAGGGGGAGTGTCTTCAGTGCAATTTTCTAATATCTTTCTGCTGTGCTGAATTGTTTGGTTGGTTGTTGAGTTCTGATAGCTCTGGGTCTCTGCTCCTCTAATGGTTTCATTATGAGCATGGGAAACCACATGAGAATATTTTGGATCACCTCCAAAAGTTCAATCTCGTGAATTATGGCCCATCTATTAAGAGCGAAAATAACTTGACCCAAAAAAAAAAAAAAAAAAAAAAAATGAACGAATGTGAAAAAGGAATGAGTTATGATTGTAAAGGAAATTGCATTAGGAAATTCACCCCTAGCGGAGAATCGGGTCTGATCGGATTGAGTTGTATCACCTTGTTGTTGCATTTTTAAACCTTAACTTTGAACATCTGATTGGGGACATTGATTTCTTGAAGGACTTGGATTGGGTTGTGTTTGCTTGGTGAGGAGAATCGCTTGTGGATTTTCTGTCAATGTTGTGATTGTTGCTTGAGGACAAGCAAGGATTTAAGTGTGGGGGGGTGTCTATATAGCAACGACAATAGTATCACACATTGACCACATTATTTGATTATTTCATAAATGATATACTAAAAAAAATAGAATATATATCAATAAAATTGAAATAAATTAATTAATAACTGAAAGAAATTGCTGCCGAAGGCCTTCACCTACTCATCGAACGAGCTGTGAATTATCAGCTATTCCATCCAGCTGTGATTGGTAAAGAGGAAGTTAAAATCTCTCATCTCCAGTATGCAGACGATACAATTTTGGTGTTCAATGATAAGGAAGAGAATGCGACAGTAGCGAAGAAAATCCTCAAGCTTTTTCAGTTCCTTTCTGGTCTAGCTGTGAACTTCAATAAAAGCAGCTTGGTGGGTCACAGGATGGGGGATGAAAGACTATCAAGGATGGCGGATATCCTTGAATGCAAGATCGGAAATTTGCCTTTCAAATACCTTGGAATTAAAGTTGGGGCTTGTAGTAGAAGTGTGGTTGAGTGGAAATTCATGGAGGAAAAAATTAAAAAGAAAGTGACCGGATGGAAGAATCGAAAGCTCTCCTTGGCTGGGCGAATTACCTTGGTGAAGGCGGTTTTGCAGGCGATTCCTATCTACCAACTCTCCTTTTCGTTCATTCCTAAGACAACAGTGAAGGTGATTAATTCAATTTGTGGTAAATTTCTGTGGGGGGGGGAGGGGGGGAATGGGGACTCGGATGCAATCTCGTGGGTGAAGTGGAGTGATCTATGTGTCAAAAAAGAAGAGGGTGGTCTGGGTTTTAGGAATTTAGAAGGTTTTAATTGTGTGTTGGTTCTGAAATGGATTTGGAGGTATCTTGGGGGGAAAGGAGTTGTTGTGGGCAAGGGTTGTGAGATCGATTCATGGTGACTTGGAGTGGGGAGAGAAGGGAATGATGTGTGTTGGATATAGAAACGGAAAAGGAGGATGGTGACCGAATATTGTGGCTAAGGGGGGGGGGAGCGAGTGGTGGGTGGTTCTGGGATAACCTGACTAGAGAAGTCGGGAATGGCCAGACAACTCGGTTTTGGTATGATAGGTGGGCTGGCGAGAAACCTTTGCGGGCTGTTTGTCCGAGGCTTTTTCACTTGGGCCTTAATAAAGAAGCAGTTATCGGGGATTACGGGAGATGGGAGGACGGGAAGTGGATATGGGATCTTAAGTGGAGGAGGGAACTGTTCGGGAGAGACCTTGGGGAGCTTAACACTCTGTTCTCGGCCATTTCTTCTTTCTCTCTGAATGCAGGAATGAAGGACTGCTGGAAATGGAAGGCTTTTCTACGAAGTCGGCCTATGCCATCTTGATGGAGACCTCGACCGAAAGCTCCATGTCGGTCATTGCCAAGAAAGCTTCCTACAAGGTGTGGAAGGTTCCAGCGCCTCACAAGTCAAAGATTACTGCTTGGAGGCTTCTTAAAAATAGACTCCCGACTTGTGACGAGCTATTGAAGAGGAATATTCCGATTGTGATCGAGGAGAGCTACTGCAGTTCGTGTGTAGCAAGCTCGGAGACAGCAAATCACTTGTTTCTCCTTTGCCCCAAAGCGGGGATGGTCTGGGATGAGATCTAGAAATGGCTCGGGATTTGTACGGCTCGTCCTCAAGGTATCATCCAACATTTCTTTTCTTTTTCCAATTTGGGTGGCCGAAAGAAGAGCTGTAAATTCCTTAAAGCACTGTGGATTTGTACTATCTGGCTTATTTGGAAAAGGAAGGAATGAAGGTCGTTTTGAAGGCAAGGTTTGGGAGATTCATCCTCTTGTTCAAGAGATTAAGAGTCGACTTTGGAGTTGGAATAAAGCTTTTAAAATTATTGAGCTGGACGTGAGTCTCACTGTTTGGTGCTCGGGTGATTTGTTTTTGATGTAGCTTGTCCTTGTGACTTCTGAACTTTGGTACCTCTGGTACCCGTTTTATAAATTCAATTTTTCTGATAAAAAAAAAATAACTGAAGGAAATTGCTATAATTGTGAGAATGATATCTCCGTGTTAACTACGTTGTTCGATTAATGAATTCGGATGCACAACTCCTGAGTCCTGATAGTCTGACACGGTCCTCGCATCACGATAATATTATACCATTGTTTCACAAAATGATATATAAATAAGCAAACATGTGCAGGGAGAGGTTCAAATAAGAACCACTAAATAAAATTAGAACGGAGAACCATTTTAAGCCATTCGATCATCAAGATCTACGTACGGTGGATGCATCATCTTGGTGAATGAATGCAGATCATGTGTTCGAATCCTGAAGGGAACAAAAATTTTATTATTTTCGGATGCATTAAATTTAATAGCGAATGCATTAATTTATATAGCAAATGCATTGATTTTAATGGTTCTTATGTTCTCACGATAAGTGTGATTCTCATTATAACTGCACCCAACATGTGCATTGCCAATTATATAAGAATTTTTAGAACTCAATTGTCATAAAATTTTATTAAAGTATCACTAAGTTACCACGTCCCTATTATTTTATATGATTTAATTTTTTTATAGTTATATTTGTCTTTTCAACTATAATTTTGTATTTTGTATCTCTATGTTTACAATAATATAATTTATATTGAATTAAAATTAGCTAAATATAGATGATAATGAAATTAATTAAGTAATTTATTTTTTTCATTTAATAATTCAATCATAATATGTCTTAAATAATTTATATGAATAAACTGTTATTTGTAGGTTGACAAAAATAAACAAACCAATATTATTAGTTATATTATTGGGAACATCGATAATGAAATAACTATGATTTATATTTTTAAAGAAATTTTTATCTAAATCATTTCGACTTAGGGACCAAAACCTATACAAAAGCTCATGAAAAATATAAGAAAACGCATTAATCACACGATTGAATTAGTTCAAAATCATTTATGTGATTGGGTTTGGCAGCTTTAGCTATAGATATCACAATTTTTAGGAACATATCGATATAGTAATAATGTCACAATTTTTAGGGAGGGATGAAGTAGCTAAAATTTTACTTAATGCATGGGCTGGGCCGGGTCGATCATTTTTGGGCTTATAAACACTAGACCTAGTCCGCCTAGACCAAGTCGGGCTACATGCAATGGGCTAACTTACTGAAAAGCAAAGTGGACTTGGGCTTTATTGAATCTCAGTAAATTGTAATTTCGATGGTAAAATAAACTTATTGATAGTCTCCAAAAAACATATACTCCCCCGTCCCCAAAATAAGTTCCTCTTTGGGGACGGCACGGGTTTTAAGGAAAAATAGTAAAATGTATTGATAGTGAAAAAAAATATGTTATAATTAATATTGAGAGTGGTGAAAAGGTGAAAAAATGTTATAATTAGTATTGAGAGTGGTGAAAAAGTGAAAGGTAAGAATAAATAAAGTATTATTAGTGGTGGCATGGGGTAGTTGTCAAAAAATGGAAAGAAAGAAAGATGAACTTATTTGGGGGCGTCCCAAAAAGGAAAAATAGGAACTTATTTCAGGGACGGAGAGAGTATATATTGAGGAGCCTTAGTCCAAAGTAATAAAATTAAGACAGTAAGGGAGCATTTACTTTAGAGGTTAGTCTAGATAAAAATAAAGTTTAATCACTTGTTTACTTTGATCGAGTGGAACATTGAGATATCTTAAGGCCCTTGATTATTTTTATCATTTAAACTAATTTTGCTTGATTCTCATCACATTGAAAGGGTGAGATCGAAAAAATCCTACTGATCTTGAGGATAAAAATTAATACTCAATCATGCAAAGTAAACGGTCCTAAAGAGTCTCTCTTTCAAGAGGTCAAGCGTGTGTGTTGCATTTATTTGGATATTAATTTATAATATTGTTACTTAATTAGTTAATATACATATGTATTTTGTATATTTTTTTTTTAAATTAATTAGTTTGATCTCGCCACTTCATCTTATCAGTATATGCCAAACAACCGTCACAATAGTAATAAAGAAATGAGAGAAATAATGGAACCCATTTTTCTTGAGTTGGGAATTAATTTCCCAATCAATTTAATACATACATATACATATGGCACTACAGATTAGGGGAAGAATTTGTCTTCTCACGTTTAATCTCTGGGTTCCACACTTGATTCATACAAGACATGATGATCTCAACTCAAACATTATTGCTATATTTCTCAGAAGTGTGTGGTTTGCACGTGTGAAGCATGTAATTGCATGCTCCCACAGCCTCCCCCACAGTCAAGAAGATCCACTCCTGCCCCAATGTTTCCAGAAACTTCGATTTGTCCAGCTTCTTCATCACCTCTGCCACCGGATTCACCAGCACCAACTGCTCCAAATAAATCAATTTAATTAATTCTACGAAATTAAATAATCCTAATTAATAACTATTACAGAACTTACCTTGAGCCCTCTTCGATCAATAATCTTCTTAATCTCATCCATCATGCTAATCCCACTTGTATCAATGTTTCCCACAGCTGAAAACACAATATTTTTAAAAATCAATTTGAATTTTTTGGTTTCCAAATTTCAGTATTAACAAAAGAAATATACTTACCACTCATGTCGAGCACAACGTACTGCAATCCGATGTCACCGGAGGATTTGATCCTTTCTTCTTCGTCGTCGATCCATCTCGAAATCCTGAAGAAATTGGCGAGAATTAAGAGCGATGATGAATTGAAGAAGCATGTTCATTTCCTAAAATGAAAGAATCGGTTACCTCTCTCTCAAATAGTTGGAGTTTGCAAAGTAAATGGGAGCGTCGATTTCAAGAATGAGAATGCCGGCCACACTCTGCGCGTGCTGATAATGATCCACGTTTCTGTAAATCTTGGAATCGGGAAGGTTTCCAAGAAGTAATGTTCTTGGCCTTGCTACGAACAGCAGAACTCTCATTATGGAAAGCCCAATCTGCCATCATAAAGTTTAATATTAGTAAATAAAATTCTTGAAAAAAATAAAATAAAACATATGGTGTAGGGGGCTTGCTTACTGCAAGAACCAGTCCGATCTGAATGCTGCCGAAGACGACGCCAACGTAAGCAGTGATGCAGACGAGGAAGTCGAATTTGTCGACGTGCCACAAATGGATGGCGGCCTCGTAGTCGATGAGGCCGAGCATGGCGGCCATGATGATGGCGGCCAGCACCACCAGCGGCGTGTAGTGGAATAACGGCGTCAGGAATAGCAGCGTCGCCATCACCGCAATCGCCATTACTATGTTCGACACCGCCGTCTTGCACCCCGCGTTGAAGTTCACCGCCGATCGCGAAAACGGCCCTGTTTGCATGCATGCCATCCATATATCAGATTTTTCAACTTCTAGGGTTTAGGGGTGCTTCGGCCCACCCCAGATTAGGTGGAGTAATTATTTTACCTGTGGTAAGGTAGCAAGAGGTGCAAGAACCGGCAATGTTCATCATCCCAAAAGCGATCATTTCTTTGTTGCCATCAATGTGGTAATTCTTGAACATCGCAAAGCTTCTCCCCACCGCCATTCCCTCCTGTTAAACCATAATATATATAAATAATTGTTTTATTATTATTTCATCATGTTTATGTATATATGTGACGAGATGTTAAATTCAAATTTACAATATCATCCAAATATGTAATTAGACAATGCATATATATATAATTAGAGCATAGCATGATTAAGTAGATTTGACAACTAAAGGAGAAAATTAATTGATTAGATTGGCCCAAAAGATAAAACCTAAATTTGCGGGCATCATTAATATTTGTCATTTGTCAGATATCCAACGTTGCTATCTAAATTATTAACCCTCGTCACATGCATATTCATAATGTCATCTCATATATTTTAGATAAATTTTTATTGATATAGAAGAATTAATAGAGAACTTTAGTTTAGAGTGCTACCAACAGTCGAGTTGCTATCTTGACGCACTATGTTACTATGCCATAAATTGGGACCATTTTAAAGCCATACCACAAAAGCCACAGCAAAGACGAGTGGTCCAAATAAATAAACAAATAAAAGGAAACCACGTTCTATTTATTCCATGACGAATATATCTACTGCTGCTGCCATTTCATGTATATGTCGTAGCTAATACGATTATACAAAAATAGACGACAAATACCACACAAGATAAAAAAAAAAAAAATAGGAGGTTGAGATACTTACAGCCATTGAAATAATTCCCGTGATGATGCCAGTCTTGATTGCTGTGGGCAGATATCTTGAATCGAAGTTGAGATCCATAAATGAAGGTGGATTTATCCCTTTCTTCAAATGTCCTATCTGCATTATTTCAAAAAATAATTGAGAACATTAATTTGTCCTAGACATGTCCTCGCACATTGCCAAAATTCAACAAACCTATAATATTATTCTTACCTATATAGCTTCCTATTTAAATTAATTAAGTTGTCATCATGTGTCATAAAATTACTATATGCACGGAACTCGATGCAAGAATTATTGTCGATATACATAAAAAAAAAAATCATTTTTGAGATACAAAATATTTCACGACGAAGTCGAAGACTAACCACTTGAACTCCATGCTTTTCAGCATGGGTGAGATACACAAGAAGGCTTCCCAATATCACAGATGTTAATGGAGCCATTGCCGATATCCAGAATAGATTTGGCCTCTTCTTGCTCTGCATTATTATATAAAACAATTGTTACAATTTAATTTATTAATTACGAATTATTTACCTTTCAAAAAGTGCAGGGAAAAGTGGGACCGTGACATGGCTAGCTACTTGATTTCTTGCCAATAAGAACGAAAATAAGTAATTTTTTGACTTGACATTCTAGCTACAAAGATTTCTAGAAAAAGGGTTAATTATTAAAGTTAATCTTGATCAACTTTTCTTCAGTCGGGTTTGAATATGAAAGTTTAATTAAAATTTGTGAAGGCTAAAACAAACTTTTAGTGAAGAAAATTATTGGAGAAACTGGCTGTGTGGGCCCTTCTAGGAGATCGCATGATTCTTTTTTGCTTACGAAGGATTCCCTTCATTCCTTGACTTTGTTGTCCACTAACCATCTTTAGAAATATACTCCCTCCGTCCACTAATTCAAGACCTAGGAGGCAAAACACGAGTTTTAAGAAAAAATATATTTTTATTAGTTGGGTGGAGAAAGGGACCCACAAAATATATTGTTTATTGGTTGAGTGGAGAAAGGGACCCACAAAGTATATTGTTTATTAGTTAAGTGGAGAAAAAGTGTATTGTTTATTGGGACTCACCAATTAAAATATGAATAAAAACTTACTAAAAATAGATAGGCCTTGAGTTGGTGGACGGACCAAAAAGGAAAGTAGGCCTTGAATTAGTGGACGGAGAGAGTATTTTTTAATTTAGTATACGTGTATCGGTGCGACGGTAGAGTGATCAACGATTAAGATTTTTTTTTATTATTATTATTTTGGAAAATCAATCCCATCAATAATCTTCATACACAAAAGGATAAAACAATGGCATGATAATCGTATATACTGCACAAAATGAAAGAAATTGAATCTCTAAGTTGAGAGAGAAACTTACAAAGTATCTCGAAATTAGGAGGTAGAAAAGGAAAACAAATCCCAATAGAGCACTTTCCCATCTCCACTGCAAATTACCAAAGCCACAGTGAGAAAAAATAATTCTATCTTACAGCACCAAAATAAAAACGAGTATATTTTACACATATAATTAATATGTAGTGGTGAAATAAAAACGAATCACAAATACCACGAATGACCTCGAAATTGTCAATTGATGGATGTACACGGACTCATCTAAATCATGAATAATGTGGGGCCACTTTATAGTATTATGATAGATAGATAAATAAAAGTGATATTGATATTTCTAGAAATCAAAAGTCATTTTCCTGGGCCGCGACGTGCAAAGTGAATATTCAATTTCAACACAAAATGATAAATATATGTGGCAGTAATCAGATATATACATATATAGACAAGTGATCCGATAGGTTTTGTGGCTGACAATGGTCAGAAATTAAAGTTGAGATAAGGAGATATGTCTAAATTGATTTTTCTAAGAATAATTAAGCTAATTAATTAATTAAGCAAGATCCCTCAAATTAATTATCTCCTACCGGACAAGAATTAATACATCAAAGATTAGCTCGAATCTGTATTTGGCACCAATTGTTAATCTAATTAAGGAATTATTATGTACGTGTGTAGACACAGAATATATTCACTCCACCCATTAATGACAAAAATTAAAGCTAAGGTTAGTGCTATAAGCAGTTATCACTATTAATAGTCATTGATGCTCGTATAATAAGAATATGTTTAGTTTATCCAAAATCATGTAATCACTTTATACCATCACAATTAAGAATTTCAACTCTGTCTCAATTATACAATTTATACTCCATGTTATATATAATATAATCTATTAATGCACGCTACATGAATATTGACAAAAATCAAAGTTATTGAAAATGTGATAGAAAAAAGAGAATTTAGACAAAATAATCCCCTCTGCCAAGGTTCCTCTTTATTCACCAACCCAATAAAGAAAGCAAAAGAAGGAAGAAAAGGCAAAGACTATTTTTCACTATAAAAATGGTAACACACATATACTAGCAAACATTTATTTTTGAATTACAAATTCCATTCACACAAGAAATATGGACATACTAGTACTAGTATATAATTGAGGAGAGAGAAAATAATTTATCTATTTTTGTTGAAAAAAATACCTGGTGAGTTTGGGTGAAAATAGAGTGCAAGACGTCGATGACGTCAGTCTTGTGAGTAAAATGTTCAAGCCCTAAAACGCCTTTCAATTGTTGAAGAATCACCACCGTGGCAGCTCCTGCCATGAACCCTACTATCGTTGCATGCGACAGGAAATCCACTATGAATCCTAGCCTGTCACAAAATTATTCCTCCCAAATTTAATTTGATTATATTAATTAAATATGATGCAGCTAAATCACATGGCTTAAAACATATGATATTAATAACATGATATAATTACCTGAATATTCCCATGGCTGTCTCAAAGAGGCCGGCGAAGAAAGTGGCCGTGAAAGCAAGATGGAGGTAAAGCTGCGGATCTTGTTGCGGGTCCACCACGCCTCCCAGCATCGAAGCCGTCAGCAACGACGCCACCGCCACCGTGCCCACCGCCAGGTCCCTCGAGCTCCCCATGACGGCGTAAATCAACGGCGGAACGAAGCTCGAATCTATCATATTACATATCGCAATATATGTCATGCATTTAGCCTTATAAATAAAATTTGAAATTCAAAGATAGCGAAGAAAAAAGAAACTTACAAAGGCCAAGAATTGGCGGCAAGTTGGCGAGCTTGGCGTAGCTGATACCCTGCGGAATGGCGAGGCTGGCAATGGTGATTCCGGCGATGAGGTCGGCCTTGAAGAACTCGAGAGTGTAATGGCGGCCCCACTCGAGGATGGGAAACACGTACTGCAGGCCGAGGAGGAGCCGCCGCCGCGGGGGCTGGTTCTTGAACTGCCGGAGGGGGTCGTCCGGGAAGAATGTCTCCTTCAGAGTGTTCTTTAGAGATTTCGAGAACGGCTGCGGAGGCGGGATCTCCACGCGCTGCCCGCCGCCGCCGCCGCCGCCCACGTGATCGCCGCTGCCCATACTATACGTTTGTGTTTTTGGCTTAGGAGAAATGTTCAAGTGTTTCTCTTCCTTAAGTGTGTGGGTTTGAGTGAGAAATGGTAGGGGGGTTTATATAGTGGTGGATTGAGTGTTTTGTGGGGCCACACACACTAGAAATTGATATGAATGTTTTGAAATAAAATGTTTGTCAAAGAGTGGTTGTTTTTTATACTCTCTCCATTTGTTCATGTTGGTAGCATAGATTTTAATAAATATTAAGTGAGTATATTATTAGTGAAAAAATAAGCTCAATTTTATTAGTGACAAAAGGGGCCAAAAAAAAGGAAATGTACATTCTTGTGAAATATATCAAAATAGTAAAAAGTACACATTCTTATAAGACGGATAAAATATTATATATAAAGGATGTTGCTTAAATTGATCATAGTGGCAGGGGAGTAATTATTTTCATTAATTATTTATCTTAGTCTAGGGTTTTATCATATATGGAAGGGAAAGTTCGTATCAATATCCACACACTAACTCTCATGAGCGTGTTTTTACCTCTCTTCCCAAAATCCCACATTTTCAAAGTGTGCGAAAAGGGAATGTTGACAAAATTTGACCGGATCACTTCGATAAATGACCTTGTTCTTGGATTCTACTATCTCGTGTTTTTCATTTCAATATATTTTGCTTTATTTTATTTTATTAGTATATATACACTGTTTGTTAAATTATTAATTACCATATGTAATAATATATCAAGCGACAAATACGTATATTCATTGTTTTTTGAAAAAGGTATACTGGCTTGAGCATGTTTAATATAGCCTAATCGCTTACGTTGTCACACTTTGTTTTAGTGCCAAATCTTTCAACGAGAACCTTTATTCCATTTTTTTTGTGTTGCCATCAAATTTGTTATTTTTGAATAATAGTTAGTCTAAAAATAAAAAATAATTCTAAAATAATCAACGCTACTTAATATTTAATAACTAATAAATTGAAACTTTAGAAAATTATAAATTATAATTATATCATTATAACCTTAACAATTAATCATTAATGAAAATAAAAATTGAAAACTAATAAAAAATGTATTGTAAATCCTAATTAATTATGATCAATCCTAACTAACAAGTGTAAAGTCAAACCAAAATACAAGAACTTATAAAGAAGTAACATGTTACAACAATATATATGTATATATGCCCTTGTATTTTTATGATTTGTTATGCCCATGCTTATCACATTTGTACAATGAAATTCATCAACCATATAATTAATACGTACGTATATAACTAATTCAAGCATATTAATTAGGTCAACAAAAACCCATCAGAATATAAGTTCTCTTTCTTTATAGTCTATCCATACAATATCCTGCACATGCAAAAACAAAAATTTCGATCGACTCTAACTTGATTCTGCATTATAAGGATCTCATACAATGAAAACTAATTATCATCAACCAATATTATTCAAAATTCTCCACTGATTCCTTCAAGAGATGAATTACCGGCAAGAAAATCCTGTAAAAAAATCAGCATCTTTATCTATACAAATAAATAGTTATTTATTTATTTTATTATTATATTATTATATTATTTTTGCCTGTAAAAATACAACTTTTTTGGCATCTTCCAAGAAGTGGAAGCAAAGTGCTGGTAGCTCACGCATGATCGTATCTTCTAGGTCGGCAGCCTTGCTTCTACAATATGGCTGCCTACCAACGTGGTCGATTCTTATTGGAGGACAGTTGCGACAGCCAATCAGCGTCCAACACTTGTCATTTTCCAAAATGATTGTGTATTTATAAGGTTCGATTTTTATTTGATTACTTAGTTAAATTAAGGGTGGGTACATGCTGTGATGGTGTCATCTGATCAAATGGCATGCTGGTCGAATAGAAAACTTGAAATCATTAATGAATAATTAATGCAAAGTTATAGTTTTTGGTGGTAATGAAAAAATCATGCCAATTTAGGGGGTTATAATATATTGCTCGGAACCTAACGGTTGGGTTCAAAGCAGATATTTAATTAATAATTAGCAATACCAAATAAAAATTGAAGTTGACGATGCGCTGACAACCAATTAAACGTTTCCAAATGTTGCAATTTTGTGACATCCTAGCTATATGATCAGTCAAACTCCGAATTCATGTACGCAATAAAGAAACTAATACTACAGCAATTAATGGAACTTCAGTTTGTTTGTTGCAAGAGTTTTATTCGATTTTCCATTTGTGCCTATAGTTTCAAAGAAAACCTCTACGTTAATTTGGCCGTACTCTTAGACTCTTAGTGCATTTACAGTTACTATTTCTAAATAGTGCATTTCATTTATAACTACTATTTTATTTGATTAGAACATTCACAATGGGTCCCCAAGGGTGCGACATTCTGTGTGTGAACAGTGAGGTCTCGAGTTCAAACCCCACTGCTTCCCCTCCCCAATTCCCCCAAGTAAAAAAAAAAACATTCACAATGGAATAACTTTATACTGTAAATTATCAATTAATAATTTTCAGTTTGAATCCACTATAATATGTTAGTTACAAATTACACTAGACTAAGAATCTTAATCTAGTGATTACAAAAAGGGTTAATTGCATATAATATCACGAACTTTGTCCGGAATTCATTTTACCCACGATCCTTAAAAATTTCATTTTTTATCAAATACTTTGACATTTGTTCAATTTCCCCACGATTTTTTTTCCAATGACCGAAAATATAACATGGCAGTGATGTGGATTTAATTTTACACGTAACACTGACGTGGAATATGTATGAATTTTAAGTTACACATATAATATTAAATAATAATAAAAAAGCCCTAATTTCTTTTAATTGCTCCTTTTTTTTCAAGCAAAAGGAAATTGATGTTTGCTTTCAGTTTGCAGAATCCAGAGTCGAAGAGTTCCTTTCCAGACCAGTGTGGAAGTCTTCGTGTACTGGTTTTCCAAATCAGTGGTGCCGATTGCTCGCTCATATACCTCATAATTAATCTTCGTGTTTTCAGTCTTCCAAACCAGTGCGCTGATTGATGGCGCCGATTGTTGGCGCAAGTGCTTCGCCCATTGGTGGCGCTGATTGCTGGCCGGTGCTTCGCCCGGCAATACGCCGATGTTTCAACCTTTGCTACTTGTTTACACCTACAAAAAATGAAATTAGAGGGAGAACCAAAAGAGATGGAAGAAGAAGACATCTTGTAGGTTGAAGAAGAAGAAAACGAGATAGAAGAAGAGGGAAACTAGATGGTGCGATAATACTGCAACAGGAGGAAGAAGAGGGACACTTCTTTAATTTAGGAACTAGGATTTTAATGTTTAAACTAAAACGCAGCTTTTAATTTACCGGCATGACGTGTGCCGGCGGCGAGCCACATCAGCGCCACGTTGATTCCGATTGGAGGGGGGGAAATCGCGGGGAAATTGAACACATGTCAAAGTATTTGATAAAAAATAAAATTTTTAAAGATCATGGAGAAAATAGATTTCGGGCAAAGTTCATATGCAATTAACCCTTACAAAAAAATAAAATAGAAATTCCTTCTAACCTATCGACACGCTGATGAGGATAAAAATATGCATCCCTTGAAACTAGGGAAGTTAAGCCTAATTCACCGTAGACAGCGCTGTTTACCACACCGCGGCCCTGATTTGTCGGATTCGGCCCTATCTTGAAGATTCCTACATATTCGATAAAGAACAAGATTGCCATGAAAACAAAGATAAGCATGAAGAATCATAGTCCTATTATAAGTCCAAGGAATCATATTCCTACTAGAATTCTTAGTACTTTAGCCTATAAACACATGTAAAATCTCATTGTAAACTTACCGCTATCTCTCAATTGTTTAAGATCTTTGGCATTACTCAATACAAAGTTTTCTATATGTCTATAGCATTCTTGCGTTCTTTTAGCTTCCCGTTAGAAGCAATATTTTTGGGGACAACGCACGCTAATAATACAACTTACTAGACTTCTACAGAGTTGAATGCACTAACAAGTAGTGTCCACTCAACTAATCGATCAAACTATCATACATAATTAGAATTCACGAGTCTCTCGCTCAAGGTGTACTAAACTGATTGTCAAATGAATATTAATTGGAGCAATAAACTCAACCGTATTGCATTTGACAGTAGACTTTTCTCTCTGTATATCGATAGGGGAGAGCATTCGGACTTCGAATCGAATTTTTTGCCTGATCCGATCCGATCCGAAAATCCAAAATTTTCCTAAAATTCAATCTAATCCGAACCATATTATCCGAAAATTCGAATCCGAAAATCCAAAAATTTTTGGACAAAATCCGATCCGAACCGAAAAATCCCAAATGTGAAGAAAAAAAAATCGAAATGTGAAAAAAATCCGAAATCCGAAAAAAAATCCGATAAATCCGAAATATATAGATGTCAACCAAAATGAGAGTATAGGGTTAGAATTTAAAAATATTTAACTATTTAAAAACTAATAATTATATATATATATATATATATAATATTATAATATTAATTATATTATAAATATAATTCGGATTTCGAATTTTTAAAGCGTCAATCTGATCCGATACGAAAATCCGAAAAATCCAAACCAAATTTTAAATTTCGGTTTGGTTCGGATCGAATATTCAGATTTCGGATATTTTGCTCACCCCTATATATCGATACCGAATACAGTGTGTATTCGATCCCCTCTATTTATGAAGGCCCTGAAGCCTTGAAGTCCAAGTATTATATAGATGTACAGAACATGACAAGGCTGCTTTAAGTAAGAAAGTTACCGCCTCCTAAACTTGAACCCAAATTCTGCCTCATACTTGAAAGACAAATTCGCAACAACCTTAGTTATCTTCATGCTTGACTTGATCTACACGAATTTGTACTGCTCCTATCCATTATGTATTACATGTTATATAAATGTATCGTACAATAAAAATAGGATTAATTGTATGTAAATAAAGAAGACAAAGCTAAAAGAATATAATTAGAATTATAAAAATAATCTAACAATACAAAATGATCATTTGAAACTGATAAATTGGCATGAAATAAAATTGTGGTTGGATGCAGCGTACCCGCCATGTTTGACGGATATATTTAGGTTACGAGGTAAAGTGAGAGCACTTAGTGTGGATCTCCTGCTTCCAACTCTCAATTACTCCACCTTGCCAAAATCTATTTATGTCTTCACAATTATTAATATTTTATTCAATGGATTATTACGAAATTTGTTTTGAAATCGGAAATGGAATATTTTATTCAACTGATTATTACGAAATTTGTTTTGAAAAATCTTTAATCTATCAGAAATGGACTTTGGACTGGATCAACATCATTTTCTTACGTGTACCGTTATTAACTTATTAGCAGACCCCCTAAAAACTAAAAAACTTATTAGCTGACGTGGACATCCACCAAACAACAGCAGAATGTATATAGTAATTTCAGAATATTTAATTCGAAACAAATTGGATGAAGTTTATAATTAATCGGAGGTCTATTTCTATTTACTATAAGGAATATTAGCGGTCTTATGTTAATGATTTTTGTTAAATGAATTTATTTAATATCAATCCTTCGGTTTTTTTATTTTTTGGTTGAGTGAATTATTATAGTAACTCTTTTCTTTTCTAGCTTAAGCTATTATTTATTTATTTATTCATGGATCAAGGTTATTTTTCCTTTTATGAACATTTTAATTAACCTTTTTTTATTTTAAAAAGCTATACATTTGTTGCTTTTTATATCATGTGAATTGTAAATGCATATTAATTAAGGATCGGTTGTAAATTCACAGTTACGTTCTTTTTAACCATACAACTTAAGCTAATTATTTTGTAGTGTTATCAACTCACTGTTTTATTTTAGTGTGTCTAATGTATATCATATTTTACATTATAGTAGGTTGAGTCTCTAAATAAAATTTTGGCGGCCTTCATCGAATCAAATTGAACTCAATATTGTCGAATTCAAATTTGACGCATTTATCATTTTCTTGTTATAAACAAGGATAGTTAGATAATTAATATATTTTAACTAAATGAAGTTAATATGACACCCAACTTAGACAGTTTATATTTGTTTAATCTAACTTACCAGTTTATTAACCAATCTGCTCATATAGTAATTAACAATGGAATAGTATCAAGTTCAAGCTTGACTTACATGTGAAAAATCTCATTGCATGAGCTCAAACTTTTGTTGTACTAAAATTCGAGTAACTTGCGAATAGTTGGATAAGATTTATTACCACCTCAATGATAAGCATCATGTTGTGAGTGACATGATGTATAAGGGTTTGTTGAAAGATATTTATCTATGTATTATTTATCATTTTCATTTCTTCACTTGATTTTTCTTTTTGTGAATAGAAAGCTTGTTCCCCTATTAGTCACCATATATCAACTGAGGAAACTTTCGGTAATTCTCATATACATATATATCTATATATCTTGCTTTTTTCAATGAAAAAATATAGGCTCAAATAAACAGCAATAAATTGAATTAAATGGATCGACAACATAACGTATGAAATGTTGTATAATATAGTTAAAATTCGAAGAATTTTTCTATAGTAAATTTTTTGGCTTATTTTATGCAATATGTAGACATGATCAAAACTGTTGAGTTTTGACATTTAAATAGAAGTTATCGCGTATATACGCCGACATTAAATTCGTTGTGATAACTATCAAGAACGAAATGTGTCACATACACATGGTGCAGCAGGTGTGACGGATTTTTTTTATTTTTTTTTTGTTTAATTATTCATACACATGGTGCTACTTACATGGATCACGTAATACGTGTTTTGGCTAACAAATGCATGCGTTTTACCTTTTATATGTTGAAAGGTAATTCGCGGATGCCTAAAGAGATGTGCGAGTTTATTTGAATTTTGATAAGCAAAATTCGTGCAGCGCTTAAAAATTTGGGTAAATATCATGAAAACTTCTGAAGTATATCCGCTTTATCAAAAATACCCTAAAACTTTTAAAATATTTTCTAAACCCTCAAATTATCAAGTTTTTATCAAATATATCCCGCATATATTTTCCGGTCACCAAAAACGTGATGTGGCTCGTCGAATGCCACAATGTAATTTATATTCTATGCAATGACAAAAACGACGTCGTTTAATAGCATATCATTTTTAAAAAATCCACTCTGAAATTTAAAATTCACTCCTATCGTGTCTGAAATTCAAGCTAATAACCTAGAATTGGGGATAAACACGATAGAATATGGTACAAAACGAAATCGTTTTTTCCATGTCATTTAAAAAAAATAGAATATAAATTACATTGTGACATCCGGCGAGCCACATCACATTTTTGGTAACCGAAAAATAGATGTGGGATATATTTGATAAAAATCTGATAGTTTGAGGGTTTAGAGAACATTTCAAAAGTTTCAGGATATTTTTGATAAAGTAGGTATAGTTCAGGGGTTTTTATGATATTTACCCTAAAAATTTTGTGTTGCTATGTCGTTTATTTATTAGTGTCTATATATATATGCTTTATTTGTTCTAAATGTATTATTCTGTTAAACTCGAATAGAGGATAACTGTAAGATTATTCTTTCTTCACATGAGTTGTTTAGAAAACTAAAAGTAAAATAAACCTTTCATGCGCCTCTAATCTTATAAATTTAAAATTACTGTCTTCGTCCACAAAGATTGTGTGTTTATTACTATTTTCGTCCGTCCACAAAGATTGTGTGTTTTCTTCTTTTAGAAATTTCCTTTATACTTTAAACCTCATTCACACTCAATATTTACAAAATATTCACCCTCTACTTTTATAATTTGATGGGCTCAATACAACCCTTTAAAACTAAAATCACATCTTTCAATTTTTTTATTAAAATTCTTGTTACACTCCACCACACACTCTTTGTAGATGGATAAAGTATTAAATATGAGATGAGTGTAAAATACACTCGTGGTCAAACTTCATGCAATAATTTTTTATATTAACAAAATGGTAACACTATAATGTATGTGTGCGTGCGTGTGTATTACTATGCCTATCTATACATGTTGTTTTTGTAGGTTTTAATGAGTCATCAAACTAGAGTTAATTAGAGTAGCTTACTAAATTCCTAAAATTCCTACACGCACGTATCATTGTTGCATTATTCGTGCATTTTAAATCCTAAGCTAGCGTTTATCTCATACATGCATGCAATTATATATCTATATATAAAATAAGAGTAAAATTTTGGAATAGCCAAAATGAATCATAAAACACAAATTATGGCCACTCATTGAAAAAACATAAAATTTGGCCATTTTTATAGCTTTGGGACGTTTTTGCCCTTAATTGGGCGGACTGGGTAGGGTCAGGAGCGCGGGTCGCGTGCCGGGTAGGATCAGGCACGCGGGTCGGGTTAGGCACTTATGGTACTATTAGTGCCATAAGTGCCAAGCTTGGCACTTATGGTACTTATAGTGCCATAAGTGCCAACGAATTTTTTTTTTACTCCCCCTGCCATGTCTACCCCCCAGACGCCCGACCCCACCCACCCCACCCACCCCCAAGCCAAAAAATTTTACTTTATTATTTTATTTTATGGCACTTATGGCACTATTAGTGCCATAAGTGCCAACGAAAATCCAAAATAAAATAAAGTAAAATGGTCTTTTTAGCACTTATGGCACTATTAGTGCCATATGCAGAACAAATATAGAAACAACAGCATCATCTAAACCCTAAATGGAACATTTAAACCCTAAATGGATAATCTAAACCCTAAATGGAACATCTAAACCCTAAATGGATAATCTAAACCCTAAATGGAATATCTAAACCCTAGGGGAAGTGTTTAAAAAGTTCCTTTTGGCTTGGGGGTGGGTGGGGGGTGGGGGGGGTAGGGTCGGGGGTCAGGGGATAGGCAGGGCAGTGGGAGTAAAAAAAAAAATTTATTGGCTTGGGGTGGGTGGGTGGGGTCGGGGGTCTGGGGTCTGGGGGGTAGACAAGGCAGGGGAAGTAAAAAAAAAATTTGGCTTGGGGGTGGGTGGTGGGTGGGTGGGTGGGTGGGGGGTGGGTGGGGTCGGGGGTCTGGGGGGGGTAGACAAGCAGGGGAAGTAAAAAATTTTTTTTTTTGGCTTGGGGTGGGTGGTGGGGGGGGGGGGTGGGTGGGGTCGGGGGTCTGGGGGGTAGACAAGGCATGGGTTAATCCCTAAATCTGGATCCGGGTCAAAGGAAGTTGTTGGATCTATTGAGTTAAAGTGTAGATTAGGTAGAGCACATAAAAGATGGCCAAATATTGATATTTTAAATTTTGTGGACAAAATTTAAGTTTCAATCACCAATAGGGCCATCCGGCCCTATTGTTTCATAAAATAATCCCTTTGTTTAATAATTTTCAAATAAAAATTCAAAATAAAATAAATGATTTAGGTTATGACACAGATAGTTAGTTGTCTATTTCGCATATTGCTCGTCAGCAGCGGCGGATCCAATATTTTACATTGGGGAGAGGAGGTGAATTTATTGAGCTACGGTGCCCGAAAATATTTGCATGGAGGTTCAGAGGGTAGGAGCCCCCGAAGCAAAAAAATTTTTTGGCATTCCGTACAATTCATTTTCATGCATTTTTTTAATAGTCACTTAATATGATAAATAATTGTTCATAATTCAATTAATTTAACATCAAATCCAGTGAAAACACATAAAGACAACTTTTATGCATTTTAAAAAAAATAACTTCATCTTCTAAATAAATAAACTAATTTTCATTATTAATAGTTCATAATTTTATTTTGACTTGAGGATTTGCTCAAATTCAACATTAAAAATTAACTACGAAAGGAAAATAGGATAAAAATATCATAAACCAATGTAAAATGTTAAACAATTAACATGAATACTATAATTATTAAAATAAAACAATGTATTATATTTTTTCTTGTATAGTTCTTATTTTAAAAAATAAAAAAATTGGGAGGGGGCTTCAGCCTCCCTGATCCGCCAGTGCTCGTCAGCATGTCAACTAGAATAAAAATTGAGGCATATGAAGAATTATGGTAGTTCATAATGGTTAAGAAAATCTTGTCTTTTCAATTTAACATAAGTAGAGTTCAGCTTGGTTATCAGTGACTTGAATCATACTAATAGAATCATGAAAATTAGTTTAATGCTTATGCTTAGAGCCAATGCAGTTGGTCAGCGTGCTGAAAGATTTGTCAAGTAAGACAACATTTTACATTTTACTAAAATGTTGATTGTAAAAACACAATCAATTTGGATGTTTGAAGGTGTTTCATTAAAAGAGATGTTAAAAATACAATTTGAGCAGAAACAACTAATAGTAAAGTAAAAGCATAAAATACAACATACAAACAATTTAATGTGGTTCGAAGCAATCCTCCGATATCCACGATCTTGATAAACAGGGGAATCCAGTTCACCTTAGGATTCCTTGTTTTATAGCTACAACCAGTTAGTTCACCTTAGACTGATCACACAAGTTACGCTACTGTGACCATTAAGCAATTTTCACAATTGCAATACCGTACTCAGCAATTACGCGGTTGCATTTCTATATGCTATTTCCCGATAGCATCCGTTATTTCACTAACTTTCAGATTTATCACACGAAGCTTACTTGTCGACTTCTACATACTTCTTCGCTTATCTTCTACAATGAGTGAGAGTTACGGGGATGGGGGGAAGGAGAATTTCTCCATCTAAGTGAATACGCTCTTACAATGAAGAACAATTGAATGGGTTCAGTGTGTTAAGATTTAGGGTTATGATGTTTACAATGAAGAATGCCTAGTCTAGGAACTCATAATGTATTCTCAAATATTCAACTTGGAAATTTACAAAGAAGGTCTGGTTCATATAAGGGCGGTTTGTTGTTTTCGAAATTTAAACCACAAAAGGTTAGAGAAATAAAAAAACACATCAATGCCAGAGATTTTCCACCACCACGCATATATTGAGCGTTTGTCATATATATAGACAAGAATTTGAGTCCAACAGTTAGAAGAGAGCCTTCTTCAAAATTCGATATGTTGTTCGTTGTAATCTTCTCGTTCTGTCAAGGAATGATTGTGATAGCTGGATCTGCACATGCGCACGATGATGTTGATATTCGGTAGACATCCTTGTACCCTTTTTCTGAAAAGTGGAATTCACATTTAATATGAACTTTGTAGCATTAAATATCTGAAATGGTTTGATATGCTTTCTAGGTTGACTTTCAAGCTCGTTAAAATTTTTGATATTTTTTTTCAGAAATAAAAAAAAGATTTAAAAATAAAATTATAAAAATGAATAATTGTAAACCTCTATTTTTCTGTGGTTAATTGCAATCGTTAAATAAGTATTTTCTAGTCGTGTTATAAATGAACGAGTAAGTATAAGTGTGTCAGGCTCAAAAAAAAAAAAACTGTATGAGTGTGTCCTTTGCATTATTAATTGGAGATAATAATCATTAAAGAAGAAAACTCAAATTTTGTCACTCTGATTTAAAATGACTAACAACAAATTAACGGACACATCATTTTAAACCATTCTTCTTCACGATCAATTTAGGTTGTTACCAATGTGTTACAACAAGCTGTTTTATAATTACCTAGCCTATCAACCCAACAATTAATTTAAACAATCCAAACAATTAATACATTTACGAACAAATGCAAAAACTATTAAACTATAATGTGCACTGATCAAAGTATTGGGGGGCTGGGGTTTAAAAATCTTGATTGGTTTAATTCAGCCCTTATGGCTAAGTGGATCTGGAGGTTTTTGACGGAGAGAGATTTGTTGTGCGTTAGGGTGGTGCGGGCAAGTCAAGGGGACATCTGTTGGGATGGAGAGGGTCTTAGGGTGAAGGAGACCACTTTGATGAAAACAGGATGGTGGAAAAAAGTGTTGGGGTTAAGCTGGGGGGAAGGGGGAAAGTGGCTCAGACAGAATCTCGAATTTCAAATTGGAGAGGGCGATTCCACTTCATTTTGGCAGCACTGTTGGGCAGGGGAGAAACCTCTCTCTGAACTATTCCCTAGGCTGTTTCATCTTAGCAACAATAAGAGAGGCTTCATCAACAGTATGGGGGAGTGGGTGGAAGGAATTTGGGAGTGGAAATTTTCATGGAACCGGGATTTGAGGGATTCAGACCAAGAACGAATCACTCACCTTCTATCTTGTATCAGTAATTTTCCGATTTGTGCAGGCAAAAAAGATAGCTGGAGATGGAAAGCCGATCCAAGTGGAAGATTCTCTGTTAAGACGGCGTATAAGGCGATTGCATCGCAAGCAATTCCAACTGATCATCAAGGAAAGAAGGAGTGGCCAATGATTTGGAAAGCAAAAGCCCCATTTAAAGCAAAAACAACAGCATGGAAAATTTTGAAGGGAAGACTGCCAACTTGTGACGAACTCCAAAAACGACAGGTCAATATTCCAACCTCAGAGGCTCTCTGTATCTTCTGCAAATCTTCTCCAGAATCCATGGACCACATCATTTTTTAGTGCTGCAAATCAGACGAAGTTTGGAGGGGGATTCTTGGCTGGCTCAATAAACAGACGACCCTCCACCATAAGGCTTATGACCATTTTCTTGCTTTCGTACATCTTGGAAATAAGGAGGACACTGATTTTCTTATTGGAGTGTGGATTTGCACAACGTGGTGTCTTTGGAATGAGAGAAATGAGGGTAAATTCAACAAAAGTCCATGGAAGACTGAGAAAATAATGGCAGAGATCAAAACAAGAATCTGGGGGTGGTCGCTGGCGTTTAATCAGAAGACAGAACCAGACGAGTTCAGGAGATGGTTCTTTGGGGTGAAATTGTATGGCTAAGTCAGGTGTTTCTTTCTTTGTATTTCTCTTCTACTTTTTGTGTTTCGTTATTTTTTTCCCAGCTGTGTTGTTGGTGGGGTACCTCTGATACCTGTGCTTTCTTCATTTATAAAAGTTTTTACCTTTGCCTGATCAAAAAAAAAAATGTCACACTTCATATCACTCAGCTCTTACATATACATGTACAGTCATTGAACACTCAATAGTATAATATGCCTATGGTACATAGATGACTTTTAAGTTAAATTTTTTGAGATAATTTATAATTTCAACAAACCCTCTATTACACCAGTTTTCTGTGTCCAATTTGTGATTCGCTATTAAATTCATTATTTTTAATAGTAACAACCAATCATGCTTAATATTTATTTATTTATTTTTGAATTTTCAGTTTATTTATTTCCAGTTTATTTATTTAATTAATTATTTCCTGTTAATTTATTTATTTTCTGAATTTTCAGTTTATTTATTTATTTATTTTCGAATTTTCCTGATTTCCAGTTTATTTATTTATTTATTTATTTTTGAATTTTTAGTTTATTTATTTCCAGTTTATTTATTTATTTAATTATTTCCAGTTAATTTATTTATTTTCTGAATTTTTCAGTTTATTTATTTATTTATTTTCGAATTTCAGTTTATTTATTTTCTGAAAAATTTATTTCTAATTTATTTATTTTCCAATTTATTTATGTATTTATTTATTTATTTTCTGAAATTTCAGTTTATTTATTTATTTTCTGAATTTCAAGTTTATTTATTTATTGAATCGGCACTTTTGTTTAATGTTTTCTCATTTAAATGCTTTCATTTAATTCACCTAATAAAATAATGCCAAATAGTTAGTGCAAGATTAGTAAAAGTAACCACAATACATTATCACTACCCTTTTAGTCTTTTACACCACTTTTACACCACCTTTTTCAGCTTTCTTAAAACCCGTGCCGAACACCAAATAGGAAGATGATTCGTGGACGGAGGGAGTAGTTACTAATGATGAAATATTCAAAACTTATAGTCAATTATTGGTTAAAATCATTGTTAAAAATTATAAAATCCTAATTGTACGTAATTAATAAATCTTAATTAATAATTATATATAAAATTAAACTAAAATATAATAAATTAAAATTAAAGAATAAAATGCAAAAAAGAAAAAATGATAGTGAGGCATGAGACACCGAAATGTAGGATAGATGATCCCAATCGAGGATTGGTTGGTTTAATTTTGAAATACGTCAAATTAATATACGTGGGACTTTCTTAGTCTTGATTTTGGTTCAACTTTCTCTAATAAGTGAAAACACTTTAAAATTATTTTGTAAGATTGTCTTAAAAAATTTAGTCAACATATTCCTCAGAGTCAAAAAAAGAGTGGTTGCCTGCAAAAATGTGACAGGGCGCAAGTTTCTTTTCTACAAAACATCTAAATACTACCTCAATCTCCCTAAACCTACTAATTAATTAAATGCGATTTTATTAATAAAAACAAAACGAAAAACCCTTAAAAGCACAAGAGAACAGACTAAGGGCCGAGCCTCATTAAAATTATCTTCACCTTCTGCTTCATTATTATTTAAATTAAAGCACTTAATTAAACTGATTGAATAATGCAGACTCTACTAATCCACATCATATTATATATAACCTATTTCATCGTTAGTTATAAATTTGTTGTTAGGCTCCGTTCTCTTTGTGGAAAAAGAATGGAAAATGAATAATTTTCCTCATTTTTCATCTTTTTCATATGTTCTCTTTGTTAGCAAATTTTCTTCGAGCAGGAGGAAATTTTTTTCCGGACAGTCCTTTTTCCCACATTTTTATCCCAAATCATGATAATATTATCATGACCTGTAGGTGTGATAATTTTTTTTCATGATGTATATTTTTTCTATCCTCCAATTTTGCCCTTAACACTAAGAATAGGGCTGAGCAAAACCAAACCGGAACCGCCAAACCGAACCGAACCGAATCAAACCGGGCGGTTTGGTTCGGTTTATGTAGAGAAAACGGTTCGGTTTGGTTTGAAATTTTTCAAACCGCCAGAAAACGGTTCGGGTTCGGTCTGAGAAAAATGGTTTGGTTTATAAACCGAACCCGCCCGATTTAAATATAATTAATAAATATTTATTTTTAAATAATTAATTAATAAATATTTAAAAATTAAATTTAGAATTTTACACTTTGCATTAAATTCAAAAGTACATAAGATTTTTATTCTGTGCTTGTTCTTTAATTTTTACAAACTCTTAATTGTAGAAGTAAATGGATTTATCTAGATGTGGTAATTTTTGCTTATTCATAGTACTTTAATTTTTGCTTATAGCTTTAAAAAAAAAAAAAAACGGTTTTGACCAAACCGAACCGAACTGAACCGAAATTTTACGGTTCGGTTTGGTTCGATTTTAACCAGTCAAACGGTTTGGTTCGGTTCGAAATTTTTTAGGCGGTTTGGGTTTCGGGTTGGGTATTTCGGTTCGGTTTCAACCCAACCCGCCCGAATGCTCACCCCTAACTAAGAATGTCAATGGGTGGGTCTTATTCGATTCAGAACCATTAATTTTTTGTTTCTTTAATTTTTCTTGCCACCCCACCCATACCCCAAACGTCCCCCTCCCCCCCCTAAATTAAAAAAAAAAGAAAATCTCGTCACCCCCATCCCACCCCCTACCCCATGCCACCACCCACCCTCCCCCCACCCCCTCTCCCCCCCCCCCACCCCCGCAATTTTTTTCCCGTCACCCCCACCCAACCCCCTACCCCATGCCACCACCCACCCTCCCCCCACCCCACCCCACCCCATCCCTCCAATTTTTTTTTTTTTAAATTTTTCTCGCCACCCCCACCCCACGCCCCCACCCACCCTATCCCCCCCACCCCAACTTTTTTTTAAAATAATTTCTCGCCACCCCACCCGACGTCCTACCACACGCCCCCCCCCACCCCACCCTCAACCCATTTTTTTTTCTTCTTTAATTTTGCTTGGCACCCCCACCCATCCCCCTCCCCCACCCCAAAGTTTTTTTTTTCTCGCCACCCCCTACCCCACGTCCCCCACACACCCTCCCCCCCTCATATTTTTTTTTCTCGCCACCCCTACCCCACCCCATTTTTTTTCTTCTTTAATTTTGCTCGCCACCCCCTACCCCACGCCACCACCCCCCACCCACACCACACTCCCCCTAATTTTTTTTCTAATTTTTCTCACCACCTCCACCCAAACCCCCCCCCCCCAATTTATTTATTTTTTCAAAAAAAAATATCGCCACCCCAACCCACCCCCCCAACCCCAATTTTTTTTTTCAATTTTTTCTCGCCACCCCCACCCTCCCACCACTATCCCCCAGCCCCATACAATTTTATTTTATTTTTTCTCGATATTTTTTAAAAAAATTATAAAATAGTGGGTGGGGGTAGGGGGTGGGGGCGTGGAGTAGGAGGTGGGGTGGGGTGGCTAGAAAAATTAAAAAAAAAAAAAATTGGGTAGGGGGGACGGTGGGTGGGGGCGTTTGGGTAGGGGGTTGGCGAGAAAAAATTAAAAAAAAAATTGGGTGGCGGGGGGAGGGGGGATGGGGTGGAATGGCGAGAAAAATTTTAAAAAATAAAAATTTTGGGGGTGGGTTGGGTGGGAGTGGGGGTGGGGTGACGAGAAAAATTAAAAAAAAAAAAAAAATTGGGCGAGGGGGGTGGGTGGGTGGGGGGGTGGGGCTGGCGAGAAATCTTTTTAAAAAAAATTGGGGGAGGGGAGGTGGGGGGGTGGTGGGTCAGCAGGAAAATTGAAAGTATGGTATAAAATAATTAAGTAAATAATAAGGGTAATACAGTCATTTAACAATTTATCCATCATTTTCCAATAAAGAGAACATGTGTATAAGATAAATGAAGTATAGGATAAAAAAACAAAAATCCATCAAAGAGAACATGAGATAACAAGAGTAGAAATGATAAAATTTTCTCATCTTTTCATTTCCATCATTTTCTTATGATAATTTTATAATCAAAGAGAACGCACCCTTATTTGTTATTAGTGTTAGTTATATGTGTTCGTGTGTTCCTAAAGAAAAAAATACTCCCTCCGTCCACGAAATAAACTCCTACTTGCCCTTAAATATTTGTCCACGAAATAAACTCCTATTATGCTTTTTGGACAATTATACCATCCCTTGCTTTTAAATTTACTACACTTTTATCTATTGGGCCCACTTTATTCCACCATTAATTATGTAATTAGTCTCCCCTAAACTAAATATTATTATTATTATTATTATCATTATTATTATTATTATTATTATTATCCTTATTATTATTATTATCCTTATTATTTTTTTTATTATTGTTATTTTTATTGTTGTTGTTGTTATTACTATTATTATTATTATTATTATTATTATTATTATTATTATTATTATTATTATTATCCTTATTATTTTTATTGTTATTGTTGTTGTTATTATTATTATTCTTATTATTATTGTTGTTGTTGTTGTTGTTGTTGTTGTTGTTGTTGTTGTTGTTGTTGTTGTTGTTGTTGTTGTTGTTGTTATTATTATTATTATTATTATTATTATTATTATTATTATTATTATTATTATTATTATTGTTATTATCCTTATTAATATTATCCTTATTATTATTCTTATTCTTATTCTTCTTCATCTTCTTAATATTATTATTATTATTATTAATATTATTATTATTATTATTATTATTATTATCTTTATTATTCTTATTATTATTATTATTAGTATTATTATTATTATTATTATTATTATTATCCTTATTGTTATTATTATTATTATTATTATTATTATTATTATTATTGTTCTTATTATTATTCTTGTTGTTGTTGTTATTCTTATTATTATTATTATTATTATTATTATTATTATTATATTATTATTATTATTATTATTATTATTATTATTATTATTATTATTATCCTTATTATTATTATTATTATTGTTATTATTCTTATTATTGTTATTATTCTTATTGTTATTATTCTTATTATTGTTATTATTATTATTATTATTATTATTATTATTATTATTATTATTATTATTATTATTATCATCCTTATTATTATTATTATTATCCTTATTATTATTATTATTATGATTATTATTATTATTATTATTATCCTTATCCTTATTATTATTATTATTATTATTATTATCCTTATTATTATTATTATTATTATTATTATTATTATTATTATTGTTATTATTATTATTATTATCCTTATTATTTTTATTGTTATTGTTGTTATTATTATTATTATTATTATTATCAAATTGCTAGTTAAAGATTAGTAAAAGTAATAACAATACATAAACACTACCCTTTTAGTCTTTTACACCACTTTTTTCAGCTTTCTTAGTCTCCGTGCCGAACCCCAATTGGGAGTTTATTTCGTGGACGGAGGGTATAACCGAATTGACCCGCAATCAAAATAGTGTTATTTAAGGTTTGAGTCAGGATCTAAGTGAAGGTGCAACTCAATTGTATGGTACACCCAATCGTATCCAAGACTAACTTAAGAAAAGAAAAAAGTATTCATTATTATATATATATATATATATATATATATATATATATATAATTATGTAAATCAATAGTGGCATGAATTAATTTATAGACAACAGTCAAGGGAATTGTTGGATAACTTTTGAATTTCTTAACCACAATGATATATAAAAAGAATAAAAGAAGTCAAAGGCATTGAGGCTAATATAGATTATAGAGATAAATATATTGCAATCAAGAAAAATATATTCTTAAATACTAAATGGTAAGGATGGGAGGAAATCGTGTGGTATATAAAATATGCTACAGTGCTAGCATATGCGACTATGTGCTCACTAGTTAGAAAAATAAAAATCTACTTATTTAATTTCTCATTTAATTCAAAGGTAATCTATATAGGAGTTTTTCTACAGTCAAAATTTCTCTTTAATTTCTTCCCAGTTTTTTTCACCAAATTTTCTATATCTTTTATTTTTAATAAAAAAATCGTTAACTTTGAATCATAAAAAAAATATTCAATATAAATATTAAATTAAATATTACGAAAAGATCTTCAATTCGATGTAAGACTTATAAAAAAATGAATTGAAAATAAATAAGTTATGATCGTTTAAAGTGTCAAAATTAATTTTTATCCTCTCTCACTTATCTCTAATGTTGAACGTCATATTCTTTTCTTTTCTTTTTAGTGGAAAAATAAGTAGATGCCATTTTTTCTCCTTTCAAAATAGTTTACACGATTTTTTAAATATAATTATTTTAAATTTAAATATTTTTAAATTATAGTAGTACGAGAAGAAAATTTGTATTCATTTTAATATGAATTTTTAGATAAAAAAAATTAGTTATATATCTAAACTTAGAATTTAAAATATTATCTAATTATGTGTGCGGATTATTTATTTATTTGTATAAATATATTTGCCAATATTTTTTTATATTATTAGTATTTTTCCTAATTTTTAATTATTTTAGGGCTATTTCAACATGAGCTTTTTATAATAATATAATTTGGACTTTTAAGAGCTCAAAATTGTTATATTAAATTACAACTATCAATTTTATATATTAATTGTTTCACTATTTGCTCAAAATGAGATTGACTTAAATAATTTGCTTTACAATCTATAAATTTAATATTATACTCATTAAGTTATTAATATTGTTATTATACACTATTTTAAATTAAATACTAGTAATATTTAGATTAACATAATTTTCTTGTGACTTATTAATCTAACTCATAAATAATGATATTTTGATATTTTTACATAATTGAAATTTTTTAAAATAATAAAGTTTATTGGTAGAAACTGAAACCTTAAGATTTTTTTTTCTTGAACAAAAATTGCACAATCTTTTTGGGACGAATAGTACGAATGAGACATTTTACACCATTCGTTTCAAGTGTGGCACCATAAATATTGGGACGAATAGTGAGAATGAATAATTTTGTACCATTCGTTCCAAGTTTTGGCGAGATATAACATGGAACAAATGATGAGTTATACGACATGGCTTATTTCGCACCATTCGACCCAAGTGTTGGTGTGATAGACCTTAGCACGAATTATACGACATGGCTTATTTGTGCCAACAATTGCACAACATGACATGGTACACAAGGTGCGGATAAGTTATTTTTGTGCACTCTGTCCCAATATTTGGCACGACATATCTTGGGACGAATAGTGTGAATAGGTCTTTTTGTACCCAATCCTCTAAGGTACTGTCGCAACATCTATCAAGACGAACAGTGAGAAATGACATATGCATACCATTCTTCCCAAAGAGGTGTCGCGACATATATTAGCACGAATCAACAAAAAATAATACGAATTAACGCAATTCTGAAATAACACAAATTTGAAACAACATCTTACTCATCTTATTCATTTTACAAAAAAACTAGGTACAAATAGAAGTAAAAATCTCACAAAATAAAATGAAATATTGCAAATATAACTATATTCCATAACGCTAATTACACCCTCATACGGATTCTTGGAAAAAAAGTATGACGCCGCTCTCTACGTTCTCAACGTAAACCCTTCCGCGCCGCCATGGATTTGACGGCGACGGGGCCGTTTCTGGCCTCCACTCCACCACCTCGCAACTCCCATCTCAATCTCCCAGATATTTCCACTAACTTTACTCCATCTAAGCGTGGAGAAGTTCCTTTACCTTCGGGGGTTTCGCCTTATTCGGCTAGGGTTTCCATTGCCAATAAGCCTTCGCCCTCTCACACACAATCGCCTCAACTTTTGAATGGAATAGCTATCTCTGAGCCTGCTAGGGATGATGCGCAGCAGATCATGGGTGTTGTCTCTGGTAGCGCGCGGCAAAGGGGATCATATGCGGATATTTCACGGCCTATTCAAAAGACTAGGAAGGCTGATGTTTTGGTTCATCGGGTGATCGCTCCTGAACCAAAGGTTTCAGGTGACGCTATTATTCTATCTCTCTCTGAGGATATGTACAAACATCGTGTTGATGAATTTCGTCATGCGGTCATTGGTCGTCTTTATCTCAGGAAGGGCGATAAGCCTCATTCGGCTGCGGAGATTCGTATAGAATTGCAAGCTTTTTGGAATTTTAATACTGACTGGAAGTTAATTCCGATGAGTAAGGGTTTCTTTATTCTTCGTTTTAATTCGGCTGCGGATAAAGCAAAAGTAAAACAGAAGGTGCTCTGGGAGCTTCCGTCTGGTAATTTGCGCATAAGGGAATGGACTAGAAATTTCGACCCTTATAAGGAGATCTCCTCATTATGTCAAGTTTGGACTCGTATCTACTGTCTTCCAGTGGATTACTGGACCATTGAAATCATAACTGGGATTGGAAAAGCATTGGGAACGCCAATAAAAGTGGATGGTGCTACGGCGGATAGTGATTTTGGTCATTATGCGCGTATTTTAGTTGAAGTGGATTTGGCACTTCCTTTGCCTGAGTCTATTCTTATTGATTGTCCCGACAAGTCTTTCTACGTGGAATTTGGTTTCGAGCAGTTGCCGCTCTTTTGTTCTAAATGTAAGCTTACGGGAAACTCGCTGGAGAAGTGTAATAAAAATAACAAGGGTCCCTCTTGTGCTGCTAATGATAAAAAGGCTGTTATTAATGTTGAGGAAAATAAGAATATGGTTGTGCCGATGACAGAAAATGAGTTTCAGGAAATCAAGCCACGCAATAATTGGAGGCCTTACAAGAATTGGAAGCCTAAGCCGCGTCAAGTGGTGAATGATAGCGTTAAGCAAAATCATTTTGCTGCTCTTGATACTGAGAAAGAGGCTGATATTTGCGATCCTGATTTGGCTGCGATTACCGTTCCGGCGATTGGTGATCGTGATGAGGAGATTCCTAATGCTGCGCATGATTTGGAAAATCAAGTTTTCAAGGATGGTATTGTTGAGGAAGATTCGGATGGGGCATATTTGGATGACAAAGAAGAAGGCGCTGCTGTGGAGGTGGAAGAACAGCAAACTGGGATTGTTGGATCATCGACTTCTTCGGCTGTGCGTGGACAGACGCAGCAGGTCAGGGATCTTAATTCGGTGCAGCAGCAGCACTCGTGTGTTGATAGACAGCAGCAGCATGGTGGAGTTTCAGTGCAGCAACAACATAGTCAGCATGACGGAGTTTCAGTGCAGCAACAGCATAGTCAGCATAAACAGCAGCTGGTCACTGGGGATGAAGGTATCGTGGGTCAACAGAATAGTTTTTGACTTCGGTTAAGCAGGTAGATATTTTGCTCGAGAGGATAGGGACGAGTCCGACCGGCACTCAAAGGCAGATACAAGATCAGATTGGTTCTGGTGAGCCTTCTCCGATTACTCAACAGCCGGAGGATATTGATAGTCGTCTTAGTCGACTAGAAGAGCAGGTTAATCTGGGGATGCAGGTGATCTCAGAGCCGAAGCGAGGACGTGGCCGTCCAAAGGGTTCAGGAAAGGGCATGGGAAATGAGTCAGTGCAGGCTGCTCCAGAAGATAGCATAAAAGGTCGACTCAGGAATGCGAATGAAATGGGCTACCAGCCTAGGGAATTTATGATTGACCTTTCCAATAAGCCTAGTTTGCATGCAATGAATAATATTGCCCATGGTCGTTGGTCGGAAATGGATGATTATCCTGAGTTTAGGTATTGAGTTGATGTTTCTGTTTGTTTTCATTTGTTTTACGATCTCCTTTAGAGTTTCGTGCCCTTAGTCTGCTTTTTTGTGCTTTCAAGGGTTCCTTTTTTTTTCTTTTTCTTTTATATTAAACCTCAATTTCATAACTATATGCCATAACAAAAACTGCAATTATTTGAAATGCATACCACTAGCTGTGTCGATGAATCCTAGTTCTAGACACACATTATGGGAAAGCTTGGAGATAAACTACGGCGCAACCCCAAAAAAGTAACTGGCGATATACTTGGTATGAATGGTGCGAAATGGCAAATTTAGTATCATTCACCCGCACATATGTCCAACGGATCTCTATCATTCCAAGAATAGATGGTACTAACGGGCATATTTTGATCATTGGCTGACACGTTAGATTTTGGTACTGATGGTACGAATTTGTTCCATTCAATCTAAATCTTCTTAAATTTAAATTTGCATCTAATAACTCTCGTAGATTTAGAACACTTGAAACTCATAGAACTCATGTTTCATCGAATTTTGTAGAAGATGATGTTGAAACAGGGATGAAGAAAATCGGATATAAGGCTGTTGGAGAGAGAGAGAGAGAGAGCAGCTCAGCGACGTAGTGGGAAGATTAGGACTTCAGCATGGTTGATGCACGACGGAGCAATGAGGGTTTGAGAGAGAGTGAGAACAAAGAAAAATAGAGAGCCAATTCAAAATAGTTAAAATTGACTATAATTTATTAAAATAATATTAAATAAATAAATAAATATTAATTATAACTATTTTTAATATATATTTTACATCATTGACACAAAAAAATTATGCGAAATCCTGTTATACACCGAAAGACGAGAAATTTCAAATCGTCGTAATCTCACGATCGATTGTCTCATGAACAAAGTTGACATATAATGTAGATAGTCAATGGAGAGTGTTTCACTACCATCATAAATGGCTAAGATAAAGACGACAATGATTGAAAATATAGTCACTGATCGCAACACCATCGTAAATAAATCTAAACAAATTGCACTTAATAAAGAAAAACTTCGAAAAGAAGTTCCTATTGTTATTGTTCTAAAATGCTTATGCGACTTTAAAAATAAAACGAATATTTGTGCTTGGGGTTGGGATCATGAGAAAGCGTTAACTTGGACCAAGTTTTGCTAAATCATTGTTCAGTTTTATTTATAACTAATTACAAGACTATATATATAGAGAGTGTGTGGGTGGTTCTAATTAAAACTATAATTTTCGTAAGAATGTGGGTACTATAAAATTACTGTATTTACTGTAAAAATTAATGCATCCACTGCTAAATTTATTGCACTAAAAAAAAAATTCAATACCTTCAGGATTTGAACTTAGGTGCTGCATTCATCCATTAAGATGATGCATCCATGTAGATTTTAATGATCAAAAAGGCTGAAAATGGTTCTCTATTCTTATTTTATTAACTGGTTCTTACTTGCACATATCTTTATATGGGTTGGGTTCTGGTAGTACCATGTACTTTGATAGTATGTAGTACCAAATCTAAATCACTTGTACAAATAGCGTGCTAACAATGCGACATGTGGCAAAGAGCTTCCAAAGCCTTCAAAAGCAAAATAACGCATGTGTAACTCAGAATAAATATTTCAGATATTAAAAAAAATTATGTTATTTTTTGAAGCTGCCATGTGTACGTTTCATGCATAAGTTTGCACACAAAAATACATGCATTTTTTGCATGATTCAGACCGGGAGTAGGGGATGGTGTGGTTATTTTAAATTTTTTTTTTAACATAACATGCATTTCATGCATAACTTTAGACGCAAAAATGCATTTATATATATATATATATATATAATCGACGGGGATGGGAGATTAGCAGCAAAAGGTGCTTGATCGGTTGCACAATGCACATTTTGTGTGCAAAATTATGCATGAAAAACATGTCAGTTTTAAAAAAAAAAAATCAATGTGGGTAAGAGGGTGGGGGGAGTCAACAGCGAGAGATACTTGATCAGCTTAAAAAAACACGTTAGCTTAAAAACATATGAAAAGTATGCCAGCTTAAAAAAAAATCTTTTTTAATATTTGAAATTTTTTATTTCAATTTTACTAATACATGTATTTTGTTTTGGAGACATTAAAAGCTCTTTGGCATGTATCACGTTCTTGATGTGCCACTAAGTAAAATGAATAATTTAGAATCGACACTACATATTATCTAAGATTTGAAAACTTATAGGGGAGTGTTCCAATGATATTCTTAATTATAAAAGGAAAATTACGTAGTTGGACTATAATGTAGCATACAAAATGTCTAAGCCAGTAAATGTTAATGAATTATAGAAAAACTTTCTTTGACGATGAAGCGCAGTTTATTGGTAAGACGTTTCTTCTCCAACCAATAGGTCAGGGGTTCGAGTCACGTAAGGATTAGAGTGTGAATGGGTTTTTTCCTTTTTTTGGTTGTAACATTTTTTTTTTAAAAGTGAATTATTAAAAAAAGAATAAATAGAAAAGTGAAATTATTAATCATATGTGTTAAACTTGTGTTAGTGCTTCAAACCAGGAGTGTGGTAATATACACTCAGAGTCAGAAGTAGGGATGCGATATATCAGTTGAGATGCAGTGTATAATTATTTTGCATTTTTAATTTTTTTGCATTTTTTTTAATTTTAATTTTATATGCTTTAGTTTAATTTTATAATTATTAATTAAGGTTTATTTCATCCAACTAGAGTATATAAAATTTTTATCATTTAATTTTACTTTTACTAGCTAATAATATGTTGATAGATTCAAAGCTAAGGTATATAATTTTTTGAAATAAAAATTAAGTATAATTCATAATGTTAAAAAAAATATATTTTGATAAAAAAATTATTATTTTAAATAATAAATATAATAGTGATGTTGAATTTCTAACTTTTCTTTTCTTTTTTGGTTGTCGTTGTAATAAACGAGCACTAATTTTTATCTTTTAGAATTTTTTCTATTGAATTTTCTCTAAAAGAGGTTTTAATGAGGCTCGGCTCGTGCTTACGTCATTTTGCTCTCATGTATTAATAGATTTTTTTTTGTTTATTCATCAATAAAATCGTAATTTAATAATTTTTATTAAATGACGATTTTATATAAAAAAAGGAAAGAAAAAACCTAAAAAAAACCCTTGAAAGCACAGAAGGAGCAGACTAAGGGCCGAACCTCATTAAAACCTTTTCACTGAAAACCCAGAGGGAAAAACCGTGAAAAGGAAAAAGAGTACTCGTCTAAACACAAAATGAAAGTAGGGAAGAGCGGAAGAGAAAGTTTTCGGAACTCCGGCCTAACCATCGTCCCCAAACTATCCCGGCTCTCACCCCACGAAAAAAAAAAAAAAAACTAAACGGGCGGTTAGAACCAAACAGCCACACATCAGCCCCCTCTACCGTTTCTGACGCAGATGGCTATGCGAAGCCATGTCAAGACGAACCGCAGCCCTAATCTCCTCAATCTCGTGCGGCCACCACCCTTCCGAACGTTGTTGGTTAGCCATTAAATCGGCCGCCTTGTTTCCTTCTCTAAAGATGTGAGAAACCTGCAGCGAGAAATCATCTAACATCTTTAAAATCCTATTCCACGCCGCCTTAAAACGCCAAGGCACATTCAAAGAACGAGAATTAAGAATGAGTATCACGTAGGTGGAATCGGCTTCAATCCAAAGTCTGTGCCATCCACGATTGTGAGCAATTTGAATCGCCGAGATAACTGCCAGTAGCTCTGCTTCAAAGGCAAAACCCGAGCCACCTTTGAAGTGAAAACAACCACGCACCACATTCCAGTTATCTCTAAACACCCCACCTGCAGCAATAGTGCCCGGAGTTCCCGTCGCTGAACCATCAGTATTCACTTTGATCCACGGCGCCACCGGTGGCCACCAATGTACCTCCACAAACTCCGGAGGAGGAGCACTCCTGGTATTAACACCCACTGCCCGGAGAATCAGATAATCCGACCAAGAATTCCACATGTAGCCTAATTTAGCAAAGTTATTATCAATCTCTTTGAAAGCAACTTTCACAGTGTGGATGACACGACGTGCTTCGAACTTTTGATTATCAAAGATACAATTGTTTCTCTGCATCCAAATGGCCCAGATGACCGTGATGATACCCGCTTTCCAGAAATTACCGATGAGGGGACTAAGTTTATACTGCCAAGCTACCACCAAAAAACTATGAATATCACTCTCTTGCAACCCTTGATTGAAATTGAACCACCCAAGGAACGTAACCCAAATATTCTTCACACGCTCACAATCCCAGAAAAGGTGATCCTGAGACTCACTTCCTTTTAAGCAAAGCAAACAAACGTTAGGCGTGATCATACCGTGGCGGATAAGGCGATCATAAGTCGGCATTCTATTATGAAGAAGACGCCAACATATCAAGGAACGTCGAATCGGAACAAAGGATTCCCAAAGCCAAGAACCCCAAGACACCTTCGGAAAATGATGACAATGCTTGTTGAAGGCCAGCGCAGTAGTGACATTCCCGTGCAACGAGGGTTTCCAGAGACGCACATCTCCGTCAGTGCCCAGAGGAGTGAGCAAAATATCACACACTATCTCAGGAAAAGCATTAACAAAGGCTTGCGTGAAATGCCAGACCCCATCATAGAAGTAATCTGCCACCGATTGAGTAAGAAACGGAAGCATGAAATGTGGAATACCGCATTTATTCAAAAGATTATACCCAAGCCAGTCGTCATACCAGAACGAAGTAGAAGCGCCATCACCAATATACGAGTACGAATCCGCCACCAAACCATCAATTTCCTCACGTAAGCTCATCCAGATAGTAGAAGCAGCCACCAGAGATTTACTACGCCCAAAGCGATCGAGATATCTATCTCTAATTAAGTCATATCCGAACTCACGCCCACCAACAACCTTCCACGCCATTTTCATGAGATAGCTCTTATTCATGAGCTCGAACGACCTTACCCCGAGACCGCCCTCCTCCTTAATCGAGCAGACCCTTTTCCAACTCACAGAACAAGACGACGTTTGCTTGATGTTGCCAGTCCAAAGAAAATTACGGCAGCACGCATCGAGCTCCTTAATAAGAGCTGTCGGCCATCTATAAACCATCATGGAGTGCGTCAGGGAGCTTTGGATAACCGACCTGATCAGGCACATCCTCCCAGCCATCGACAACTGTAATCCCTTCCATCTCGCGAACTTGTTGATCACACGATCATGAATCGGTCGAAGATATGAAGCACGCACACGGCCCTTAAAGATAGGAACCCCAAGGTAAGAAATCGGAAAATTGCCTTGAGAAAACCTCAATATGCTCCGTATAGCCCTGCAGGTCTGAGATGGAACTTTGCTAGTAAAAAAAATTTGCGACTTATCCTGGCTAACAATTTGATCAGAAATTTGACCATAATACTCCATAATTTTCTGAATGGTATGAGCGTTCTTGACCGTGGCATGACAGAAAACCAGAATATCATCCGCATATAAAAGATGAGTGGGAAAATTAATTCCCTGTCTCATTTGCATCGGTGTAAGGGTGCCCGCGCTAACACAATTTGCAAAGAGCCTACCAAGAACATCCTCGGCGATTCCAAAAAGAATCGGAGAAAGAGGATCGCCCTGACGAACACCCCTTGAACACGCAAAATAGCCTTTAAGCTGACCATTGTACAGAATAGAAATCCTAGCCGAATGAAGCAGAATCTCAATCCAACTAATGAACTTTGGATCATAGCCAGCAACACGAAGAACGTTAAGCAGAAAGTCCCAGTTAAGAGTATCAAAAGCTTTTTTGATGTCAATCTTGCAAGCCATGTTTTGACCACGGCTCGTACGATGCATACAGTTCACTCCTTCCGACCCAATCAGAATACAATCGTGAATGGAACGGCCGCTAATAAAACCAAACTGATGACGGGAAACATAAACAGCAGCAACCTGACTCAGTCTAGACGCCAACACCTTAGTAATAATCTTGTAAAGAAAGTTGGACAAAACAATCGGTCTCAGATCCGAGACCGAATTGACGACATCTTTCTTAGGGATCAACACCAAGGTATTAGAATTACAGCCTTGAGGAAGATAAGAATTCCTGAAAAAAGCTTGAACAGCACACCAAATATCCACTTTAATAATCGACCAACAATGCTGAAAGAACTTACCCGAGAAACCATCTGGCCCTGGTGAGCTGTTCGGCTCCATCTGAAAAACCACAGCAGAAATTTCCTCTTCATCCGGCAAACGAATGAGCGAATTATTATAACGATTTTCAACCATCTCCTCAATAACCGCCTCCACTGCCGTAATATCAGTATTAGTATGGCTGCTAGTCGAAAACAAAGAAGAGAAAAAATCCACGATATGATCTCCAATAGCCGTCTGATCATAATTCATAACACCATTGATCTCCATGTGAGAAACGATGTGAGGTTTACGACGAAACCTAAGCATTGCATGAAAGAACTTCGTGTTCCTGTCTCCGTCTTGAAGCCAAGACACCCGACTTTTTTGCTGTAAAAGCGAGCTCTGCCTGGAAAGCACAACGTTGATCTTAGCTTGGGCCTCCACTTCTTTATCAAAGAGATCCTCCGTGTAACCATCCCTGGCAATCTGATCTTGAATCTCCAAAAGCTCTTGTTGAGTATTCATGATACAAGAATCCACATTTCCAAAAACATTCCGATTCCACTCGCGAAGAACCTGCCGAAGACGCTTTAATTTATGCATAACTTTAAAAATCGGGCAACCAATCTCGGTATCCATCTGCCAGGACCCTTCCACCGTATTGAGAAAATCCGGATGTAAGGTCCACATGTTAAGGAACTTAAAGAAACGATGGCGAGGAGGAGCATCCACCATGCAATGAAGAACAAGCGGCGAATGATCCGAGGTAATACGTGGAAGAGCTTGAACAAAAACCGAACTCCAGAGATTCGCAAAAGAGTCAGCATAAATCGCTCTATCCAGACGAGACTCCACATGGGTTGGCATAAATCTACGACCAGACCACGTATAATGCAGACCAACCGTAGGCGCCTCAATGAAACCGGAGGCTTCAATGAAATCACAGAACTCCGCACAAGAAGTAGAGTTAGGCATACAGTCACTACTTCTTTCATGGGCGCCTTTCACCGCATTAAAATCGCCAATAAAGACAACATTACCATCAATATGATCCAGAAGATCCAACCACAAACGACGTCTGCCAGCATACGTGTTAACGCCATGCACCACCGCGATTTTAAAATTGCACGTCGACCATCTGCAGTTCATGATAACCACCTGCTCCGAGGAGAAAATCACATCATGAGTAACAGAAGGATGAGAAAAAACCCAAATATTCGAACTCATGTTGTGTCTTGAATTTTGAAAACAAGGAATAAGATTCAGAGAACGCCAAAATCTTGAATAAGTCTTCTTGAGATTCGTCTTAGGCTCAATAATCCCAACAATCACAGGGGAGAAGGAGTCGCAATGCTCCTTTAAAACTCGTTTGGACTCGTCCGTAAGGCCCCGGACATTCCATACGAGGACATTCATCATAAAGACTGAGAATTCGTGTTCGGGTTTTCACCCGATTCCACTTCAGCTGCCCAACTCTTGGCCGCCACATTATTCAGGGCTCTATCATTCTTCGAGCTCCCTGACGTAATAATGAAATCTCGAGGTTTATCTCCTGCTTCCCAAGCTTTGTAAAGTTTATTTTTGATGAAATCTTCAGCCTGTTGGTTAGGTTGCTGGTTAGGTTGCTGCTCCACCGACTTTCGGAGACGACTCTTGATACTATCTTCCCCACGAATCATCGGTTTCTTTGCCGCCAAATCTTTCGGCGGTCTCCCCCTTTTTTTCACCTGCGCCTCCGCCTCACAATTCCTGAAAGTTTCCACTATCCGCTGAGCTTTGATAGCGCTTTCCATCATCCTTTCCTGTTTCTCCCAATTTTTATCCTGATTGTCCGAACTTTCAAAAATAACGATCTGTTGTGAATTTGCTTCAGGCAGTGTATTACCAACATCCGACTGCCCATCAGACTCGTCTCCCCAATCTCTCTCTTCCATAACCGGCATAGTGATCGCCTGTAAGATATCCGGACCCGATGTCAATCTATCTCCATTGACATCCTCAAAATCAATATTCCTATCAATTAAAGCCAACGACTGATTGTGGTTCTTTGTTCCCCGCGGTGTCTGAATCTGCTCTTCTTCAACAGCAACCTGTTCCAAAACCCCCAACTGATTTATAATCTGCTCTTCTTCGACAGCCACCCATTCGCGTAATCGCATGGTTCCGAAAGGTAACTCCCAAGAGGTGCTTTTCTGAACTAACGCCTTGTCTTCAGCGGTATTAAATTTAATAGTGTAGAAGCTCTTTCCCATGGGGATGATTTGCCAATCATTGTCAAAATTCCAAGCCACCTGAAGATCACGTTTAAGATCCGTGAGGAGACGCGGCTTCTCTCCTTTCCTAAGAAGAAGACGACCAATTAAAGCATGCTCAAATTGATTTATCTTGGGCAGCAAATGCTCTTTTGGCACCCTAAGCGTTGGTATTTCACCAGAGAAATCCGGTTGCAGCGAAGTGAAGCGATGAACAAGCACATCCGGCGTACGTTCAATTTGTCGGGGTCTCCTCAGAAGCGAAGCAAAAGAAGTGGTGCTCGGCCGATGAAGCTCCGTCGCCGATTCATTCTTAGTATTGTTTTCCTTGATCAAATTCGGAACCCTAGTATTGGATGTCGTCGGCGTAGATTCCTCAGCCACACCCTTAGTAGATTCAGCAGCAAATTTCTCTTTGTCGTGACATTCTCCATCGCTATGACTAGAGAAATTATTGGAAACTTTCGGCAGATTCAGCCCTGACTTATCAACCATTATCGACAACTGTTGTTGGTTGATTTGCATGGTTGGCGTCGATGACTTGCTCGTCGACGTTGGCGGCATCGGTTGGTCGTTCGACGGCGTGCCGGCGATCTCAGCAAAGAAATCCATTTTCCTGAAGGGAGCGGACCTTCACCAATGGCTGCAGGGCGGAGGCGGAGGTGGCGAACGCCGGGTGGCGGAGCCACCAGATCGGGCCACCAGAAACACCAGCCAACACCCACCAGAACGTGTATACCTTCGACGGGATCCGAGGGCGAGCAGCGTCTGCAACCCTCTCTGCGCCTGCGTCCAGAGCTTTTGCGGTCGCCGGATCCAGCAGCCCGCCTCAATCAGAGGGCGAGCAGCGTCTGCAACCTGGGTCGTCTGGACGGACGAGCCGCGCAGAACTCTTCGCCGGACGCTGCTGAAGCCACCGAACTCCTGGAAGCCGCCACTGCTGATGCTGCTTGCTGCACCGGATGACTGATCTTCGTCGATCAGGTGGCAGCGGCAGACCGGAGAGAGGGCGAGCGTGGCTACGCGCAACCGGAGAAGGCGGGGCGCAGCGTTGACTGCGATTTCTCACCGGAGAGCCGCGCTGCTGCTGCTCCTCTTCGACCAGTAGTCCGACGCTGCTGTGCTGCACCGAACGCCTGATCTTCGCCGGTCGTCGGTGGTGGCGGCAGACCGGAGATCGGCGAGCTCTCCCAACTGCTGCTGGATCGGCGATGAGGCTGGATCTCTCTGCTGGATCGGCGATACTGCTGCTGGATCTCTCTCCAGCCTCTCCGCCACGCCGAGCTCCGGACTGGAGGCGCTGCTGGAAAGTCTGAGTTTCAGAAGTTTAAGGCGAGAAGAAGGAGTTTATCGCTATTCATCACTGTAGCTGCTCTTCTGTATAAAAGTGCTACATATATTAATCGTAATTTAATAATAATAAAACATAATCGACACACAAAATCATGGGACATATAACTCATCCCAGTATATATATGGATGCTTTTGGCAAGTAATATATGATCGATCAATCACACCATGGCACAATTTTCTTTTCTTTCCTTGTCACATAGATACTACAAAAAAAAGTTTCTACTAGTGACATGAGGTTGATAGCTAATATCCGCCTCATAAAAATTAGTGAGGTTTGAAAGTGTAACTATCAGTGATTAACTACATCATCAAATGTCACTAATTTTTATGACACACGTACATAATAGCTACCAAACCTTATGTCACTAGTGGAAAAAAAAATTGTAGTGAGATTTACCGTTAAATTTTTATGATATTTTCCCAAACCTTAATTATAAACAAGGATTTGCAATTAGATCGATTGGTTATTTGGTGGATTTGAGCGTTGGGAGTGAAAACAAATTCCATAAATACATTATATCTATACCTTGATGTGCTAACGAGAAGAAGAATGAAAATTCACATTATTAATTTTTTTGGGAGTGAAAAGAAAATCCATAAATACATTATATCTATACCTTGATGTGCTAACGACAAGAAGAATGAAAATTCACATTATTAGTTTTTTGGAAGTGAAAAAAAATCCATAAATACATTATATCTATACCTTGATGTGCCAACGACAAAAAGAATGAAAGTTCACATTATTAATTTTCAGCGGGATACTTACTCCCGATTAATCACTTTAATCCAAATTAAAGCATAATTTGGATAATCCTCCAATCATAAATACCAAGAAAAGTAAATATTTGATATTGTAGGAGAATTTCAAACAATCCACCATCCATAAGTCACAAAATAAATGAGGTATAATGTGTAAAAGTATTATTATTATAGTGCGTACTATAATATCTAATTACTTTGTATAAAAAGATAAACTCAATTTTATTATTCCCATAGTGTGAATTTTTACAAATTTTGATGTACCTGAAATATCATTATTTATCTTTTTAAGGTCAGGCAAGTAATTTAATACTCCATTCGTTCCATTACAAATGTCTCATTATTTTTGGGCACAGAGATTAAAAAATATGTAATTAATAAATAAAGTAAATTAGTGAAAATTATTTAAATATTAGGTATAGAGAGAGCATATGTTGCTAAAAAGCAATGAGACATTTTTAATGGGACATCTCATTATGAAAAGTGGGACATTTGTAATGAAACGGAGGGAGTATATTTTTAATTTTATTTATTCAAAAATTAAAGAATCTTTTGTATTTAAAATTATTGAGAATCATGTAAAAACTCTCTATTTTGTATTTAAAATTATTGAGAATCATGTAAAAACTCTCTATCTTTTTTATATAAAGAGAGATATAAATTTATTATTTTATATATATAAATCTTAGGAGGCATAGCATTTTGCTAGTGAAATAAAAAGAATTAACATTTTTGTGCAGAGTTCAAATTTGATGGTTTATGACATCGTATGTCAAAATGGCCACAACAATAATTAACATTTTGATCCACTAGTCTAAAATGCCACTACAGGAAAAGGAAAATAAATTATAAATATGGGAGAGAATATTTTCACAGGTCGGATTTAAGCGATTTTGGAAACAGTAAATTAGAAGCAACTTTTTAAGTTAGTGGTGTTAAATTGGACGATTCAAGTTACCAAGAGCCTCTATATATGGCTCTAGAGTTTTTATAGGGCCGATTCATTAACTTAACTTTGCCTCCTTTTATTGTGGAAAGAGGATAAGCTCTCTCTAATTATCTATAAATTTCTAGATCTTATCATCTACCAAATCGATTATTGTTCGTATATTCATTTAGATATTGTTAGGTCCTGAGGGTCTCGAATAGGTGTATGGGGGAATACACCTATGGGCTATTTTAAATTCCTCAATCAGAGAGATCTCAGTCAGAGATCAAAACGAAACTTTACACGCAAACACAAACTCTTGTTTTACTGAAATCAATTTTGACTAAACAGGGTTGACGACTGGTACTGAAAGCTCTTCAGTAAAGAGTTATCACTTAAGTTACTGAACTTAACTGATGCAAATAAAGGCTTCAGTCGGGTTTGCTAAAACAGAGATGATAACACTCTTCCTGACTATCACAAGATAGATCAGTCAGACTGATATCATATGCAGCGGAAATTAAACTTAGTTTCGCAATAGCCTCGGTGGAGCACATTGTTGGTCTTTAGGTTTCTCTTTGCAGTTAATCAGTGTTCAGTTTATCAATTGAAATAACACAAGTAAGAATGTAAAACTGAAAGCTGTAAACAACACAGAGACTTTTACGTGGTTCGAAAAAACCCTTTCCTACATCCACGGTCGGTTGATCAGACCAACAATCCACTCCGCAAGTGCTTAACAGGTGCACTGCAAACCAAACCGTGTGCTTGCCGGGTGCACACAACCGTACCACTGAAGAAAACCCTTCTTCAGTACACACGCTTCACTCGCGTCGATTTCTCTTGCTCAGCACAACCCGTGCTAAGACTTCTCACTCAGAGTCAGAGTACCTTCCTGAACTCCGAATCACTCAAACACTCTTTTGGGGGGAGGTTTGAACGAGTGCCAACTATACTACAAAGAACAAGTTCTTTGAAGCAAGTTTGACCTTTGGCTTCTGGGTAAACAGAGGTTCGCCTAAGGTCTAAGAGAATATGTGTAATCAGCAGTGACTGATTTTGGCTTTGGAATTCTCTTCTTCGATTCAAGCTTTGGGGAGGTTAAGCTTTAGGCTGAGTAGCAATTTCGGCAGAGCTTCAGCTTATGTCGTTGAATCGGTGAAGGTTGAAGTGATCCTCGAGCGCTATTTGTAGGAGAACTTTTGAATAGATCCGTTGGCGTAGAACGTCATCAAGATTTCTTCCGTTGGAGAGCAATTCGAATTTGGGCTGAGGCTTCAATCTTCGAGGTTCCTTGTCTGGGTGGAAACGGCTCTCTTGATGGACATGAGATGTGACGTCTCTGAAAAGTAACCACCAGATAGGAATGCCCTCTGCAGAGATAAGATCCTAAGATCTCTGCATTTAATGCGGCTGTACTTTGTGACTACGTGGCTTCCTCTGAACGTTGGAAGATCAGTCCTAGGAGGAATGTTCAATTGATACTTGACTTTAGTATCAGTCCATTGTGCGCATTAAGTAATCAGTTCCTAACTGATTCTTCAACTGATACTTCAGTTGGTATCTGCAGTCTTCAGTCCTTCGTTCTTCAGTCTTCAGTCTTCAGTCTTCGACACCGCAAGCTAAACTAGAACCGAACTCTAACACTTGAATTCAAAACAATTCTAGTCTATTACAAATACGACCTATGAATTTTGGTATCATCAAAACAAGGATTAGGATATTCCACAAGATTCCCAACAGATATTCTACTCAAATATATCTTGTTGGACGTATAAGTCCATGTTTTTTATATCCTAATGAAAACTTTAGAAGATAGCATGTAATTAAAAAGTTGAAGCACTTGCTTGGATGTCAAATCGATCACATATTTACCTTAAAATGATGACTTGGTTTCAAAAGATTTTTTGGTTGGAATTTTTCATATATTGAGATCGGTAAAATGTGTTGTATATAACTTGTATGTGTGGAGAGAGGTGGGATTGAATCACTTTAATAGATTAATTCAAGGTATTAAGTTTGAATTTCATAGGTCATAATGAGCAAAAATTAATTTTTGAAATTCAGATATATACACAACAAATTTAGACATATTCTATATAGAATTCAAATATTTACATATGATTTTTTAAAGACTAAATCTCAATAGTTAGATTGTG